>NC_089038.1:7371206-7680172 GCF_034140825.1 Oryza sativa Japonica Group | reverse complement strand
ATCTTATATATATTATGGAAATTAGCAATATGAAAAAATTTATTATGTTTGCACCTCAAACTTATAACTACCTACAGTAAATAAACAAATATTTCTCTTTCCTTTGCTTTGTCTATCTCCCCACTATCTGACGACCATCTCATGCTTTTATTTTGTAGTGGGGTCATGATACATGATACTAACAAATACATTATTGCATCATACCATAACAAAAACTAGTTATTTTTTTCTTAGTTTCTGGTGGTTCCCAACTAATCTGCTGTACGTATAACAAAGCTATCCATTATCGCGTGATTAATTAATTAAGTATTAATTTTTTTAAAAAATGGATAAATATGATTTTTAAAACAACTTTCGTATAGAAGTTTTTTTTAAAAAAACTCACCGTTTAACAGTTTGAAAAGCGTGAGCGTGAAAAAAGACAGAGATTAGTTGGGAAAATAGAGGAATGAACTCAGCCAGGTTGGCCTCATGTTCAGCTTGTTATTTTATTTTTGTTTTTTCTTTGGTTTTACCTTTTCGTATGGTATATTTTACGTACATCCAAATGATCTGATTATTTCAATAACTCTATATTTTTGTTACGAGGCCTCGTAAAATAACCCACATTAAAAACCATAACCATCAATCAATAACCACTGAACCTGACAGGACAGCTATAGTTCCACTAGAGAGGGGATATTGATATGAACCTTACAGGCCACCTAGGTGAGAAGAATATTACTCCCTCCGTTCTAACCTAGGATCATATGTGATATTTCATAGAATAATAAATCTGGATACTCTTTTATCTAAATTCGTTTTACTACGAAATGTCTCATCCGATTTTAGGTTGCTATATTATATGGGAAGTAATTAACAGCGGCCAATAGAAATAGTTTAGGCAAGACGCCACCAAAAAGAAGAGCAACAGAATATTTTTAATTTTTTTTCCTAAATTTTAAAAGCACGTCCTCCACGACCACCACCACCACAAGAACCTTACGGTTCATGCCCGAGTTCCCAAAACTAAAGGACTCCATCTTCTCCGTTGCATCCATCAAGCTCAAAACGACGTAGCTTCCTGGTTGGCAAAGTTGAGAGAAGTGGAGGAAGGTCAGCAGAGAGAAAGGCAGAAGTAAAGCAAAGCTGAAGAAACAAGAAGCAGAGGCATCACACAAGTAAGGTTCTAATCACTTCCCGTTATTTCCTACAATTTAGTAAGGCTAGGGATCTACTGTTAATCTCTGTCTCTTTAAGCTTGTATTAGATATATACCGTACTCGTAGATTTATGATTATCAGTATATTTGTGTAGGTGTGTTTTGCATGTGCATCTTCTGTTTAGTTCGAAAAAGAAAAATAGTAGATTCACAAATAGGAATCACAAAATCACAGTATCGTACTATCAATAATCACACATTTATCAACAGGGATGATTAAAACTGATTCTGGTGAGGAACAAATTAACATACAAGCAAAGTGGACTTCTGTTTGATTTGGCTATAGAGGTGGAAAGAATTGGGGTTGGATGAGATTCAGTATATGGTAGAGGATCCGATATGGTGTTAATGAAGCTAGAAGAAGAAGAAAGCAGTAGTCGATCGAGCGGTCGAATGTGGGGACGACAATTGGTCAGGGAAGAGATGTAAGGCGATGAGCTAGCTGATGATCGTGAGAGAGAGTGGTGAACCGGAAATTATAAGTCTAAATTTTTAAAGCCAAGCCGAATTATAGTCCAAATTTTATTTAGTTCCCACCTGTCATATTCGAGTTGCAGATTGTTTATCACACCTTTGGTGTAACCGTGAAGTTTTGTTGTATGACTCTAATTGCGTAGGCCCAAAGTTATATTATATTCTTTATTGAAAAATACAAAATACAAAGTGGTTATTATTTTACACTTAGGTCAATTAGTAGCCAGTCTGAACGCATGCGCTTGCGCGTCAGTCACAAAAGCAAGGGCGTGCAAGTGCGCGTCCCGGCTTTTAAATGCGGTACGGTTGTATTTTATTTAGAGTGATTCCAGTTTACATAAACAAAGAACTTTAGTTCAACCAATTCATAATTTATGAAATATAGTAGACACAAGCTATGATCACATTGTAATTTGTTTCTTTGGTCCAAACACAACATTCTAATTCTCTCTGGTCATAGTATCGCCTCATGATTATAACTAAATTAAAATTATATGCTTCTTCGTCTAAAATAATAGAACATATATATTATTAAACGAGATATATCCTTATAATATGAATGTGAAGATGGGTGCATATTCGGATTCGTAGTACTCCCTCCATCCTAAAATATAAGGGATTATATTTTGAGATGGATTTAGTACTAGAATATGTCTTGTCCAGAACTAAATTCTTATATTTTAGACCAAGGAAGTAATAAAGAGCACCCCGCGTGCGTGGTTCAAGCATTGGTCACGTACATACTCATGTATGGGTTTAATTAGGTATGAGAACGGATCAGAAATAGACCAAACTAGCGTTATTATGTTTGTTCTCATATATTTTTTCAATCAGAATCGAAAATAATATTAAATACATATAAGGAGCGAATACGAAACAAAATAAATATGGTAACGAATATTTACCAAAATAAAAAAAAAGACCCTCTTAAATTGTGCTTCCGCAACCGTTTGTGACCACCGATTTTTATACTCGGACCCCTAAGAAATACACACGTGAAAATGACTTTCTACTTTCCGGTCCCTTAATTGAACACAAGAATTCTTCTTCCATATACATAGCATACTTACCGACTTACCTAACGAGGTCTTGTTGTCCAGATTGAGGATGTTATTGATTTTATCTCACCACTCCGAAACTTATACTGTTTGCTATGCACTTCAAATAATTTAAAATGAGGACATAAGCTATAAAGTAGTAAATCCCATCGAGCTCTGCAACTTTGATTTGATATAGAGTATGTCTCTTTCGGAAGTCATTGGAATCATCTATATAAGATTTTGTAGAAATAGAATGTGATTTTGTAACGAATATTTAGAGCCCCTAAATGATCTTAGATGATAAAGTTATCAACAACAAAGTTGTAGATCTCGTCAAGCTCTACAATTTTGATATAGAGTTTTTATATTCATCCGACTTTATATACTTGTGTTTTCTAAAAATTCCTCTCTATCTCAAATATTTAGGAAAAACTCTAGATAGTTTCCAATCATTTCCAATATCCGCTGGATATTGATATTACCTTATTCACTTCCATTTAAACTCTCTGTATTTGTTTTTTTTATACTATCTGAAAATTATCTGCCCAACACTATCCATTTTCAAAAATACGTCCAGATATCAGAAACTATCCCAACCAAGCATAATTACCAAGACTTATTTAAGAAATTTGCAACAAGTATATATCATTCTCCAGCATGTATTCGGATTTGTTTTTCTTAAATAATATGTATAGTGGTTTAAATTCATTTTGTCTTCCATGCTGTCCATATAATTAGGTTTGGTTACTGTCTTTTACTTTACCGATCATTTTGTTGGTGGATACCGCATTACTGTGATGTATATATGCGTGATATTATTGGGCATGTATACCGGGTGTGGCTAATGGGCTATCGATCGCGATCGATCCCCATGCGCCTTGTACACACCTCTCCTCCCTTCCTCCTCCCCTTCTTCTCTTACTACTACACTATAAATTTAAAAAATATATATAAAAACAAAGTTGGAAATTTTTTTTTATAGAAATACTATATATAAAAAATATTTGAATTCAAATTTAAATTTGAAACGGGTATGTAAACTTTTGACTTATAAACTTTTGGTCTATAAACTAATATTAGAATTTAAATTCAAAATTGAATCGGATATGTAAAGTTTTGACTTATAAACTTTGGGTCTATAAACTTTAGGTATATAAACTTTAGATGTATAGAAGTACTATACATAAAAAATATTTAAATTCGAATTCAAATTCAAATTTGAATCAGATATAATTCAAATTCAAATTCAAATTTGAATCGGATATGTAAACTTTTGACATAAACTTTAGGTCTATAAACTTTAGATGTATAGAAATACTATATATAAAAAATATTTGAATTCAAATTTAAATTTGAATCGAGTATATAAACTTTTGATTTGTAAATTTTGAGTCTGTAAACTTTAGATGTGTACACTTTAAGTGCATAAATTTACTAAAATAGGAAAGTAATGCGGTGCCAAAAAAGAAACTACGTGGAGGAGAGAGGGGAGACCCGATCGCTCCTGACGATCAATCGTCCATTAGGAGTTTCGATGTATACCTGCCTTGTAATAAAAAGAAACACTATCGTAGAGTGTTAAACATTCTTTCTTTACGAGTGTCCTTACTCAGGGTGTGTTTAGATCCAAAGTTTGCATCCAAACTTCCTACTTTTCCTATCACATCAACCTGTCATACACACATAACTTTTCAGTCACATCATCTCCAATTTCAACCAAAGTCCAAACTTTGGCTTGAACTAAAGACAGCCTCAATTATGAGTTGTAGGTCTTGCTTGTAATTGTTTATTTCGTCTAGCACGCAAAATGTGCCATGAAAAGATGTTTTACTGTACATATTTGCAGTTGCAGGTATTTAATCAGGAGCTCAGACTTATTATTAATGTCGATATCAGCAGATTCGCCATGGCGAGGTGCTGCTGCATCCTTTCGTCAACCTGTGAAAAAAACAGATGAACTCGCAGCTCAGTCCCTTGTAGAAGCAATCTACAATTACAACGCCAGGTACTCATCATATCTATAACACTTATTGGCCTAATAAAATTTAGGTTAATGTAGAAGTTGTACTATATCAAAAAAAATCAACTGCTGAAAATTCGTTGAACAGAACACATATATTACACAATATTGTTTTATATATGGGACACTTCTTCCCCACAGCAAAATTAGCATGACATCTCTTCTCTAATATTATAAAAGTTGAAGATGTTTTTGCCGATACTTTGATACATCATCCGTGTATGAGTACATTTGTAAGTTCGTTCACTTTTGAAAATACATATCCGTATTTAAGTCGGTTTTTATGTTTGTTCATTTTTAGAAATACAAAAGGAGTTGTATAAGAAATCTCTTTAAAAAAACTTGCATGTTAACTTGACACGATTGGACTCCTAATTGCAGCTCATGATTTTCTAAAAAAATATATATCCAAGCGACTTCCCATAGTGAATTTTACTTAAATAAACCGTATAACAAAAATAAGATTAAAATAGCCTTTACCCGTTACAACGGGTGGCCATTTTTTCTAGTAGAACTCTGGCCTTGATTTTGACGAACAGCTTGTTGTTCAACTATGTAAATGATCTTCAATGAGGGTATTGGACAAATAATAGGATGGGTTCCATAAAAAAAAGAAGGATGGAGTTTTTTTTCTTTTTATTTTGGTGCTTATTTTTCTGATACTGTGGAAGACGTACGTAATTGAGCTATTCCTATCAAATTATTAGAACAAAAAATAATTCGTAGCAATATATTGTACTATTATGATGATAATTTTTCTGTGGCAAATAACTATATTTTATTGCAACGATTGTAATTTAGTACTTTCGTTGCAATAGAAAATGAGATATCGCCAAAAAGATCATACTGTGGCAAAAAAACATGTTATATCACCACAATTTTAATTTTTGTGGCAAATTACGTAGTACATGGCTGTGAAGTTAATTACTTTTCATTATTTTTTGTTGCCGCGATCAACAAATTCGTTGCACTAAATAAATATCGTCTCATAATTTAACTTAATTTTTTTCATATGAACATTGATTGAGACAAATTTTATATGGAAATTATAGCTCCCAACGAGATCTACAATTTAATTTTATAGGTGATAAATTTTTCATTTGAAATCTTTTAGATATTCAAATCTATGATTCAAATCTCAGTTGGGTTGGCTCAAATGGAACGATATGCATTTTCCAACAGAATTGATGCGCAGGTGAGTTGGTAAAGGAGAGAGCACGTGAATGATAGGTCTTGGGTTTGAATCCTAGCCAAGATACGGATAGGATGATAGATTAATCTTTGAACTTTTAATTTGGTACGTAGAACTAATGCCACATATGGTGGCAATAATTTTTATTACAACGATGTGAAGTGTTGCAATATGATTTTTTACCACGTCCATTCTGTGGCAACACCAAAATTTATTACCATTAAATAAAAATTGTTGTAATAACCTATTACCACCATATTTATTACAACGGCTAGCAACGATTTTAAAATTGTAGCAATATGTATCTATTGCCACAATTTTAGTATTGATGCCACGATTTTTTTCATGGCAACAAATGGTTTTCTAGTAGTTCGACAAACAATTCACACATACTTTATTATTCCCAGCTGACATCTTGATCGACCTTTCTCAGCTCAATTACATTTGTTCATTCATTTTTTAAAATTTTAAATTTATGCTCTATTTGTGTTTAAATTTGGTCCAACATTGCCAAGCCAGTAATAATGATATTATCGTTTGTCATTTTTGTTTCTGGGGTTCCTGCTCATCTCAGGTGCTCGATTTCTTCAACTCTACCTGCCATTGAGTACAGAAGTTCTGATGGAGAAAAAGATATCACGCGCCATGTGTTCCGATGGGATAGAGCCCCATATGAATTCGTGTTTCAAAATGGATTCGAAGCCAGGCGTGCCTCTCCTGCCTCTCCAGATGAAATGTACTTCAATTTGGAGCATTATGTGACTAGAGGCCTTGGGAGGCCTCTTGACACTCGAAGAGACACAACTCATGCGTATGTTAGCACTACCATAAGCAGTTCCTGGTATCCCAGTGTCAACCCTGGAAGTGTTCTCTTATACCGTTATGAGATATATGCTCCTGGAGGAATATGGATTTCTCAAACATTAGGCGACAGATATAGCTACAGTGCTCAAGATGAGGTCGTTTTTCCTGTCGGAATTGCTCCTCAGTATATTCGATCTGCGCAAATTTTCGAACTCACAAATGACAGGTATATACATTTCAAACCACCTTATGATATTGCAGCCGTAATAATTTATGATATTGCAACATTTAGTGGTTTGATGGTAGTCTTAATAATTTATGAAATTTATTGAGAGCATCTGGAGCTCGTATATGCATGTGCTGTGACTTAATGATTTGATGGTAGAACACAATTTTTGCCTGGTAAATCCTACTGTCAAATTAGACTCATGTGTGGGAAGACCTTTTTTGTTTTGTTTCCCTAAAAAGACTAAGGACCATACTGAATCCCTTATTGGTACTCCAGATCCATAGTAACTATATTTTAGAACGGATGGAGTATTTCATATATATGTATGTATATATATATATATGTGTATATATATGTATATGTATATACATATATATATATATATCATATAAAATATCCCAGTAGACTTCAATTTGCTCTTTCCTTCATTTCAGTTTGACTATGATGCATGCTTGGCTTCTCTCTTGACTTTTTTTTTAAGTGTAAGAAGGTGCGGTCAATCTATTACATACTAAAATTCCATTACACACTCAGAAAACGCTCTCAAGCTGTCACGTAGCATTTCTTAAAATGCTCCTATACTGCCACGTTGCAATTTAAAGAAAAAATTTCAACCATTGATTTTCATCAAAATTAATATATACTAAAAGTCCATTAAACTCCCTTAAAACACTATCAAGATGCCACGTAGTATTTATTCCTTAAAACGCTTATAGATCACCACGTGGAAATTTAACAAAAAAAAATTGATGCCACGTAGTATTCCTTAAAACGCTTATAGATCGCCACGTGGAAATTTAACGAAAAAAATTGAACCATTAATTTTCATTAAAATTAATGGGCCCAACCTTCCTAACCGTTAGAGATTAGATTGATTTTTTTAAAGAAAACACGGCCCGTAGGAGGGGGAAGCAAATGGGCGATCAATCGCTACAGGCGATCGACCCCCATCCCCCTCCTCTACCCCTTTCACTTTCCCTTTTTCTCTTCCTACTACACCATCAATTTTTTTAAAAAAAAAACAGCTAGAAAAATTTATGTATAGAAATACTATATATAAAAAATATTTGAATTTAAATTTAAATTTGAATCGAATATTTGAATTCAAATTTAAATTTGAATCGGGTATATAAACTTTTGACTTATAAACTTTGGGTCTATAAACTTTAGATGTATAGAAAATACTATATATAAAAAAATATTTGAATTCAAATTCAAATTTGAATCGGGTATATAAACTTTTGACTTATAAACTTTGGGTCTATAAACTTTAGATGTATAGAAAATACTATATATAAAAAATATTTGAATTCAAATTCAAATTTGAATCGGATATAAAAACTTTTGACTTATAAACTTTGGGACTCTAAACTTTAGGTGTATAGAAATACTAAATATATAAAAAAAATTGAGTTCAAATTCAAATTTGAATCAGGTATATAAACTTTTGACTTATAAACTTTGGGTCTATAAACTTTAGGTGTATAAACTTTAGATGTGTAAACTTGAGGTGTACAAACTTTAGATGCATAAATTTACTAAAATAGGAAAGTAATGCGGTGCCAAAAAAGAAAACCACGTGGAGGAGGAGGGGTCGATCGCCCTGATCGCTATGGGCGATCGATCGTCCATTAGCTTTTCCGCCATGCGAGAGGATTGTTATGAAATAACAGGGTGATCTCATCCATATAAAAGGATGGATCGCAACCAGAGGCAACCGTGCCTATTCCCTAGGCACTCCTTGGCAACGGATGCAATGGTTCCTAACCATCGCGTCTCCGGTTGCCACCCCTTCCCCATCTACAAATTGTACCGCATTGATCAATAAATTTATCCGCTCATTTTCTTGTGTTCAATTCTCTCTCTCGCTCAATCAATTCTATTCACAATACGTTATCAGCACTTTCGCTCTCGCGAAGGAGATCGCGAAGTGAAAGAAGGAAGAACATCGCTTTTTGATCTACAGGAAAAGCGACAGAAACTTTTTCCGCTCTCAAGAAGAAGTGAAGAACAGAAGATCCTAAGGAAATCGAAGAAGGTATGCTTACCTTGATTCCATCCTCGATGCCGTTCTCGGCCTTCCTCGCCAAGACCGCTCTCATCACCTTCGCCCAACTCCTCTCTTGCTAGATGAGGAGTCGCCACCACCCCCTGTGAAACATCAAGCATTGCTCCCGCTCCCTCCCGCTGGAGATGGAGTCGCCGCTTGCCCCGTTCATCCACGTCTGACCGTCACTCCAGTGAAGCCGCTACTCGCCGTCCCGGCCTTTGCGCCACCTTCCGCACTGTTTCCCCATGGCTCCCAGAGCCACATGCTCCCGAATGGAGGGGGAAAATGGCAGCCGGGTCCGGCCGACCTCCGACTTCAACGAGGAGTGGGAGCCATCGGCCTAACCCGGCCGGCAATCCGCCGGTGGATGGGGGGGGAGACCGTGACGACGTGTGGTTGCAGATGTGGCGGATGGATGTGGTGGAGGCAGGCGGTGAAATGCCGGCGGTGTGACCCTCGGCGGCGGCGGCGGCTCACCCCATAGCGGCGGCATCGGCGGCGCAACAGGGGGAGACAATGGCGGCGAAAAGGGCGGCGGCGGCGGCGGCGGCGCACCCGTGGGGGCCGGTTAGGGGGTTCTAACCCTAACCCCTCACGACGCTCCCCCTGCTCTTTTCCTTTCGGGCCGGATGGGCCGGCCTATCCCCCGTCTGCCCCCCCCCCCCCACTTGCCTGCCGGCCGATCGGGCCAGCCCATTGCTGCACGGTGGTGGGCCGAATCCTTTAAATTTCGGCCCACCACCCATTTTATCATTTTGTTTAAGTTTTTAATTCTAATTGAGCAGTAATTTTCATCTAAGTCCCTGTGTTTTATTTAATTTAGTACAATCAGTTCATCAGTCATACAAATTACTATGTAATGGTCCTGTAGACCACTGATGTTATATGTTTCTTAACATAGGTGTTTATTTAAATACCCTGCTTCACTAAATTTCGTGTTGTCTTGCCTTTTGCATATTATTTCAAGACACACTCTACTTCCTCGCTTTATTAATTTACAAAATTCTATAAATTTTGTACTTTGATTTAGTAAATTCTCTTAATTATGTAGAGGATTTAATGCTTGTTCGACTACACATTTTGACTCGAAAATTAATCACATGTAGATGGAGACCTATACTTTGGTCATAATCGACCATAACCTAGGCAGCGAGTATCTCGTCCATCATCAAGTGGTCTACATTTTGAGATGATTACCCGATGGAGTCATACAAATTGGCCGCACTGGTCATAACCTAGGCAGCGAGCATCTCGCCCATCTCATAGAGGTCTACATCTCACGATGATTACCCACATGTATTATTTTCCGAGAATATGTTTTGAAAAATGAGATTATTTGAAATTTGGTTGAGCACAAGGTAGTGGAGTCCTAAACATTGGCTGCGGTATATTCACCAAAATATTTTTGCCTGGAGACCATGTTCTAGGCAGCAAGTATAACTTGCCCACTATTAAGAGATCTACTCCACTGTTTAATTACTTGGAGATTATCCACTTTTGTGCCACCTAAATTCGAATTCTAAATCAAATTGTCAGGTCTATTACCTACATCTTTTCGAAACATTACAAAATATGAAGTCTTACATTTCGCATTGAGATTACAACTGCAATATCATGTTTTTTATTAATTTACCTCTGTAAATTAATAATGGTAATCATGATTATAGGGACATGGCAACTATAGAGTTCAATGAACTCGCCCTTGATGGGAGTAACTACCCAATTTGGGCTTCCGATATCAAAGTATTTTTTTCTTCTTGCGGGATTTCAAATACAATTGAGGAACCCAATGATTGGGATCCACCAGTTGAGAACAGAAAGCTATATATTGCCCTTTCCTTCTGAGGCTCTACATCTATAAAGATCTCAAACATGAGTACATGTTGGAGACGAGCCCTCTCAACCTATGGAAAGCTCTAAAAGAGCGTTATGATCAGCGAAAGGAACTCATTTGGCCTGAGGCTAATTATAAGTGGGTTCATTTATGCCTACAGGATTTTAAAACTGTGGCAGAAAACAATTATGCTGTTCATAACATTTGCTCCAAGTTGATGTTTTGCGAAAAGTGCCAACGGAAGCAGAGAAGATAGAGAAAACTCTATCAACTATGTTTCCAGAGGATAAGATATTGAATCAACAGTATCACACTAAAAGGATTCAAGGGAAATTCCTCGAATAACCCTAAGAATCTGACTAGAAAACACAAATGCAACAACAAGGCACAAATCCAATGGTCGACAGAAAGGAAAAGGGAAGGGTAAGGCACCACAACCTAGTGGCAATAGCAACAAGCATTGCAACAAGTGTGGATCTGACTATCATGTCGCTAAAGATTGTTGCATCCCAAAAACATCTTGTTCTCCTGTATCAGAAATCCCTAAAGGAAGAAAAAGTCTGAGGAACTATGATTTGAAGCTCACTTCAATCTTACAAAAGAAAGACCTGACGTTGAAAGTTCTCACCAGGCTCCTATTGAACCAGAGAACACCCTCGTTCTTCTCCCAGAGGATACCGCTGCACTTTCTGCAATGGATGACATGCTCATCGAATACTGCTCAACGGACCCACTTAGAGATTTACTGTAATCTCAGTGCGTCCCACTTAGAGATAAAGCTACTTTAATCTCAGTGTGTTTGAGACATTATATTGATATCCTATAGTTTGTAAAAACAAAATAGGTTGTAATAAGTAGATAAGTACAAACTCCCTCATATTATAAGGTTATAAGACTTGCTAGTCATTAGAGTATGTACTATTAACCTATGTAAACGTCATACTATGTATTTGATGTTTTCATTATTGTATGTATGTATATATTGTGGATAAAGAATTCTTCACTAAACAATTCTTCTTTCATTATAGATGTCTAAGGATATCGCTCCGATTGGAGAGGAATTATGTCTTGTGGACAGTGGTACCACAAACTCTATACTTTGGGAGATCAAATACTTTCAAACTCTCATAAAGAGAGAAGGCAAAGTTTTGACTATCGCTGGGTGCAACACTATGATAGCTGGCTCAAGACGATCAATTATTACACTCCAAATGGGTACACAAATTACAATCGAGGATGCTTTATTGTATCCTGATTCAATCCGTACTCTACTAAGTTATAGAGATATCTGTCAAAATGGGTTTCACAATGAAACCCACATGCATAATCGAGAAGAATTTCTTCTCTTAACCAAACAAAACGGATATGGCAAACGCATTTGCGAGAAAATTCCATCTCTTACATCGGGATTGTACTATACATACATTAAGCCCATTGCACATGTTGCGTACAAAATAATTTTTCAAAATGTTGATGCATTCCATACTTGGCATGATCGACTTGGGCACCCCAGTATCGGGATGATGAGAAAAATTATTGGCAACTCTATTGGTCATCATTTGATCACTGACAAATTTCTCAATTCCTCTGATTTCGTATGCACTGCATGTGCTACTGGGAAACTGGTTTTGAGACCATCTTATCTCAAAATTAGAGCCGAACCACTTAAATTCCTTGAACGCATTCAAGGGGATATATGTAGCCCAATTGTGTCAAGATCTGGACCATTCAGGTACTTTATGGTTTTGATTGACGCATCTACTAGATGGTCTCATGTGTGTCTTCTATCGACACGAAACCATGCCTTTGCCAAACTAATGTCTCAAATTATAAGGCTAAAGGCAAATTACCCTGAACATAGGATTCAATCAATCCGTATGGACAACACTGCCGAATTTACATCTCATGCTTTTGATGATTATTGTATGGCATTGGGAATTCAGGTTCAGCACTCTGTTCCATATGTCCACACACAAAATGGTTTGGCTGAATCATTGATCAAAAGAATTAAGCTGATTGCTCGACCATTATTGATGAATTGCAAATTACCTTCATCGTGTTGGGGTCATGCAGTTCTGCACGCTGCTGACCTTGTCCAGCTACGACCAACTGCATATCATGAAACTTCCCCAATGCAGTTAGTATGTGGAAATCCTCCAAGTATTTCCCATTTGCGTAAGTTCGGTTGTGCTGTATACATACCGATCTCACCACCACAGCATTCCACTATGGGCCCACACAGGAAAGTAGGGATCTATGCGGGATTCAAATCTCCGTCGATCATAAAGTACTTAGAACCCTTAACAGGTGATCTATTTACTACCCGGTTCGCTGACTCTATCTTTGATGAGGAACATTTCCCGGCATTAGGGGGAGACTTCAAATACCAGAAAGAATGCCAGGAAATTGATTGGGATGCCCAGGGTATTCCAGCCTCAGACCCACGTACTACTGAAACTGAACTTCAAGTTCAGAAAATTATATATTTACAAAGACTAGCAAATAACCTGCCAGATGTATTTACTAATTATAAAGGTGTGACTAAATCTTTCATTCCCGCTCAGAATGCGCCAGAAAGAGTTGAGGTACCAAATAAGACCACTCAACTTCCACTCACTAAAAAGAGAGGAAGAAGTATGGCTACTCAGCGAGAAACAATTGCTAATAAGCAAAGAAAGACGGTAAATGCAAACCAACCTTTAGTTGGTACACACCAAATTGATACTATATATCAAGCAGATCGTGATAGTCTGCAACCTAGCTCGGTGGTGCACAATGCCGAGACTAGGAATTCGGAAGAACATAGACACATTGTTTCAGGAGATCACGATAAGTCTATAAGGGTTGATGAAATTGCCATCAACTACTCTGAAACTGGAGAATCTTTTGATAGAAGAGCTACAATTGTCGACACTAATTTTTCTGAACAAATTGCTGATTTCCTCCAAGTTGATCCAGAACCTAGGTCTATAAAAGAGTGCCAAAAGCGCTCTGACTGGAACAAATGGAAGAACACAATTGACGCAGAATTAGCCTCGCTTTACAAAAGAGATGTATTCTCGGCTGTAATGCCTACTCCTCGTGGTATCTTTCATGTGGGATACAAATGGGTTTTCGTCCGGAAACAGAATGAAAACAACGAGGTGGTGAGATATAAAGCAAGGCTTGTAGCACAAGGTTTTACGCAAAAACCTGGCGTTGATTTCGACGAAACTTACTCTCCAGTTATGACTGGTATAACTTTCCGATATTTAATATCATTGAGAATACAAAATCGTCTATTTATGCAGATGATGGATGTAGTGACAGCATATCTTTACGGGTCACTTGATTCTGATATTTACATGAAGGTTCCTGACGGAATCGACATCCCGAATCAGAAGGTAAATCGTAACATGTATTGTGTTAAGTTGCAGAAGTCACTTTATGGCTTAAAACAATCGGGAAGGATGTGGTACAACTGATTAAGTGAATTCCTTTCACTAAAGGGATACACTAAAAATGATGATTGCCCGTCCGTCTTTATCAAAAAGTCCCCCACAGGATTTTGTATTATCTCGGGTATATGTCGATGATCTCAACATCATTGGCAATACACAAGATATTAATGAAGAACATCATCATTTAAAGATGGAATTTGAGATGAAGGATTTGGGTCAAACCAAATTTTGCTTAAGTCTACAACTTGAGCATTTACCTTTTGGAATCCTGGTGCACCAAAATGCATATACCCAGAAAATTTTGGAGAAATTTAATATGGACAAGTCATATCCTTCCAAAACCCCTATGGTGGTTCGATCTCTAGACGTGGAGAAGGATCTATTTAGACCAAAGGAAGATGGTGAGGATGTGCTTGGACCTGATTTTCCATATCTTAGTGCTATTGGCGCACTTATGTATCTTGCAAATAGTACGAGGCCAGATATTTCTTTCTCGGTAAATCTATTGCAAGATACAGCACTGCTCCTACCAAACGCCACTGGACTAGAGTTAAGAATGTCTTTCGATATCTTAATGGCACAAAAGATCTTGGACTTTTCTTTAAAAAGAACCAGGATTCGACTTTAATTGGGTATATTGATGCTGGCTATCTATCTGATCCCCACAATGCTAGATCACAAACATGATTCGTATTTTTACAAGGTGGAACTGCTATTTCATGGAAGTCTTCTAAACAGACTCTGGTAGCCACTTCCACAAATCATTCTGAAATAATTGCATTATATGAGGCATCACGTGAATGTGTATGGCTTCGCAGAATGGTTAACCACATATTAACATCTTGTGGTATTGGTTAATTGGAATCACCAACCATTATCTATGAAGATAATGACGCTTGTGTTGTTCAGATGGAAACTGGTTATATTAAGAGCAATATCACAAAGCATATTGCTCCTAAATTATTTTATCCTCATGAGCTTTAGCAACATGGAGAGATAAACATCTTGCAAACTATGTCATGTGATAATCTTGCTGATTTATTCACAAAATCTGTGCCATACTCCACATTCTTTAAATGTGTCGAAGGAATTGGTATGAGACGACTTAAAAATTTGCAGGATTCAGGGGGAGTATCTTCCTCTGGAAAATAACCTATTTTCGTCATATTATACTCTTTTTCCTTTGTATGAGTTTTAACCTTTAGGTTTTCTCATCCAAAGTTTTTAATGAGGTAATATCAACATAAGCTTATATGTCTTATCACTTGGTTTTTCCCCACTAGGGTTTTTACTAAATGATAACTGTAGACAGTATACTATTTTGTATCATACTATGAGCTTTACTCATAGAGATCTAAGAATAGTCAATAATATATCACGGTTCTCTCCTTATTTTTCCCACTGGGTTTTCGAGGAGTTTTACGTGATGTATTTAATATAATAACTATAATTATTTCTAATATTATCTTTACAGATATCTGGAACAATGAAAGAGCAATGATCAAAGATGGATTCGATCAAGGGGGGTGTTATGAAATAACAGTGTGATCTCATCCATATAAAAGGATGGATCGCAACCGGAGGCAACCGCGCCTCTTCCCTAGGGGTTTAGGGTTCCCAACCATCGCATCTCCGGTTGCCACCCCTTCCCCATCTATAAATTGTACCGCTTTGATCAATAAAGTTATCCGCTCATTTTCTTGTGTTCAATTCTCTCTCGCTCAATCTCTCTCGCTCAATCAATTCTATTCACAATAAGGATCACGTACGAATGCACGCCCACGTACAAACCTCGTTTCAATTTATTTTTTCCCTTTTTTCTTTACCGAAATATTTGTAACAACAAATTTATAATAAAATCCGTTAGGTTAGATTGATATTTTTTAAGAAAAGAATAGAAAGAAGACGCCCCGTGCGAGAGGATCCCGTCATGCACGCGCACATACGAACCTCTCCTCTCCGTTTATTTTTCTCCCATTTCTCTTTACCGAAATATTTATAACAATAAATTTTAAATAATTATAACTCTTAAATTATATATTTTTTAAAATAAATTTTAAATAATCATAACATTTAAGTCTTTTTATCTGTTTGCACCATTGTGTTATTTATGATTAAAATCACAATTAGAATTTAAGACACACGTTCTTTTAAGTTTTATTGAGATGGTCTGCATGTCATTCAAATATATATAAAAATTATAGGAAAAAAGTGACACTATATATTATTTCATCTTATACCACTTCACTATCATTCATAAATAAAATAGATCTACAATGTCAAAAAATGAAGATAAATTTTACACATGTATAATTTTACCTTGTAGAAGATATGGCCTTAAAAAGATGTAGAGAAAAAAATACTAGATGTATTTGGACCATTTGCATGTCATCCAAACAGATATCCATCAAATGTACTGAAAGAAAGTGACAATAAAGATTATGCCATCATATATCACTTTGCGCATATTCCAAGCCAAATAAAACATACAGTATAAAAAATAAAGCGTGTGCCATTGTGTTCTTTATGATCAAATTAACAGTTCAACCCCAGTAGACCAGTTGACCTTCTTTAAATTTTAGAAAAGAACTACTATTTTCGATCATATTCTAACTCTTGGAAATAATCTAAGGCTATCATTCTGTAGGGTTCCGACTTTCAAATAAATCACTTGAGAATCAAACCAACAACTTTTTTTTTGGAAGGAAAGGCAAAAGACTTTTGCCTTATATATTAATAGAGCAGAAGGACAAACCAACACCTTGAAAATGCACTAAGTGAAGTGCAAGCTAGCAACCAACAACATGCATGTGGCCCGAGAAAGATAAAGTTGCCCACCATGCAAAAGCTCCACGACGATTTATTGCTTAGCGACGTCCTTGTGAAGCACCCTATGGCATTGGCAGCAGGAGCAGAACCATCGTTGTACATTGTGGCTAAAGGGTGCTCACCATCAAACCATCGATCACGGAAAAAACAATAGGACTAAAATTACCTTTAATATTAGAAGTTCGAAGAGGACGAAAGGATAGGGGAGATGACATATATAGTACTGGGTTACTATAGGGGTGTGTATTTTGGTAGTTGACAATGGGATCCATAAGCGGAGGTACTGTATTTGGTAGTGGCAGCATGATTTATGTTGTGTGCGTGAGATAGAGAGAGTGAGTGAATGAATGATTGATTGATTGATTTTGATTATAAGCAGAGGGGTGAGTCCTCCCCTGAGAAGGAGGATATGATGTAATTTGGATGATCAAACGACAAAACTATGCAAACCAAAATATGAGTATGTCTATCAAATTCTCGTGATAGTTGATTTGTTTCTATGTTTGGTTAATTAAGGAATACAAACCATACTAAACCAATATATTATAATTCATAAGATAGAAATATACTCTCTTTTGTTAGACTTCACTCAACAAAACATGACTAATTTAATCAACAAAACTAAACTCCAGTCTATGACACTTCAGCAGTTATAAGTCATCTACACATAGTAATTACATTATATAGTTGCAGCATTATTACAAATTAAATTCACTTTCTAAGAAAATAAGTAAGAAGATGAAAAACAGAAAAAAAAATCCCTATATACTATAGCTTGCACGTTGCTAGCCACACAGTTATGTGGACTATTTATTTACTTACATATATATTATATAAATACACCGAAAGTCCATAAAAGGACTTTTAATTAGAGGATGAAAATGAAAAAAATAATAGAGAATTCTTAAAATAAAGGCAACAGCATATAAGTTTTAATTGGTCCTTAATTTCTTAGTCATTGCATCATGTGCTTGCATGAGACTATTTTGATTAACTAGGAAGGTAGCCCGCGCATATGCGCGGGCATCTTCTTTAACTGTGTTAGAAATTTGATTAGGAACTCTATTTAAACATGTTTAATTTTTCAATAATTTGTGTGGTGTTTCTCTAAATGCTAGTAATCATTCGCCGATATATAAATTATATATAAGAAAATATATATATGAAACTATATATCACTTCTACATAATGCATTTCTTTTTTTAATACTTAGCATATCTTATTGTTGCACTTTCTAAACTTCTAAACTATGAGTAACAATTTTTCTTTTGTATACTATATATTTTTTTATGAATTTTAGGATATATTAATTGAAGATATTTTGTATTAAAAATATGGCTAATACGACTACATCATCTAATTAAATGAGCTGAATATGTTGAAATATTGATTTAATTCTACGTATATAGTATTGCAGTATGAAACTATGGTGTAGCGGAAAAGTTTTTCTAAATCATAAAATATATTAGAAAATTTAGACTTTTATCGCTCTCAAGTTGTAGTTTAGGGTTGAATACCTTGAATTGAAATTTTGTTAGATTTTGTTTGCAACATAATTCCGAAAAAGTCAAATTTTCTATTATATTTTATTTAAAATTTTACTTGTTTTCATTTTATCAATACTCCTAAAATATTTGAACATTGCTATTTAGAATGGGTTTCAAATTCAAAAAAAATGTTTAATTTAGAAAAAAAAAGTTCAGTCTTCCATTATTTTTATCATGTTATTTTTTTTCTAGATTTCCATTATTTTTTTGTCTTCCATTATTTTTTTTCATGTCATAACGTGTACCCCGTCTAGGATCTATTTGTTATAGACAATAGATTGGAAACAATTAAGGGATACCTTTATCCCATGCCAAGTTGTATGGCCGTAACCCACTTATATTTCAATACCAAATTGCAAATATCAAAACATTTAAGAGATGCCTTAAACATTTCTTAATATATGAATATTTACATCACCAAATTATTTTTATTGAATTCAAAATTGAATATGTTTTTTTATAATATAATTGTTTTGTGTTGAAAATGTTACTATGTTTTTCATAATCTAATTCAAGTAATTTGACATAAACAAAATTTAAAATAACTTGTAATCTGAAACGGAAGGAGTTGGAAGAAGGTCATTAGATATCTAGCGTGGTATAAATAATGGGTTGACCGTTTATTATAAACATAAGTGGGATATTTTAATTTTTAATGAGAAATTTTAGTATTTTATTTTATTTATTGGAGGCTTCCAGGTGGATGGATGTTGTCCACAATGTATTAAATTATTGATTTAATTGAAAATTACAATAGTTTAGAAATATCATAAATTGAATATAAGATTTAAAAATTTATGATTATTTTAATGTCTAATTTTATGTTGTTTCTATAAGTGCTAGCTTAAGGAGAAAGAGAAGAGAAGCACATGATAGAGGAAAAGCTGTCTAGACTTGTTAGGCGGAGTCCATTTGTGGGTGTTTTTTCTCCCATAAAGATAATTTTGGATTTAGTTGCTATGGAGGTAAAAAGAACAGAGAATTAATGCATGGTAGGAAGAGAGGAACCGGACAAATGGGAGGGAGAGAGTTTTGGAATTTTCTTTTAAAGATAGATCTAACCATATAAGATAGTGGATACATTGATTTAAGTGGAAACTGATGGTTAGATGTTCTGTTTTCATTTGTCACACTTATAGATTCTTTTTAATTTATTAGAGTGTTACGGGGCGATCAACTTAGAAGCGTTTATGGGCATACCATTAGGCCTAGACATTTGTAGTTAGAATGGTTGCATGATCTAATTTTTAGATAACGAAATATGAGCAATATGGATTTTGAATTTTATATTTAATTATAAGTAACACATCAATTGACAAAACTGAGAAGAATAAAATTATAACTTGAGAGTCATGATCATTTAGATGTCTGAATTATTTTATTTATTGATGTATTGAGTGTTAATTAGAAAATAGGATAAGTTAGCTAGAAAATAGGAGAGGAGGGGAGATTTGGAGGTGGAAGGAGTACGTACTGCATTTTTTTTACCTCATGTACGTAAGGTGTTAGAGGTGGGGATACCAGATTTATTTTCTTTGAGATGGAGATCTAATGGATAAAACTAATGGGTCCACCAATTTAAAATAAAATTGACGGTGTGATTATAAAATACTATGTGACGATCAAAGAGTTTATAGGAGGCCATGTGGCGACCTGAGAGCTTTTATAGGAAGGCTTTTAGTATATATATAAGTCCGTTGAACTTCCAACGAACACTCTTAAGCCACCACGTAGCTCTCGTATAAATGCTCGCAGGTCACCACATGTCATATCTCTAAAATTAAAGAAATATTAAAAATTATGAGAAAAAATATCTAACCGTCGATTTTCACTTCAATCAGTAACATGTGATTTTATATCTATTCACACTTTATCCTAAACTCCCGTACGACATAAGCACGTTATGTTTTTTTTTCTCGGATAGAGATCAGCAGCATGAGATTTTTAATAATAGTATTGTTTGCCGAATGTGTAAAGGAAAAGTACTGTTTGCCCAAAAAAAGGCGAAAAAATACTACTACGTATGTACGCCAAAAGAAAAGAAAAAGAACATATGCCACCAGCAAAAAAAAAATAGAATGTATGTATCCTGCCCGATCCTCACCTCTTGTCCTGTTATGGTATTCTCCTATTTTTTTTCTATCTATTAGTTAAAGCAAATACGGCAATTTTTCTCGAAAAAAAAAGTGGAGATACCAGATTTATTTTTTTAATGGAGATCTAACGATTAAAATTAATGGGTCTACCAATTTAAAAGAAAATCAACAGTGAGATTATAAAATGACACATGACGACTTAGGAGCGTTTGTAGGAGGCCATGTGTAGGAGGCCATGTGGTGGTTTGAGAGCGTTTTTAGAAAGATCAATGGACTTTTAGTATATAATAGATTTTGCTTACATATACATCTTATGTGGCGCGCGTTAAAATGATAGTATGAATTAATATGAATGGTTTTAGTGAATTGTTATGAAGAATGACAACAACTAAGCATTCATTTATTAAGCAACAACATTAAAGCAAATTATAATATTATATTTCAACAATGAAGAATGCCCGCGCAGGTGTGCGGGTTATCTTCCTAGTTATTACAAAGATTGCAGGTCAAGTGACTGCGAATTACAAAATCACGTTGAAACAAAAAAAAAATACTTAGACTACCAGCCTAAAGACGGAGATAAAACACCCAGGCCATCTATGTATAGTTGTCGAGAATTTGCATAGCCGTTGTTTATCCCAACTTCTTACAAAGTTGTATGTGGTTCTTGTCTTCGTCATACTAGGAAATAGAATCTCCAAAAACAGCAACCGGTCATTATACCAATCCAATTTTGCTCTGATGCTCCATATGCAATCATATTGCCTGAACCTGTTTTCTTGAGGATATCTTACCGGCTGTCATTTGTAACAAGTAAGCATACATCTCCTGCTGCAGAAAATATACAAGACGGAGACGGGTGAATACCATTCTGTACAGAAACAGGAATTTCAATCCTCAATCGCATCCATCGAGGAGGCTCAGAATCCAGAGCCCAGTGTGCCATTACATGGATGAAAACAATCAGAGGAAGAAACTAGTAATTCAGGACGTCCCAGAGCGGCAGTTGTCACCGGACGATGCAGATGATGAGGTGAATGAGTATTATACAGAGGGAGTCACTGATGTTGACAATTACATCGACTCAGCATTTCGCTCTACACGGAAGAACAAGGCCTATATTTTCATCAGGGAAGAGAATGTTGTCATGAACTACGGCCCTGCAACGAGAGATGACAAAATAATCAGCGGCCTAAGGTACATAGGCAATACTCTACAATCCCTTGTGGGCACTGCTTTCGCGGAGCACGGGATAGATGCCGCTTTTGCGTGCCATGACAACCATGGTTTTCTCTGTGCTCGAAGTGAAGCCATGATCTTCTCTGCAAATCTTTGCGCAAGGATAAACTTTGCACCGCGGACAACTAGGGATCGGATTATACAAGGTCCTAAAACCATTAGCCAAATGTTTCCCTTCTTCAAAGGGACCAGCTTTGAGAAGGGGATAGACGCTGCATTTGAATCCACTGTGACCGGGGAAGCCTACCTGTTCAAAGGCGCAGAGTTTGCTCTCATCAACTATTCCAGGCCAATCCTCATTGAGATACGACCCATTGTGGATGTGTTCAAGTGCTTCCGCGACTGCTACTTGTTTGCAACAGATATTGGAGCTGCCCTTGCCTCGCATGTGTCGAAAGACGTTTACCTTTTCAAGGAAAACGACTATCTTTTGTTTCACTTGACCCCTGGGGAAACCAACCACTATATCATTGGAGGACCTAAGGAGATTGTTCCTAGAAACTGGCCCTCATTGAAGGGCATCCTGCCCCGGAAGAACAAGGCACTAGACATTTACGAGTCTCTCCAACCAAACCCTGTGCGCGACCAGGATGACTAGTTATAATTTATTTCAGCTTAAGATTATTGTAATCTAAATTATTGAGCCAGATTATTATAAGCTGACAGAGTATCAGTATGAGTTGTTTGTTTCTTTGTATTATTGGAGGGACAAATTATTGGGTTTGAAATGCTAATATCTATAATGCCCTCAACTATTTTGAATTTCTTGTTCATCCTTTCGTCACTGTATACAACAAATACATAATTTGAAATAGCTAAAATATAATGTCATATATTAATAAATAAAACATCCATGATGGTGGAATCATCGGGTCACAGAGGAGCACGAGAAGGAAACAGCGTCATCGGTGTGGCTTGGAGACTGAGATGGATGCGCTGAGTGGGAGGATGAGGAGACGATGATGACGGCGGTGGTTGTGGTGCTGTGGGGAAGGGGCTGGGGCGTGGAGTGGGGGTGGCGGCGGCCAAGGGGGCGCAGCCTGGGGAATGAGCTAGGACACAGAATGGGAGCGGCGGCGATGCGGCCTAGGGAAGAAGTCGGGGCGCGACGGCGGTGCAGATCAAAGAAGAAGCTGGGTGCAAAGTGAGGAAGGCGATGGCGTGGCTGGAAAGACGGAGGCCGATGCGCGCGAGGTGTTGATGGTCCTTAAATCATAATATCTAACCGTCAATGTCTGTATATAATAAAATAAAATATGCTATCCAACTTCGTGGTAGGGATTATTACTAATCATTTCGACTAGTATTGGTGAAATATGTGTATGCAGGTCAATTAAGGAGAAAACACACCTGTCATGCGGTGAAATACACCTTCGGACAATCAGGAGTACTCCAAGGTATCTATTTCCTTAGGGAACGTGTGTGTTCAACTCCTCTTCAGGTTCATCCAAGGACACGAAGCAAATATAGGCAAAGGGTAGAGAAGTTTTACTAGTGAGAAATAGTGTCTACGGAAAGCTCAGTTTAATCATAACACAATACTTCAGGCACTGGCCAGCACGCTACTCCCAAATGTCACTCTACTACGTACCCGGACATGGAGGACTTTAGTGTATTTGAGGGCTGTCACCACCTATACACCCACCTCAAACCTACTGTGGAATACGAAGCAATCACCAGAAATTAATTACCCAGACACCGCATCTACACAATTAATAACTACTCTAGTATTTATAACTCACTAAAGAAATCACTATGTTTTAATGGACTATAATGAACAATGATCCCGCACGCTAATTAGGAACTAACCAAGAGTTAATTCTCACAAAGTAAATCTTAATTACTCAGAAAGATATTTCTATTCAACCAGAGTAATTAACAAGGTATAAGAAATAAGAGAGGATTACTGACAACTCTGAAATTCCTCCGACTTCTTCCACTCAACTCTCTCCCTAATCTAGTATACAGTAAAGTACAATAAAACCTCTGTAATTCAGCTCATGCTTTGGTGTGTGTGAGAATGAGGGAGGAGAGGGCTATTTATAAGTGGAGGTGACTTGAGAGAGTGGAGAAGCTAAGGAATATTCTTCATAGAATCCAGAGAGCATCTTCATTCTCCCTTTGCCATGTGTCCCTTCTGATGACGGTTTCCACTGGTAGAAACAGCCACAACCGTCATAGGATGAGGATTACAACCGCCATGTGAATTCTTGGGCAATTTCGGGCTTTTCCTGGTTCGGCCGAACCCATGGTTGGCCCATTTGGCCCTGGGCTTCTTTCTAGACCTTGGCAATTGAGTGATTGGCCCAGTGGCATGGTGGTTGGGCCCATTCTCTGATATTTTGATGGATTTGTGCGCCCAAGATTCCATGGGCTTGGATATGGAATACAATTTTTCCCATTATATGTTTATTTCCTTTCAACTTTGGTAGCTTGTCACCTGCATCCAAATATACACCAACACTCGTGGAAATTATTAGAAATAAACCTTACCACTATGTTGGCTATTTTATACTTTCAGTTTTACTTAGGTATTGATGGCGTTAATTTGGTATTTAACAGTCGTCAACAATCGCCATCTCCCACATGTACGTCCCAGATTTACTCTCAACGACGGTGGAAGGATGTGTTGACGGTTGTTATAGACCAATTTCGGCTGTTAATATATCTAGAAATAGAGGACACTTAGCAATGCTTGCATGCATATATTTCTTTAAGAATAATCTATTTCCACTTGTACTTGGAACTTTATTTGTATACAGTAGATCTTCACATAAATGGAGGAGAAAATGATGGAAAATACCCGATTAATCAATCAAGGTCATCGAGTGGCTGACTTATGGATGGATGGGCCTAAAAACCCATTAGAATACCTGCAGATGGGCCCAACCACCGTGCCACTGGACTTAGGATACATCAAGCAAAGTCCACGAAAAATTGGAGGGCCAGATGGGCCAGCCCAGGTTCGGCCGAACCCTCACCTGCACCGTTGATCTTCCCCTTCCACGTGGACGTCCAGGATGCCTCCCCAATGAGGTTGCAGGGAATTTCTGACAATTCCAACCATCACAACCATCATTGGCAGCCTATTTAAGGACTTCACTCTCCCTGTTCCAAAGTGCACCAAGAAGAATCAATCAAGAGCTCTCTAGTTTATTTACATTGTTCTAGTGCTAGTGGAGTAGGAAAAGAATTGTTTTCTTAGTTCTTCAAGTCTTCAGGAGAATTCAGGTATGACTCTAGTAGCTTCTCTCTCTTTTGTAAGAATTTACTCATTAATGAAATATTCTTCTTATTATAGTTTCAGTCCTTTACTTTATTTATATAACTATTTGAGTATCGACTTTAGTTCATACTTGTCTCATAATAATTATGTAGCTAGCTTTCTGGAGATATGTAATGGTATTGGTTTAATGTTCATTTATATGATTGCTCTATGTCATCTGCAGAGATATAGAGTAGTATTTAGTAATGTAAGCGCGGTGCTTAGATTATTAGATATCATTAAATAGTGTTATATGCCACGGGTCTGTAAAGGTAGGCCGCTGATGGTGACAGCTCGGTACGGGAATTCTTCCACGTGCGTAGATAACAGTAAGAGAATTTCCTGGTGTGGGTACTCCTCCGTATTCATTACCGGTTGGATGGCCATGGCGGGTTGTCGTAAGGAACTCGACAATCAGGGGTGGTTTCTCGATATACCAGGAGGACATAGTTAGGGGGTATTCGCTGCATAATTGTACAATACCAAGTGCAGACTAAAATGACTATATACTAGAAGTACATAAATGCTTACTTTCTTGTTCTTTCTCCACTTAGTTTAGAATATTATTTTGATGAGAGTATTCTGGTTAGTTTCAGAGGTGGAACCCGACTTCTAGACAGTGTATGAACCGAAGCAGAGGGCTGCCGAATGCTTCCCGAGTTGACTGGGACTGATGTGGACTATCTTGATGTGGACTAGGGTTCCCGATCTTCTAAAAGGTTCTAATAATCAACGATTTGGGCGGAGTCGCGACACAAATCGATCCAGCTTCTTGAACGAACATGCTCTTGAGCCCCGCAATCACAGCACCACGTCTCCTCTGGTTATCACTAGTGTCGAAACGCGGACGACCTCGCCGAGAAGGCTAATCCCTGTTTGCGAATCGAAGAACACAAATAAGAACAAGGAAGAATACAACCTGATGAGGACACAACTAGTTCGGATATAATCATGACTACCTTATGTATTAATCAACCAAAGGTGCATATGTTCTACATTAGATTTACTTGTTATATATTTGAACAAATGTTGCTACACAATGAGTTTCATGTGTTTTCGTTTGCAGAGGTATTTGCTTAGGCGAAAGAAAAGAGATCGAGCGTAAGGAATGCATGGATGATTAAATAAGTTGACTAGGGACCAAACCAAGACCTTCTCCAAGTCTACTTCTACCTCACGACGTCACTTTTTGTCTACAGAAGACAAGAGATAAAGTTCTACACATTTTAGATTCGGATTCGGACCTCCTGATAGCATCAACTTCAAACGGACCTAGCCGCTGATCTAGAAGGAATTTTGGGGCCATGAGTACTTGTTGGAAAGCTTATGGAGTATACTTTCAGATGATTTTGGTCCCAAGTCAAAATACCTACCGAGCTACCAAGAATCTGCAAAACAAGCGACGAATCTCATCTAGTACGAATCTGATTTGGATTTTGGGCCTTGTAATTGAGTCGTGGGCTTAGCCTATGAGGGTGTGCGCCCTAGGGCAACCCTAGAACGTCCCTAATCATACTTAATCAGTAGCCATCATCGTTTAGAGTCGGGTTGTCACGTCCCGTTCTTCGTGTCTTCTAATTTGCTTAATTTCAAACTTAGCGTTTGTGTTTATTCGCCTAAATAGCTTAATAAAAATTTCATAAATGAAAAGGGATTTAATTTGACTAACTAAATTAATTACGCCACCCTTTTATTCTATCGTTTGTAAATTGGAGTTATTTGATTTTTATTTGGCTTTTGGAAGTGGAGCTCGTTCTCATGAATTCTGTCAAATCCTAAAAAAATAAATCCCAAATCCAGAAAATGTCAAAATTCCAAATCCTTCAAGTTCATACTTTTCCATAAAAACATCCCAATCGATATCTTTTTCCTTGCTTTTTATTTTTCTTTTTTTCGCCTATTCCTTTCTTTTTCCATTTTCCTCCTTAAGTCCTAGTTGATACCTCCCTTGTGTGTTCTAATCTCTCGTTCAATCTAATCTCTCCCTTGATCTCTCTTTCTCTGTCTGCACCAGGGCCCGACCAGGAGGAACCAGCCCAAGCGCCGCTCACACGTGTTCTGCCTCGCACGCGTTTCTGCTTCGTCTTCATCCATGGGCGTTTCTGCCTCTCCATCAAAAGAGCAGCGCCTCTTTCAATTCCTCACGGACCCTTTCCTCTCCTTCATCAATTTTCGTCACCAACACTAAAAATTGAATCAACTTGTTGATCTAAATCCGTTTTTGCAATTCCCGGTGACTTCTCATCTCCAGGCCACTATAACCTTCCCCCGCCGCCTCTCTCCATCTTCCTCCACCGGGGCGTCGTCAACTACGTCGTCTTGCTGCGGCCACGTCTCCATTATCGAGGTTGGTAAGCGCCTGCACCACATCCACTCCATTAGTAGTTTTCTCCTTCCCGTTCATCGCCTAGTGTCATGTGTGGATCGTTGTGGATCCATTATTGAGATCACCACGCACCATGTGCAAATGCCGTTGCAGAGGAACATGAGAGCTCCACCTTGTTCTCCCTGTCCTATTTTTGAGACTATCGTGGCTGTCCGGAAGATGAGACTTGGCATGTTCTCATCTCTAGCACCATCTTCTGACAAACTACAGCTGTACCTCGGTGCCTCCATCCCTCATGCCCAGCATCTCCACTTCCAACTCCTTAGACAGCCTCGCCATCGACCAGCCGCCGAGGTGCTGTTGCCTCTGCTCCACACAAGCATGACGCCATCACCAACCCATATCGCACATGCCTTTTCTATCGCCAAACCAAGTCTTACACTCATTGTTTCGGTTTCTCCATGGAAGCAACACCAGCTCTTCCAATCCCCTCTCTTCCTTCAAAATTTCTCCATCAATTCTAAAAATTAAATCCTTTCCAATGGTTGGAGTTGTTGTCCCAATTTCTGCAGTCACCTCTCCATCTCTTAGCTGTTCATCTCTCATCTGCTCCCCCTACAAATAGCAGACCTGTGTTCTTTGAACAGACACCAAGATGCCGCTGCATTAGAGCTCTACCACTTAGCCTACTTATGTCGCTCATAGGAAGCTCAAGCAACACTGGTACAATCATCGACGTGAGCACAAGCTGCTGCCCTTGGAGATCGAGCTGGCATCATCGTTGTCTCGTTGTGAGTGGTGCTACCGCTGTTGAGAGCTCAAGCCGATGTAGTTGTCTCCTCCGTGCTCATTTTCGGAACACATCTTCTGCCGGCATTTCCTTTGTTCCTTTTTGTCATACACCACTGCCGTCCTTGGTGAGTCTCGGTGCCACATCCTCTTCCTTCCCCTATGTCAACTAGCACCATTGCTCTCTTTCTCGAGCCTGATGTTTCTCTTCTTCCAGGTGCCATCGAATTAGGAAAAAGTCCACTTTGACTCCCTTAAATATCAGCCGAATCTAATTCGTACCCCTTAACAAGAAAACCGGATAAGATGGCTCACCGAATTATTAAAACCGGTGCAATTTGACTCCCTGGGTGGTTTTGCAAGCGGTTTTGCCTGACGTGGCGCCTACGTGGCATTGTTGACCCAGTCTTCATCCCACGTGTCATCGACGTGTCGCTTACATGGAATTATGGGACCCACTGACATATGGGTCCCACATGTCATCTCTCCTTTCCCTTCTTCCTCCCCCCCCCCTCTCTCTCCCCCTTCTCTCACTTTTCTCCCCCTTTATGTTCCCCTTCAGACCTGCACGGGGGAGCAGAGACCGGATTGCTGGTGACGGCGGTGGTGGCGGGCGGGGGCTGGAGGGGCAGCGGCGGAAGGGGGCCAGAGCTCGCCGTCGCCGGAGGCGATCGCCAGCGATGACGCGTTGCAGCCCGCTGTCAAGGGCAAGCAGCCCGGCGGCGCCTGGAGGAACATCTCATTGGTGCCTTCATCCTCGCCCAGGACGCCGGCAGGCATGGCGCCCACTGAATTGCCGATGACCACGCGAATGCATAGAAGCTACTAGGCTTTATTTGAGGCAAATTCCGACCTTTGAAGTATAAATTTTTTACACACGCATCAGTGTCACCATAACTATCCAAGTGGGTTGTTCCAACATAACCCAGCGAAAAAGTGGTCACCTTCTGCGCACCTGCTTCTTGGGGGACTTGGTGGCTTTGTCCTTGGCCAGCTTGTCGGATTTCTCGGTGGTCTTCTTTCGGGAGCAGCACCGGGTTGATGTTCGGCAGCACACCACCATGCGCGATGGTGACGCCAGCCAGCAGCTTCCGAGCTCATCGTCGTTGTAGATCGCCAGCAGCACGTGCCTCGGGATGATCCGGTTTTTCTTGTTGCCCCGCGCCGCGTTCCCGGCGAGCTCCAGCACCTGCATCAACAAGTCCCGGTTAACCACACTGGGTTGGAAGGATTGGTAGAGGAAGAGATAAACAATGGGGCTTGCCTCGGCGGCGAGGTAGACGGGTGCGCCGATGCCGACGCGCTGCGCATAGCGTCCCTTCTTGAGGTAGCGGCCGACGGGGAACTGGAGCCTGGCCTTGCCGGAGCGGGACACCGGCTTCTTCGGCCCCGATCTCGGCGACGACCATACGACCACTACCACGTCGTCGCGTTGGTGCCGGCGAGCATGACGGGTGGGGAGACAAGCAACTCAGCGAGACGAGGTGGGCGGTGGAATCGATCGGCGGACCTGAAACCCATCGCCATGGAGGTGGCGTGGAAGAACGCGTGCAGTAGCAGCCACGCGGCGGGCAACGATGGCTTGGACGGCTCGTAAGGGGAGTCCGATGACCCTGCGTCGGGCGCCAGCACCGACCACTGCAGTCGCCATAGCCGGGAACACCTCCCGCCGCCACCGGATGAAGTGAAGAGGGGAGAGAAAACGAGAGAGATAAGAGAGAGAGTAGGAAGAAGGGAAAGGGAGAGAGAGGATGACATGTGGACCTCATGTGTCAGTGGCTTTTTTTTTAATTCCATGTGCCACGTAAGAGCCATGTTAATGCCACATGGGGCGAAGACCAGGTCAATACCGCCACGTATGCGCCACGTGAGCAAAACCGTCCTCCAAAACCGTCGAGGGAGTCAAATTGCACCGGTTTTAATAGTTTGAGTCGTCCTATCCTGTTTTGCGGTTTAGGGTTATGTATTAGATTCGGTCGATATTTAAGGGAGTCAAAGTGGACTTTTTCCCATCGAATTACTTGTGACTCCACCGTCGTCGTCATGACATCTACCTTGTAGTAGTGCCATCGCTGTCAGTTAATGCACCGCAAAGGCCGATGTCGCTGCCCTGTCCTTGATCTCGGTGTCTTCTATTGCCCAATGTCATCTTATCCTTCTCAATACTATCAAGTCCGCAGTGGACAAACCACCCTGGCAACTCATCTGTCGAGGAGCCACCGTTGCCACTGCGGTCGGTAAGCTCCAAGGCTCTAGCAGCACCACTGCTCTTATCCTTCGCTTCCATTGTCTTCCCTGCCTCCAGCACGGTCTCTTGTCAAGTTGCTATTGTCTGCCGGTGAAACCGCCTAACCGTTAACGATCCGCTGATCCTACCACTTATCTGTTGTGGTCATCACGGTTTCATTCCTAAATCACTGCACCGACATCCCTGTTTTCTACACCGGAGTAGTCCATGCCATGTGGCTGCCACTACTCGTCTTTCCCCTACTACTCCATGTCTCCCTGCCACCAACAGGTCGAGCTCCACCATGCCATCGCCTTGCCGCTGTGCTTCAACTCCACAGCCTTCACCTCCGTTGCCGCTATCATTCATGAACCCGACGTCGTCTTCTAGCTCACTGTGCTTTTCATTCTCCCTACTTCAATCCGGTGCTTCATTGTTGTCACGTTCATGAGATCCATTTTGTGTGGCACCACGTCACATGCGTGCTGGTCAGGCTAGCCTCCTAAAACCCAGAATCAATCCAAGTCATCTATCCCAACAAATAGATCTCAGCCCTCCACGTAATTGGTCCACAACTCTCCTCCTTGTAACCAATTAACCGTAGGTCATCCTACTGACAGGTGGACCACGCCCGCCAATCCGTAAAAAAAATAATCCTTTTGGTTCAGAAATTCCAGAGAATATTTTCTAAATATTTCTCTTTCTTTATTCATGGTTTTCCAATAATTCAATCTTCCGAGGTCACATCTCTTTCATCCAAACTCCGATTCGGCCTGTTCCTTTTCCTAAATTATTCTAAAATTGAGCTCTACTTCCTGATTTATTTGGTTATTTCATTTGATGTTTTTTTCTGCCTTTTTCTTTTGTTTATTTGTTTTCTCCCATTTCGATCGTGTAGATGCCGTTGCTGAGGAGGTTGCTGTTGCAGGTGAAGGTTCCGTCTGAAAATCCCGTGGGTAAAGGCAAGTGTACCCTTGAACATGTTGTACCCAGTTTAGAAATTATTTTGTATTTAAATTATATGCATTGTTTTGTTTTTGCAAATTACCGTATGGGTAGGTATGACCTACTTGTTAATTATTGCATGCCTTGAATTATTGTTGATTATCCATGATTATTTGTCACCCTAGACAGTATGTGAGTCAGATATGGGTATTGACTCAAGGTAGTTAGATTTGCTTAGCCCTGCTCACACTTTTACAAAGCAAAATATAATATTGACTAATGATCGACTTATCATTGTTTTTATATAAACTGTGTGGCTGTGTGCTATCTTCTTGGTGGCATGTGTTGCACCGTGTAGTAATTAACTGGTGGAAAATGTTTTAGACCGGGCCGATGGTGGATCTGTGTGAACCTAGGAGGTAAGCCATCTGTTTGCGTGCTTACCGTTGACCTGTGTGGTCGATTGAGCTGTGGGCTCCTAAGCGGTGTGCTACATTTTTGCTGTGTGCTTGAGGTCCTTAGTTTAGGCAAGTCGCCCTGGTCAGTTAAGGACCTCACTTCATGCGCCATTGATCTGAGCCTTACCGTGCAATCACATGTCCTCATGGGAAGGACCTAGCTTAGTACACTGCTTAGCTTTGGCACCGGCAGCCCAGGTGGCTAGATGATAGGTTTTTGGTTTGTACCATGGGACCATTCACCTGTGTGGTGAAGGGAGGACCGCCCACGGGAGAAGCCGGTGTTAGGGTGAGGTAGAGGAAACGCTTTGTTACTATTTGGTGTTTAGCGGCACCGAATTGTATCTTGTGGGTAAAGTTGTACAACCTCTGCAGAGTGTCAATCTATTCGAATAGCCGCGTCCTCGGTTATGGACATGCTCGGTGATTTCACATGAGGGGTAGATTTGTGAAAGTTTTACTTTTGGGAAAGAGCTGTGTGCAGGATAAATTAATGAATATAGCTGTGTGGTCCTGTGTGGACGCAATATCCTTTTTGGGTTGGTTGGTTGGTTAAAAATACCGTGATTGCAAATGTTGTTTAAATTAAATTTATATCTATTTATTGTATTTAAATTCGCAAATGCCTTTATGCAAATGAACCATAACCTTCCTTTGAAGCCTTGTATCATATATTGCATATTCCCGTACACTTGCGAATACTTTATGTACTCACCCCTGTTGTCTCACAAAAATTTCAGAGAAGGCCAATTATTTCCAGAAGTTCTGTTGCTGAGGATGTCGAATAGGTTGCGTGCCCCAGTTGACTGCCTGTGGTGTGTCATTGGTGCCTCTCACTTCTTTTTCCGCTGTTTATCTTTGTTTGGCCCTGCGTGGCAAAGAAATTGTAAAATCTGGTCATAAGACCAATGTAAAAATTATATTTGTTTCCTATTTATTAATATAATCGTGATGTGGTTGTGATATTATCTTTTGTTACTGTGTGTGCTAGCGTTGATCTGGGACTAGCACGTTATACATAGAGGGATCCTAGCTGGGGTCCTAACACGGGTTTTGCTTAGATTAATCTGTCAAGAACAGTGTCGCCACTAGATCGGTTTGTCGAACCCCAAATTCAAGTGCTTAATCATTCATATGCAATTGTGTTGTAATCCATCTTGTTCTTGCTTGTGTTCTTCGATTCGCATGCAGTGATTAGCCTTCTCGGCGAGGTCAACTGGGTTTCGGCTCGGTTGATAACCAGAGGAGACGTGGTGCTGCGATTGTGGGGCTGAGTAGCGTGTTCATTCAGAAGCCGAATCGAGTTGTGTCGCGACTCCGCCCAAATCGACTGTTTATCAATACCTATCGGATGATCGGGACCTAACATCCCTCATCACAACCAAAATTGCAGATGAATGATTAAGCTCACAAGTTAGGGTCTTTCAAACCGATCTAACGGTGAAACTATTCTTGACAGAATAATTAAGCAAAATCCAAACCCTAAAGGTGACGGCTGGCATTGATATATAGAGTTTAGGGTTGTGCAACCAACCCTTGACGCAACCCTAATGGGTTCCAACACGATACACGGCCCAAAGGCCCGAATACGGTGATGCAGCACTGGGACAGGTTCTGGACATCAACTTGTTCAGTTGATTCCCGTTGGCTTGAAAAGAATTTGACATGGGACCAGAACCATTAGAAAGGTTATCTTCTTAGCTTTCCATCCATATAAAGAACACCCCAATCCGAACATGTATGCGACCTGGGCGCCCGTTTTAGTGCGGACTGGTCCTGGACTACGAATTGCACTCGAAGTCGGCTTGGTTTGGGCCTTCACCATGACTTGGACGTCCTTGATTATCCTCCATGACTCTAAGTCCTTCTCCTATTGTCTCCTTGTCCTCTCCATTGTTCCTAATCACAATATAATTATTAGGTAGCAATCTATTCTCAAATTCATACAAACAAGAACATAGGAACGAGCTCACCTTGTTCCTCACCTCTAAATTCAATTGTCACGCGCGAGCTCTTGTTATCGGTCCTTGAATAACCGTTGGAGGATTGTTGTGTGTATCCAAAGGAGTGATGTCCGCATCATCATAAAAATATTTGCCCAAGGAATAAAAGGTACAAGAAGAGGCATATACAAACCATGTGGATTCAAACGAGACTTAGCTTTCTGATAAGTGATGCAACGTGCCACGAACCTCTCAACATCTCTCCTCATCTTTGGCCAAAAGAAATGCAAGGCCAAAACATTTTCCATCTTCTTAGCTCTAAAATGCCCCATTAACCCTCCTCCATGCGCTTCTTGTATCAAAAAAAAGACGAACGGAACCAACTGGAATGCATAGACGGTTAGCTCTATATACAAATCCACCATTGATCACAAATTTGTTCCAAGTACGTCCCTCTTTACAATTCAACATCACTTATTTAAAATTAGGATCAAGCGCATATTGTTCCTTAATTGATTCAAGCCCAAAAATCCGACAATCATGTTGGGACAACAAAGTATAACGTCTAGACAAAGCATCAGCAATCACATTACGTTTACCTTTCTTGTGTTTGATAACGTAAGGAAAAGATTCAATAAATTCAACCCATTTAGCATGTCTACGATACAAATTATTTTGAGAGAGAAGATACTTAAGCGATTCGTGATCAAAATGAATGACAAATTCTTTTAGGCCACAAATAATGACACCACGTCTGTAAAGAACGTAGAGAGTCGGTAATGGAGTCGCATGACGAAAGTATCACATCTAATGCCGACAACAGCTCAGGGGCTACAGAGGTCAAGAACGTCGTGGCCGACATCGAGATGACCGAAGGCTGGCGCACACTGCTTATTGACTTCTTGGGTGCAAACAAATTACCTGACGACGGCACAGAGGCAGAGAAACTATCCCATCAGGCAAAAACCTATTGTATGATCGATAATGATCTCTACAAGAAAGCCCCGAATGGAGTTCTCTGCAAATGCGTCTCTTCCGAGGACGGCAAAGCATTGCTACTCGACATCCATGAAGAAATATGCAGACCACACGCCGGCGGGCGCACCTTGGTCGGAAAGGCCTTTCGACAAGGTTTTTTCCGGCCAACCACCCTCAAAGATGCTTGCGACTTGGTGCAACGGTGTGAAGCTTGTCAATTTCATAGTAAACACACCAAGATGCCAGCACAAGCGCTCTAGACTATCCCTCTCACTTGGTCATTCTCATGCTGGAGGCTCGATATACTGGGACCATTCCCACGAGGTCAAGGCGGCTACAAATTCTTGTTTGTCGCTATCGATAAATTCACCAAGTGGATCAAGGCGGAGCCAACAAGAGAGACCAAAGCCGACCATGCGATCAAGTTCATGAAAGGGATATTTCTATCGATATGGGTGCCTCATCGTATCCTCACAGACAACGGCTCCCAATTTACAAGTGGTGCTTTCCAAGATTACTGCATCGAGTTTGGAGTCAAGATTTGCTTTGCCTCAGTCTCACATCCACAGAGTAATGGACAAGTTGAACGGGCTAATTGTATCGTGCTCCAACGGATCAAAACACGTGTATATGACATGCTTATGGCCTATGATACACAGTGGGTTGAAGAACACCTGTCTGTCTTGTGGGCCGTATACACTACACTGACTACATCTAATATAGAAACTCCGTTCTTTCTCATGTACGGATCCGAGGCAATGCTTCCATTGGAGCTGCGATATCGGTCAATACAAGTTCAAAAATACTCTGACGAGGAACCAGAGAAAAGGCGAGCTCACGATGTTAACCTCCTCGAGGAACATCGTGAACGAGTTGCTGTATGAGTAGCCGCATATCAACAGGTCCTACACCGACATCATAAAAAGCGCATACGAGCCCGTACACTGGCCATCAGCGATTACGTCCTCCAATTAGTACAAAATCAAGCAGGGCGAAACAAGCTATCACCAAAGTGGGAGGGACAATACATGGTGGTTTAAGTCTTGAGGCTAGGTGCATTCAAGACAGCAGATGGCGAAGGCCGAGAATTAACAATCTCCTAGAACATTGACCAATTACGTAAATTCTATGTATGATATCGATGTATCCAAGTCTGTAAGTCTCTTACAGTTCAATAAATAAATAAAGGTATCCAAACTCTTCCGAATTTATTTCAAGTGTTTTACCCTGAGATCCCTTATCCTGATAACACCTCATGACGAAGACGAACCTAGTGTCCTTTTACGTTATTCTAACAAAGCCTCCGAGAAACCTAAGGGAATTTCGGCCGGGGACGCCCAGAGCTAATAAGACCTTGTCAGATTCTTCAGAGCCAAACGACCATGTCATATCTGGTCATGTCAAAGTGCTCCATATAAGTGTATTTACTAAGCCGTGTAATCGGAAATTGGTTTTTCCAACTTCACGGCTAGGGGCTAGGCAATCGCAGCTTGAACTAGACCGGTTATAGGTTTTCAAGCCTGTTTCACCGAGAACGATTTCTTTGAGAATGAGGCTAGGGGCTAGGGAGAGTATCTAACTCAAAAAGGCTAAGGACAGCCTAAAACGAGAGTACTCGTAGGCTACCTATTACGATTGCTTAGGGCATAGATTTCAGTTTCATTGCATAAGTAAAAGTAAATAGTCTTATCTTACAAAATTTTTCCAAGTCTTTTACAGGAACAATCTTCACCACGATGGCCACTGCCAGTTCATGGAAAAGAACACTTTCTCAGTGAGTGAGGCCAGTGACTGAGCTAGCTGATCTATCTCCTCCGATGACAACCGCAACAGCCTGAACCCTTCCCGCAGGGAGTCGAGATTCAGTTGTGGACGGCAATCTCAGAGGCAGGCGAGACTGTGACCCCCTGTGTATCGGCTGGTTCGACAACGCTCTTGCTTTAAGGCATCGTCGATCCGCTTCCCGATTCCCTCGAGTTGGGCACAGGCTCCCTTCATCCAAGAGATGTATCCGCGTGTTAACGACCAAATTTGGTAATGTACCAGGAAAGGGGATCTGATCGGAGAAGAGTTGGAGGCGGAGACCGAGTTCTGGAACAGAGCAAGAATCTACTAGAGTCTGGATCGGCTACGGCTAGATCGGCTAAGGTTGAGTTAAGTTAAGTAAGCTGGTATAGCCGATTCTGACAATACAACTTGTGCGCGACATCGGGCTCAGGTTGATGTGCTTCAAGATGATTGCCACGCATGGATAGAGTCCTGGGAAGGCAATTATATCTATTAATTAGGATTATTTATGTAAATTCCTTATAGATAAATGTGGGCAAGAGTCTGCCGCAAAGACTTGTGATATTTTAGAGTTTGTTAGAGATAATGGTCGTGGCCGGTACGGGCATATCTTGTAATCTTCGGGTATAAATAGACCCCGAACCCTATGTAAATGATATACACACATTCAATACAATTCCAGTGCATCGCCACCTTTTGCTTTTGTTTTATTTCGATGAGTTCTTGCTTTCGGGTTGAGCTGCATCGGTTTCGATCTTCAACAAGAGGTAAAACTCGTTATGACGAATTATGTTCTCATAGATTAGTGCTTACATCTTCATGACACTCTAATCTCGTTTATATAATTCGCCGAGTTATCATATGTCTTACATAATCCTTAACAACATCTCTATCATCGGCTAACGTTTGCATGCAAAAGACAGCCGATTAGGTTAGGTCTTGACGTTGATTTGGATTATATAAGATATCTACCACTCTATGAATCTTCTAGCGGCTTGATTGTCTAGATATTGTTCTTCTTTTCATACTTAATGCTGCATCAGTTAAGTTTGATCTATTAAGTCGTGCTTAGAACATCAACCCCTAGCCTGCCTACTAGTTGCCGATTAGAGTAGCATCGGAGTTTCAGCCGATCGTATCTGATTTAACTATTCTTTATCCTATATGCTTGATTGACATGATTAAATCTGCCCTTTATGTCAAGATATCATTGCATTCACGTATATTAAGCCTCTGTCTGGTATATTTTGCTTGTTTTAATATCTTAACATAGAGCAGTATCGGAGTATTAGCCGATACATGCTAGATCTATCTGATCGGCTATGCTATGAACATATATAGTCTGACTATTAATATATATTTCGATCTAAGTGATTTATACTGTCTCGGCATGGCAGCCGATCTATCCCAATCACTTGATTCAAGTATATATCGATATGCCGATAATATATTGTTAATATCTACAGCCGATCGAATAGATTTAGTTCTTTATTGTTTATTCCTAATTGCCGATCGAACTATATATGACATCGGCTCAAACGTAAATGATATGTCATCGGCATCTGGCCGATCGGCTATCATTTGTAGATTTAACCACGGTTCTTTTGTCTTTATTTCTTGTTGATTGCAGGATCAAATCAACTGGCATGCTCACACATCCGAAGGCGAGTTTTGGACCTGCACTGGAGTTAAGCAGATCTCCCAGGCCTCGTGTTTTCTGTCAACACGCTTTTGGCACGCCTGGTGGGACCTGATTAGGAGTCAGACGTCAGATCTTCCTCATGGCCGAAAAAACAGCACCGCCAAGCCCAGGCTCCGGCAAAGGCAAACCGCCAAAGCCAGGGCTGACCGACATTATTGATGACAATGTCCTGCCGGTTGACCCCGAGAAGTTCACACCAGAGCAGAAGCAGGACTTCGAAGCAATGATGCAACAAGCACGGGATCAGTATCAGAGCTCCTACATGCAGACCCGCAAGGGGTCACTCGTTCAGAAGTACAAGTTGAAGCTAGTTGCCGACATCCCTGGGATCGGTTCATCTAAAGATGGGGATGTTAAGCGAGACCCAGATGGCTCGGCTCAGCCGAGTGTCAAAGGGGCTACCGAAGGTTCTGCAGGAAATCAAGGTGATAATCTTCCAGAGGTGCATGGAACTCCAAATCGTGTTTACCAAGAACTACCAGGAGGAAATTTCAGTCAAGGTCTTCAGGATTCTTTTAACAACTTTCAAGATCGGATTGATTACGCGGTGCACCATGCTTTAATTAACCAGTCTGGGGTGTTAGCCAATATGTTATCGAACATGGTGAAGGCAATAGCCGATGGCTCGATAGCTGAGCATCAAGCTACAGCCCGGTTTACTTGCCAGGAGGAGTTTTTCCAAATTACCGGACCTTGATCACCGATGCTCAGCCAGTTGTGCAGGCGGCTCCATCTGTCGCGCCGATAGCCCAACCAACAGCGTCGGCATCAACATCTGTACCTGCTGCATCGGCTACTGCGGCGGCTCAGCTGATGAATCCCAGATTACTAATGAGGGAGTACCCACAGCCTGCTGAACAGATCACGAATCAGCCAACTCAAGACCAGGTTGCTGCTATGTTCCTGCCACCACCCGTTGTTAATTCAGTACAACAGCAGCCGATTCAGCAGGCACCGCCAGTCCAGCCGACAGTGCAGCCGGTTCAGCAACAAGTTGCGCCACCAGTTCAACCGATGGTACAACCAGTTCAACAACAGGTCGCGCAGCCGGTTCAGCAAGCGTCATTGCCGCAACAGCATTTTCAGTCGAATCAACAAACACCGCCGAGGCAACGGCTTCAGCTGATTCAGCAGACTCCGGTACGGCATCAGCCAATTCAGCACCTGGGGTCGGCTAATGCATCGGCTGGGTTCGCAGCACCTTGGGGGCAACTTGTGCAGCCATTTGGGAACCAAGCTACTCCAGAACATTTAGTTCACCATATACAACCAGATGGCACTGTGATACCTCAGATGGTCCCCGAGCACTTGGCACGCAATATTCAGTCGGATCTGCACGACTACCAAGGGGGTAACTTAAGTTATCGATACCAGCCTTCAGCTATACAAGCCCAATATCAGCCAGGAGGATCGGCTCAGCAGCAGTTCGCTCCCCAGTTTGGTCAGTTTGAATCCATGCAGCAGCAACCACAAGGGGCAGCTCAGCAGCGACAATGGGCCGATGTGATTGCCGATGTAATGAGGAAACAATTCGGGCTCAAACTTAAAGAGACTGGAAGCTTGTATCGGCAGCCTTATCCAGAGTGGTTTGAAAGGGTTCCTCTTCCTAATCGGTTTAAAATTCCGGATTTCTCTAAATTTTCAGGACAAGAGGGCGTGTCAACCTATGAGCACATTAGCCGATATCTTGCCCAGTATGGAGAAGCATCGGCTGTAGATGCCTTGAGGGTTAGGATGTTCCGATTGTCTTTGTCCGGGTCAGCTTTTACTTGGTTCTCATCTTTGCCGTATGGATCGGTCAATAGTTGGGCCGATTTGGAGAAGCAGTTCCATAGTTATTTCTACAGCGGGGTTCACGAGATGAAGTTGTCCGACTTAACAGCAATCAAACAGCGGTATGATGAACCCGTGCATGAATATATTCAGAGGTTTAGAGAGATGAGGAACAAGTGTTTCAGCTTAAGCTTGACCGATGCCCAGTTAGCCGATTTGGCCTTCCAGGGTATGATCCCTCCGATCAGGGAAAAATTCTCATCCGAAGACTTCGATAGCTTATCACATCTGATACAAAAGGTAACCTTGCATGAGCATAGGTCGGCTGATGTCAGAAGGAGCTCTAAGAAGGTTAATCATGTCTGCCAGTATATGTATGAATCGGACGATGAAGATGATGATTCTGAGATAGCTGCAGCCGAATGGGTGAGGAGCAAAAAGGTTATACCGTGTCAATGGGTGAAGAGTCCTGGAAAGGAGAAAAAATATGATTTTGATATCACTAAAGCCGACAAGATCTTCGATTTGCTACTCCGAGAAAAGCAGATTCAGCTTCCTGCTGGTCATACGATCCCATCGGCTGAGGAATTAGGCAAGAAGAGATATTGCAAGTGGCATAATTCTGGATCTCATTCTACCAACGATTGCAAGGTCTTTAGACAGCAAATCCAGGTGGCCATCGAAGGAGGAAAAATTAAGTTTGACGATTCCAAGAAGCCGATGAAGGTCGATGGGAATCCTTTTCCTGTCAATATGGTGCATACAGCAAGTCAAGCAGCCGATGGATCTCGTGCGAAGGGTTTCCAAGTACATTCGGCTAAGATTATTAATAAATATCAAAGGAGGTATGATAAGCAGCAGGGGAGACGTTATGAAGAGAACGACAATGGTTTTGATCCTCATTGGGATTGCGAGTTCTTCAGATTCTGCTGGAACGAAAGAATGAGGTTGCCATCCATCAAAAATTGTCCTGGGTGTAGCGACATCATTGAAAGCTCAAGCCGACCACATAGTAGGGGTGATCGGCCTAGACAGACAAGACTTCCCGTCCATCAAAGGTTGGGTCCGATGAGTCAAGATCATAATCAAGAAGATGAGTCGACTAGGAAGAATCAATGGTGTCCTTCTGGTATTTTTACGAAGAATCAGAAAAGGAGGGTCTAGAGATTGAGGAGCAGGGAACGTTTCCAGGAGGTTGAAGAGGAAATCAACCATCGGCTGAGGAAACCAAAACCAAAGCAGGTGTGGCGTGTTAAGAGCCAAGCTCCTGCAGCTGATGATGCTACAGCTGATGAAGCAAAGAGGTTGGCAAAAGGAAAGAGCGTTGTTACAGCACTAATCAATATGGTCTTTACGCTGCCAGCCGAGTTCGGGATCAGCTAGGCCGATGTCGATGAAGTGGGAGAAGAATCAGCTAAGCTAGCCCTATCATCAGAGCAGGCGGTATTTGAGAAGCCTGAGGGAACGGAGAATCGGCATCTTAAGCCATTGTATGTAAATGGCTACATCAATGGGAAGCCGATGTCTAAAATGATGGTTGATGGTGGGGCTGCGGTGAATTTGATGCCTTATGCTACATTCAGGAAGCTGGGTAGGAACGCCGAGGATCTCATCAAGACAAATATGGTGCTCAAAGATTTTGGCAGTAATCCATCAGAGACCAAAGGTGTTTTAAATGTGGAGTTGACGGTCGGCAACAAGACTATTCCTACCACGTTTTTTGTCATTGATGGGAAGGGTTCATATAGTTTATTGCTTGGGAGAGATTGGATTCATGCCAATTGTTGTATCCCTTCAACTATGCATCAGTGCTTGATTCAGTGGCAAGGTGACAAGATAGAGGTTGTGCCAGCCGACAGGTCAGTTAATGTTGCCAATGCTGATTTAGCTCTTTGGGAGATGGATGGCCTTGATTGTTTATCTGGAAAAGTTTGGGATGGAGATTTTCTAAAAGTATCCGATTCTGATATACAGCCGATTGAAGATGGAGAACCCAAGCTATTACTTTGAGGGCGTTGTGGAGGGTTCAGAGGCCTGTGCTAAGGATACAGTAGATGATCTCGACGATAAGCAGGGCCAAGGTTTTATGTCGGCCGATGATTTGGAAGAAATTGATATAGGTCTGGGTGATCGGCCGAGGCCGACATTTATTAGCAAAGGTTTGTCTTCGGAATTCAGAACCAAGTTAATAGAGCTCTTAAAAGAGTTTAGAGATTGCTTTGCTTGGGAATACTATGAGATGCCCGGACTCAGCCGATCGATCGTTGAACATCGGTTACCTTTTAAACCAGGATTTAGGCCACATCAGCAACCTCCGAGGAGATGTAAAGCCGATATGCTCGAACCTGTTAAGGCTGAGATTAAGAGATTATATGACGCTGGATTTATTCGTCCATGCCGATATGCAGAGTGGGTATCTAGCATAGTTCCAGTTATTAAGAAGAATGGCAAGGTCAGGGTGTGTATTGATTTTCGTAATTTAAATAAAGCAACACCAAAGGACGAATATCCAATGCCAGTAGCCGATCAACTGGTTGATGCCGCATCAGAAAACAAGATTTTGAGTTTTATGGATGGGAATGCAGGTTATAATCAGATCTTTATGGCTGAGGAAGATATACATAAAACAGCCTTTCAATGTCCTGGTGCAATCGGCTTATTTGAGTGGGTTGTCATGACTTTTTGCTGTTTCACCTGTGATAATATGTTTGGTTGCTAAATTTGATAAAGATGTGATGTTTTGGCATCGTAGACTTGGACATGTTGGTTTTGATCATCTCACTAGGTTAAGTGGTTTGGATCTTATTCGTGGTTTGCCTAAACTTAAGAAAGATCATGATTTGGTCTGTACACAGTGTCGTCATGCTAAGATGGTTTCTACTTCACATGCTCCTATTGTTTCTGTGATGACGGATGCACCGGGACAGCTATTACATATGGACACTGTTGGTCCAGCTAGAGTGCAATCTATTGGAGGAAAGTGGTATGTGTTGGTTATTGTTGACAATTTTTCTCGATATTCTTGGGTTTTCTTTATGGCAACTAAGGACGAAGCTTTTCAACATTTTCGTGGTTTGTTTCTACGATTGGAGCTTGAATTTCCTGGTTCTTTGAAAAGAATTCGAAGTGATAATGGTGGTGAGTTTAATAATGCTTCATTTGAACAATTTTGCAACGAAAGAGGTCTTGAACATGAATTTTCTTCTCCTCGTGTTCCTCAACAAAACGGTGTTGTTGAAAGAAAAAATCGTGTTTTGGTTGAGATGGCTAGAACGATGTTGGATGAATACAAAACTCCTAGAAAATTTTGGGCTGAGGCTATTAACACTGCTTGCTATATTTCAAATCGAGTTTTCTTGCGATCTAAACTTGGAAAAACTTCTTATGAACTTCGATTTGGACATCAACCCAAAGTTTCACATTTGCGTGTTTTTGGTTGCAAGTGCTTTGTCTTGAAATCTGGAAATTTGGATAAGTTTGAGGCACGCTCTACCGATGGATTGTTTCTTGGTTACCCCGCACACACTCGTGGCTATCGTGTACTTATTTTAGGGACTAACAAAATTATTGAGACTTGCGAAGTTTCTTTTGATGAGGCTAGTCCTGGCACTAGACCTGAAATTGCAGGGACACTGTCACAGGTTCAGGGGGAGGATGGTCGTATTTTTGAAGACGAGAGCGACTACGACGACGACGACGAGGTCGGCTCGGCCGGTCAGACCGGGCGCCAGGCCGGTCAGACCGCCGAAACCCAGTGAAACACAAATCGAAGAACTCTTAAAGTGGATGACGACTTTATTACTTCTCTCTGTGTTTACAAAGTGCACCAACAGCACTCATTACAAAAATTTCGACTAAACTCGAAACCCTAACTCAAAACTCAACTCTATTACTCTCTAAAGCGATACCGGGAAGCCTCACGCTCCCCCTCTATTTATACATGAGGTAGGCAGCCTAAAGCCACGAACCAAACTCATACTAGGAGTCCTAAACCCTCTAGTACAACAAAGAAACTTTACATAACCAAATGTACCAAATTTGGACTCCTTCGAAATTTAACTCCGCATCCCATACGCACACAATAACTCCATCGTATGCCATATGGAATCTCCATCAACCACGTGCATCAACTCTAGCCTAAGTATCCCGCATGTTCTCTGACCACCACGGACGTCGCCTTATCCCCAAGCCGACTCCCGGTCCATCACCGCAAATACTCTCCCGAGACATCGAGTCACCTACACATGGAACAAACAAAGAAACCATATTCCGAGACCAAGCTATCTCCAACTTGACTTATTAGCAGCAAACAATAGTATTACATACGTATAGTATCCATCTAGAAGTCATAATCATGAAATAAACTCGGATATCCAAATAAACAACCCGAAACCGAAACCGACACAGTGTCGGCCGGTCAGACCGCAGGCTGCGCCGGTCTGACCGCGCGTTACACGCCGGTCTAACCGGCTACCAGAGCCCGGTCTGACCGGTCATATAAAATGACAAATCCTGCGATCACCTGTAAATCCAATCATCTCCAAAACCACTTCGTGAATAAATTCCAAATAACAAAACCAATAATCTCCAATGCCCAATTGTTCATCACAGAATAATAATCAAAAACACCTTTGATTTTACAGATTCTTCCAAAGGAGGACGCGCTACTCGTAGATCCCTGCAAACATCCGCCATGGCGTCGCAATGGCTGTTGAGATACGAGTTCTACAGCCAGATCTTGCGTCCTCAGAGCGTCTCAACGTCTTGATCCTTTTTGGCGATCTCGATGGAAAGCTCAAGCTTGGCCACCTCAAATTTCGTCTTCCAATATGTGGCACGGCACTTTCTCTCTTCAAGTGCATCCTCGAGGCCTACAAAAGGGAACAACTTTAGCAAATCCAACTTCGTGGTTATCTATGAAGACTGAGATTCAGAGGCTGATGACCCAACCTAGAGTACGCCGAATGAGTGAGCTTAAGTGCTAACCAGATGGGACGAGCACATTGTCGGGTCCACCGCCACTAGAGCGCGTTCGTTGACATTCGAGGCGGACAAAGTCACGGGAGAAACAGGCTCGACATCGAGAACATCAGGACCTCCTCCATGCTGGACATCCTCGTCAACAATACCTCTATAGAATACAAAAACCTCTATGCGAAATTGTTCTACCTAAGGACAAAGCGGGCCCAAAGTATTACATTTAAGTTAATACAAACCATCGAGTTTAAAAATATTACTCCTCAAAGAAGGGGATCATGCTTTCCCCTAAGTCCGCCACCCCCGACAACACGTCCTCGCGCGTCGGGTCGGCCCCACCCTTTTCAAGGACCTCCATGAGGTCGATCTCGTGGTGCATGTGCCGGACGCAAGTGAGGACATGGCTGGGACCGGTGCGCAAGCCGGTGCAGATTTCCTCGGTTACGTGGTCCGCATGCTTACCATGGACTGTTTCCAGTCCCTTGATAAGATCCATGAGCGAGGAAACCAGCGTCGTATCGTCGAAGTGTGGTGGGACCTTCACGTTTACCCCTAGGTTCCGCGCCAGCTGGTCAAGTCATGTATAATTTTGCCTCAAGCCATCCCGGATTGACTCTAGGTGCCCTATCGTTGTTGGTCGTGTCCGGCAACGAGGTTCCTCATCTTTTGAAGGTCCTCACACGTCTCATTGAGTTCACTCTCGAGTTGAGCCTCCCGCCCATCTGACGACGTGGAGATTGAACTCATAAGGGCGAGCTCAGACAGCACCTCCTGAGTACCGACTTCGATGAGACGGTGCTCTTCCGCCAACTTCTGTGGCCTAAGTAAGCAATCAAGTGAGAACATATCGTCACAAATTAAGCAGTTCTTGGCGGATGGATGACACTAACCTTAGAACCGCTCGTTGCGGCACAAGAGCCGACGCCCGGGGACACACCGGACTAATTCCTCTACTTAGCCTTGCTATTATTCCCCCTTTTCAGAAGTATGTGAAAAGTATAGTGCTTCTAAGCCGGAGATGAGGTTAGAGGACCAAGGTTTATACCCCAATTGAGTTTTGCCTGTGGAGTGGAGCTGAAGCCCCGCTAGGATCTTCTTTTTCTGCTGCTGCTACTTTCTTTTCGGTGTGAGGATTGTGTGCCTCTTTTATTTATAAGTATTATTTGGATCTGTATATTTACTTGTCATTTTTTGTACCCTAGCTTATTCTTGGACAGGGATTCAATACGCAAAATAGTCTGGAAATTTAGACCAAATTTCTAGATGTGACACCTTTTGACCCAATCACGTTCCTTGACGCTAATAATTTGGTTGAAAGAATACAATCTACAATGGCTAACCTCAACAGCGCTTTCGCAGCGGCGGCTGGACCAGCAGCTCAGGGCCCTTCACGACTTCCAGGACAACCGGAAGAGGTGCAGGAGGATGGGAACCACGAACCCACGGAGATCCCCAGTCACCCAAGTCACGATCTAGGCCGCAATCCGCGTAATGCCTCTCCACGAGGACATCGTCAGCAAAGCCCACCACCACGAGAAAATTGTGACTTACACGGCCACCTAAATGGGCGTCGGGGGGGAACAACGAAAACAGGAGGACGCTAATCATCAGCAGCGACGTTCACCATATCGACAACGAAACAATGATGGAAGTCGAGGACATCGCCCAAGTGGGGACCAAAACTGACAAGATCGCCAAAACCACCATGACGAAAACCACCATGGGCAGCGAGCTCAGGACGACAACGGACGAGGTCGACGATGCCAAGCCGATAGACGACGACGGGATTCACACTCCCCAGATCCACAGAGGGATCGAGAACAAGGATGTCGACCCAGAGGTCAAAGCCCAAATCCCAGTGACCCCTCATCGTCTTTGTCATCATCATCAGCGGCTAGCGGTTCTCGAACACCGCGAGGGCACCGACCACCCCATATACCCGAAGAAGGATGCATGGCGTTCACTCCAACTTTACGAGAAGTTAGGTGGCCCGAAAAGTTTCGACCAGGAGCCAAAGAGAAATACAATGGGAGCACTGACCAAGAGGAATTCCTACGCGTCTACTCTACGGTTCTCTATGCGGTAGGAGCAGATGACAACGCACTCGCAAACTATTTGCCGGCCGCACTCAAAGGATCTGCTCGTTCATGGCTTGTGCATCTCCCGCCCCGCTCAATCTCTTCATGGGAAGACTTGTGGTAGCAGTTCGTCGCCAATTTTCAAGGGACATACAAGTGCCACACGCTCAAGGACGAGCTCCACACATTAACTCAGAACCTAGGTGAATCTTTGAGGGACTATATACGGCGGTTCAATAAATGCCGAAATATGATCCCTGAAATCACCGATGTTTCAGTTATTCGCGTGTTCAGATCAGGCGTCCGAGATCGCTATACAACTCAAGAGTTGGCAACAAGACGGGTCACCTCCGCTCGCAAGTTGTTCGAGATCATTGACAGATGCGCTCATGCGGATGATACCCTCAGGAGGAAGGAAGGAAAGAGCAAAACGGGTGACGGGAAGAAAACAACCAACAAAGATGCACTAGAGTCCAGCAAGAAGATGAACAGAAGAAATGGGCACTGGTAGAGAAACCATCTTTGGTCGGTCGACCTATATCCACAATAGTCCCGGTTCCATTAAAAACCGAGACTAAAAATGATTTTTAGTCCCGGTTAATAAGAGGAAGATCTTTAGTCCCGGTTGTTGTTACCAACCGGGACTAAATATCATCTTTAGTCCCGGTTGGTAACTCCAACCGGGACTAAAGTTCATTTTTAGTCCCGGTTGATTCCATGTCAGGCTGTGTCAGGGCCCTATGATCTTTAGTCCCGGTTAGTAACACCAACCGGGACTAAAAATCTATTTTTAGTCCCGGTTGGTGTTACTAACCGGGAATAAAAATCAAAACACACTATATAATCCATAGTACCGATCCTCTTTTCCCGTCCACACAACAAACTCCTCCCTCTATCTCTTTTTTTCCTCTCTAACTTCTTATCTCTTTCCTTATCTCTAACTCCCCTCCTCTCCTTCCTTTTTTCCTTCACCACAGTGCAGGCGGCCGGCGCGGAGGCGGCGACGCGGGGGACGGTGCGGAGGCGGCCTGCGCGGCGGCCGGCGCGGCAGCGCGGGGGGCCGCGCGGCGGCGGCGGTGGGCGGCCGGCGCGGCGGCGCGGGAGGTGTAACGCCCCGATTTTCGTTCGGGATTAAAAATCATTTAATAATGCATTTTCTGGAAATTAAATAAAAGTTAAAGCAATTTAATCAAGTGAAATAATGGGAGAATTAAAATTTTCCCTTAAAAATCATTGGCCGGGAATATTTTGTAATATTCTTTGTGCCCTAATGTACTCTCCGGAATTTTCCGTGAATTTTCGGAGCTCGAGAAATAGTTTTAAAGTCACGAAGATCATTTAACCAATTAAAATAAAAAGAAAACAAATAAAATCCTCCCTCCTCTCTTTGGGCCCCTTTCGGCCCAATTCCCCCCCCCCCCTCTCTCCCTCTCGGGCCGGCCTTCTCCCTCGGCCCGCTCGGCTCTCTCTCTCCCTCAAGTCTGCTTTGTCTCCCCAGCCGGCCTCTCCCTCCCTCTCTCTCCGACAGGTGGGACCCGAGGCCCCACCTGTCATCTTCTCCCCCAACCGTCTCCTCCTCTCTCCTTCCCCCCGAGCCGCCGACAGGTGGGCCCCACCTGTCAGGGCCATCCCTAACCTCCGGCTCCCTCAGCCGAAACCGCCGCCACGGCCTCCCCACGTCGCCGCCGATTCCGCCTCCTCCTCCACCCGCGCGCTCGCCCCGACCGCGGGACCGCGTCGCCCCACCTCCTCCACTCTCCTCCCCCACTTTCCCCCCTCCAAAACCGGCGCCGAACCACCCCACTTCGCCCACGTCGCCGGAGCCCACTCCGAAGACCGTTGCCGGTCGATTCCGTCCTCCGCGGCCATGATCCCACCGCCCCGAGCCAATAAAAACGATCCCCGTGGTCTCCTCTCTCATTTCCCCAATTTTCCCCAAGCCGCCGCGCCCTCCCTCGCTCTCCTCACGCCACTCCCACGCGCCGCCACACTCCGGCGAACTCCGGCCGCCGTTTCCCGTCGCTAGGGTCGCCGCCGCACTGCTCCGCCGCCACCGCCAGCTTTGCCGCCGCCCGGGCAAACTCGGCCACCGCTCCATTTCCCCTCTCCACCTCCGTAGCGCCGTAGCCACGCGAACCACCTCTCTCCGCCGCCGCTGCCGACTCCAGCCGCGTCGCGCCGCCGCTTCGGTCGACGTCGACTCGCGCCGTTGCCTCCCTCAGCTCCGCAAGGACGAGGAGGACCTCGGCCGCCGCCCCTCTTCGCCGGAAATCCGCCGGAGCTCCTCCTTCCTCGGTCGCCGGTGAGCTCTACCTCTTGTCATCGCCATCGGCCTTCGTTTCCAGTCACCCCGCATCGGTCCTCCCCTCCCTAACTCCCTCCTCTCCTTCTGAAGGTCAAGGGCGACCCCGTCCGCCCTCCGTCCTCGCAAGCCGCCATTGGGCAATCGTCGTCGCCGTCCTCTTCCTCCGCGTCGGCCGCCGCTTCCGGTGAGGATCTCTCCTCCCTTCTTTTTTTTCCCGTCCCCCTTTCTTGCCGACCGCCGCCTCTTGGGGTGCGTCGCCGTCCCCGTGCGCGCCGCTGTCCTCCGGCCGCCCGCCGCCGTTCCACGTCGCCGGCTGCTGCAGCCGGTTGCCGCCTCCCCCTTGCCGCCTTCCCCTTGCCGCCGCCGCGTCATGTCTCGGCCGAGCCGGCTTCATGCCGTGCCCGTGCCCCAGCCGCGCCGCCTCGTGGCCGTCCGATCGGCTTTGGGCCGATCCGGGCCGTCGGTTCCCGTGGACCGGCGGTGGACCGCCTCGGTGGTCCCGGTCCACGGTGGACCGGCGCCCTTGTGCCGCTGACCGGTGGGGCCCGCTTGCCGGCGCCGCCCCTCCCCCTTGATGACGTCAGCGAGGTCCATTTCCTTTGTAAAAATAAATAATAATTGCGCAATAAATCGAGTTTAATTCTAGAAATTCATTTAAATGGCTCAAAACTTGTAAAATTCATATCTAATTCATTCGAACTCCGAATTGAGCCGTTCAACTTGCAAAATTCATCTAAAATTGAGCTCTACATGTTTGTTTACTTTTTATGTACTTTTTTCTTGGTTTTTATTAGAGTTTTTCCTCGTTTTGCGTGCCAGCGTGTAGAATCCGTCGTTTCGGAAGTCCGCGGTCGCGAGGAAAAGAGTTCGGAAGATTGTTTGAAGAAGCAAGGCAAGTCACACATTCCCCTTGAGCATGTTGATCCCAATTTACAAATGTTTTACTGTTTGCAAATAAATATGCATATTTTGCTAATTACATGGGATCCGGGTATTACCTATCTGTTCGCTTGTGCTATGTTTACTTGATATCTGTTCTTTGTCAACTTTGGGTAATGAATCGACTAGCTCATGTTACTTATGTGACCTAGCTAGAACTATATGCTTAGCCATGCTTAATTACCACTAGCTCAGTTGATGGGATAATTACAGTATTAGACCTTTTTAGTATCAGATTGAGCTGCGTGCTCGAGACATCTGGCCATGCTTCATGGTCGTAATTATCCAACTAAAATGCAACTGAATGGTGGGCTGTGGGTGCATGGTTTTGCTGGTCGCACCCATGGCAGTTAAGGACCGGTTCGCGGGATGCCCTGGAAGAACTTATCGTACTTACCACAAGCCAGCGTGGGCAACGGCTGGGCTTGTAGTGTAGCTTTCCTCTAGCCGACGCATCCAGGCAAGGGTGGGCGTGATGGAGTTTGGATGGGCCCTGCGACGGCCTATGCGGCTTCCGGATTCACCTAGGCACGAGAGGGGACTGCCCGCTGCCTTGCGAGGAGTGGGGGTGAAACCTGAGGTGTGGTGTGCTTGGTTAGAGGGGGTTATGCGAAGGGTCCTGTCACGGCCTCTTTCCGGTATGTCGTGGTGGCATGTCGGCGCACGGAAACGTGTCGTGGGGCTGTGTCTTGTGGGTACAGTTGTACGCCTCTGATCAGAGTAAAACTATTCGAATAGCCGTGCCCGCGGTTATGGGCGGTCGACCAGATTCACCGTGATTAGTCCCACCTTAATAAATCGACTCAATGCACTGTAGTTCAGGTGGGTTGGTTGGGCCTGTTCAACGTGGTGTAGCGTTGATCAGTGGAGATTTAAAGTTACTTTAATTACTCAACAGTTTTACTGTTTTGCTCAATAAAATGTTTTACAACCGCCTTTATGCAAATAGCCACAAACCATCCTTGTATCCCCTTGCACGTCTGCATCATTGGTGTGGCTTGCTGAGTACGGTGGTTGTACTCAGCCTTGCTATTATTCCCCCTTTCAGAAGTGTAGTGCTTCTGAGCTGAAGATGGAGTTAAAGGACCAAGGCTCATACCCCAGTTGAGTTTTGCCTGTGGAGTGGAGCTGAAGCCCCGCTAGGATCGCCTTTTCCGCTGCTGCTGCTTTTGTTTCGGTGTGAGGACTAAGTGCCTCTTCTGTAAGTATTTTACGCTTTATTTACGTTTGGAACTGTATATTACTTGTCGGTTTGTGTACCCTGGCTGGTCCTGGACAGGGATTTAATACACAAAATAGTCTGGAAATTTGGGCTAAATTTCTGCGGTGGGCGGCCGCTCGGCGGCGACTGGCTCGGCGCTGGCCGGCCGGCGTGGAGGGGAGGAGGGGAGGCGGCAGTGGCCGCCGGCCGGATTTTTTTTCTTTTTTTTTTGAGATGTGAATCTGTGATGTATTTTTGTGTGAGATGTGAATCTGTGATGAATTTTTTAGAACCCTGTGATGTAATTTTTTTAAGAGTTTGTGATGTATTTGGAGATGATTTGTTTGAGGATTTGGAGATGTTCTGTAATATGTGATGATTTGGATATGGGAGGGGATGGTGTGAAATCAATATTCAATATTAAAAGCAGAAAAAAAAGAAAAAATATCTTTAGTCCCGGTTGGTGTTACCAACCGGGACTAAAGATGCTCCCATCTTTAGTCCCGATTGGTGATTTTTAGTCCCGGTTATTTGAACCGGGACTAAAGATAGCGATCTTTAGTCCCGGATTCGTAGTCCCGGTTGAAAAACCGGGACTACAAGGGGGTTACGAACCGGGACTAAAAAGCATTTCTCCACCAGTGGGGAAACGCAAAGTTGGGACTGAGGTTCTGTCCACAGAGCAGACGGACCCACCCACTAAGTGCCCAGACCCTCAAAGAGAAGAACCTCGACGACAATGGTGCCCAATACACAAATCTAACGCCCACTCTCTAGAAGAATGACAAATCTTCAAGAAGGCATTAGCAAGTGTACGAGTAGTCTCTTTTGAGCTATCCTTTGATGTTATATTGTGACAATAAAGCAGCTGTAGACATTGTAAATAATCCCGTGCAACATGATTGGACTAAGCATGTAGAGATTGATTGTCACTTTATCAAAGAGAAGTTGGATGGAGGGATAATATGCATGCCATATGTGAGCTCAACAAGTCGAGTTGATGATATTCTTACAAAAGGGTTACCTGAGAAATCTTTCTCATTTTTTTAGCAAGATGGGTCTTTACAATGTATATGCCCTATCTTGAGAGTTAGTGTTAGTGGGTGTAATTATATATGTGTACAAGGACTAGAATGTAAAATATAGTATAAATATAGATGGAATAGAGCAAGGGATGGATGTAGAAGCATCGTGAGAAATTCCCCAAAATCTCCAGTCTCCTTCTCTCTTATCTCCTAGCCTTGGTGCTAATCGCCCCCCAAAAGCCTACATTAATCTCTAAAATTAGGTTTAAAAAAAAACATTAATCTCTAAAATAATCAACATTTTATCTGTTACTTTTCATGTTTATTGATTAAAATTGAACCTAGTTTATGTCTAGAACTTGTGTTTGAAGTTTCACACCAAACATATTTGAATTGGCGAAGTTCTAAAGTTTTTGATTAAATGCATCGTGTTGTTTTAACTGTTCGGCACTGTTGCGCTACACTGTTCGGCATTGTAGCATATGGTTTCTTTACTGTGCTAAGCCTTTTGCTATAAGGGTGGTTACTTTAGTGTTTATTTAGTAATATTAGAATAACTGTAATATTAGTTGTTTTTATTTCCGCTGTTTGTTTGCTTCGTTGTTTTGAAAAAGTAACCACGATTACTCAACCCCGTTGGATAGACGCCATCCCGGTCCTACAAAATCAGTAAATTTATTTTCTTTTATGAATAATCTCTAAATTTTGGTTATATAAATCCATAAATGCACCATATATAGGAATGGAATGCATGGGCTGTCATGCATCTCAAAAGGGTATTGAATTAATACACCTGCCTGTCAGCATTTAACATATGCCAAAAAAAATCGTGCGCTGCCAAAACTCTCAGTTGATGATTTTTCACACAGCATTGCTGGAATGTTGACACCATAAACTGAGCATCAATAATAAATTCTTGATAACTTTAACTTGTTCCGAGAGGATTACAACCAAACCATGCATAAATCAAACATGAATCTAAAATTTTAAGACAAACCATGACTCTAAAAAAGATGATGACAAGACAACAACCATAACTAAAAGGATCAGAACTCACACCAAACCAGGCATTAATCAACCATGAAACCTAAATTCTTATAAGATAACAACCATGACACTAAATGATGACAGATAGTCCCTTGATTTTCTTCTGAAACCTAAGCGCTGCTCTTGTTCTTCTTGCTCCTGGTCTCCTGAAGGATGTGCTCTAGAATCTCAAGCTTCAGCTTGGGCACACATAGATCAGCACCAGCATCTTTGAACTCTTCCATGCTGTTGGCGTCAACTGAGACTCCAACAATCATCACATCAGTAGCACCCATGGCACGGATCTTGGATATTGCCTGTCAAGCAGTGACACAAGAATTAAAACTTCTTAAATTAATTAGAAGTGTTTAACTAGTATCAGAACTACTTGATTATTTATTTGTTAACTGAATGAAAGGAAATACATTATTCTTTTGGAGTAAGTTATAAGTTATACCTCAGGACCAGTCATGATGGGCATAAGATTGTCAGTCAAAACAATATCAAATGTTTCTCCTCCAAGGAATAGTTCAACAGCTTCTTTTCCATTCTGAACCACAGTGGTTTCAACTTGGAATTTGCGCAGCATCTGCGACAGGATCATGCGGTTCACTTTGATGTCCTCAACGAGCAATGCCCTCAGGTTGGATCCTTGGGTTTGGAACGCCATGAGAGCAAGCTGCAGATTAATATAATGAAAAGAGATTAATTATTCCCCGTAGTCCACCAAATAATTTTCAAGATTACTCTTACATCAACGATGAATTAAAAACAAAGAGAGAAGAGCAAAGAATCACCTGATGGAACCTCTACTGTGCTCTACACAGGGGAAGCAGAAGATGAGAAAAACAGAAAACTGGAAGAGTTTGCTTGGAATAGTTTTGGATGCAATGGGACTCCTGTTTGCCAATGGTATTTATAGGCCAAACAAAGATCAAAAGTTGGTGATATGCTGAATCTGAAAGATTTCATTCGATGAAACATATTAATCACAAGGTTAATTGCCAACCAGGTTTGTGATCACGTTTCTTGAAGTACAGATTTATGACATGAAAGAATGCTGTTTATGCCACTCTAAGATGATAAGGGAGATTGTTACATTCAAAACAAGGATCATCCAGATTACACAATAAATAATTGCTACTTTTGCATGTAAAACCGTGGATGGTTTTGCATTTTATCTGTGGGCTCACTATATTTGAGGAAAAAAAGGGTAATATTAGTGCACGAAAGTTGGCAGATGTATTTACATTAATGGGGAAAATAATGGCGTCCTCTAAATTCCAGATGTGCCTTGCTGTTGGCAACATCCGGTATGTTCCAGTGTTTTAGCCAGCCAGGATGGCCAAAATGTGTTGTACATATGTGAAATTTCATATAAGCTGTTCTTAAAAAAATAGTAATATGCTACAGTAGTATAGCATTTCAAATTTTTCAATCCAGTTCGACTGCTTCGGTTGTACACATGGGTTAAAATAAAAGATATAACTGAAAAATAAATAATATGTTTCAGGAACAAATTAATAAAAAATTTGAGTTAGCTACGACATAAAACAGATTAAATATTGATTCATTTTGTTATCTGAGTCTTCCTGATAGGTGACGTTTGTGTAAATTTGTTGTGGTGCCTTATTTCCTAGGAAAAAAAAGCATATTTACATTTTTCAACCGTGCAAGGGAAATAGAAAGATAGCTATAATATAGTATTTAACAAAAGGAGATATCATTGTTTTCTTCTACATACCGCAAATCAAGTTTCACCGGGTGATTATATTGGAATTCATCATACTTATAGTGGTTCCTTTTTAGAAAATGGAAGATCAAAAACACATCTTCGCCATATTTACATAGTGCACCCAACCAAAAGTATAGCAGTTGGGACAAATGCTAACCTGCCTGTATTGAAATAACCTAGTAAGAAGGTCTAGAAAAAACTCTAAACTATAAGAATAGACCAAAATAAGAGCATAACCAACTACTTAAAATTAAACCTAAGAGTCCGGTGCCATCCAGAGAGGGATAATGACATAGACAATCATAGTAATATCCGACTAGCAAAAAACGTCTTATATCTATGGAAGGAATCAATAAGAATGGTGTAACAACGATTGATGCAGGGAGGATGTGGGCTACCAAGATTAGTTCACAGTTCAAGTGGTAGATATTATGGAGATGAAGTACCTGAATCCATTGGAGAGGAGTAGGCGAACAGCGGTGGTGGTGGTGGTGGCGGCGGCGGTGGCGGCATGGAAAATAGGAGATGGGAACAATAACTGCCTGTCTAGGGTATAAAATGAGGGTTAATATACATCGTATAGTCGTGCAAAGAATAATAGCATTTGGGCTTTGGTATATGGGCCGGATATTAAGTTTTTTTTTCCAAAGGCTTGATGTTTAGCATGCACATATCAATTGAGCGGGCCCAACATATATTTTGTGGTGCCACGTGTTGCCTAAAAATGAAATTAATTGTGTAATACATTTTATTATGATCGAACTACACATTGGAGCTAGCACATATTTCTTTATTATAGTACTTCGCGATCGGGCAACATGGAGTGTGCAATCCACCGTCCGTTTCACCTTTTCATCATATGGCTACCATCTTGACTTTTGGATGCTCAAGCCCAACCAATGTTGTTAAAGTCATAATCTTTTTTTTTTGCGGGGAAAAAGGGATTTCATTAATCATGAATCTCAGATTGATCCTGAAGGATCATCTGTTCAATGAGATTACAATCATCGCCCGACCAGAAATTAGACATCTTGGAATTTCTTCTTGGTTCGAGCGATATTTGCTAATTGATGACTAACTCTATTTTGATCTCTATGAATCTTCTGGATCGTGAAATTCCACCTTCCGGACAGGAGCTCCTTCGTCTCCCTGGTCACAAAAGCAAGACCAGATCTGTCCATTTTGCCTTCTTGCAACATTTGAGTTACAGAGAGGCAATCGGTCTCTATTATCACTGGTAGGATTGTCCATTGCAGTGCCATTTTCACCCCCTCATTGCAGGCCATAAGTTCAGCTTCAAGAGCATAAGAGCAAACCTCCAGTATCATCACATGCATCGTAGAATCCAACAACAATCAAATTGGTCCATCCTAGACTTGGACGGCTCCATCTCTTCCCGCTGGGTTCCTTTTCCTTCTTCCCTTGTCGATGCAATTCTTCCCCGAGGTAGTAGCTAACAACTTGCTTGCCGGTGTTTACATCCGCCTTTGGGTGTTGTCTTACCATCAGTAGCGTGTTGATGTAGCTCTCAAGGAAGCGCTTTGATGCCTCTGTAGGCACCAATGGCATCGAAAGTTCCAAGTAGGATCACAATCGTATAATCATATACATAAAATCCATATAGATACATTATCTATATAGAATCGTAAAATCGTACGATACAATCGGTATATTGATAACCTTACTCAACCTTATCTGTTTACTTTTGTTGTCCATCCCACATGCCAACCTTTCGGTCCTCCCCACTAATGTCTGCGGGAATCTCAACGAGAGGAGCTGCTCCAATGAACCTTGGTCTTCCCTTGTGTCGTGTAAATCCTGATAAGGTATCTAAGATCATGAGCTCCAATCCATGTAAACACCATCCATGAGTCCCTCCCCCGTCTCTGGCCTCTCTCCAGCGCAATATGGAGGAACATGGTCAAGATACCATCAAGGTCACAAACCAGGAGAAGTGATTTGATTATTTTTGTGCCACATTTGCCTAAACATTTTGTTGTAATAAGTGTTACATTATGTTGTGAATGTGCAAGTGTTTATTTGTTGGGAACTTGTTCATAACATTTAGTGGATTAGTGAATTGTACTCACATACTCCTAGATAGAAGGAATGATAGCCAACAAATTAATGAGACAAGCTTCCTGATCCTAAACGGTGTGATTTTTTTTATATAAAAAATGGTGTTTTATATTTATTTTTTAATTTTATAATAGTTAATTTATTTATTTGTACACTCAAATATGATCACCAAATGATTCAGCCATTTATTGGGAGAGAACGGAGGTAGCAACATACCGCCTCTGCCTCCGTGTCTTTTGCTTTAGAGAAGAGCTATGATTACAAGCTGATACGCGACCCACCTAGGATGGCAAGAATGCGTGTGGCTGTGGCCTGTGTGCAGTGGTGCGCCCAGCGACCTGGTGCGTGCATCACGCACTCGCGCGACAGGAGTCTCATTGACGAGTAAAGTAATCTAATCATGTATTACCTCCGTTTTCAAAATTATTATCGTTCTAGGTTATTTGCCAAAATTAAAGGTTTACGAAAAAAGACCATAATAATTTAAGGTTTACAACAAAACTCTCTAGTTTTGTACCTCGGGAAGGAAAGAATTTAACCAATTACAGTACATCACTCACAAAAGAACATGCATACATACATAGATCACATTAGAAAGGGACATATGTAGTAATCTTCAATTTCCTGTTATATATCCATGCATGGCTGGAATCTTTTCCTATTCTAACATTTAAAAATACCTTATTATCTCATTCATCAGACTAATTACAAAACCTTACATGAACAAAATACATGGGCTGCCATCACGACAGGATATTGAATACACCAGACCTACACAGCAAGAAGCATGCTGCAATGAATAGATCGTGATGCCAAAACTCAGTTCCCTCTATACGAACTTCTAGTAACAAATATCGGGTCCCCAAAAAGGGATGGAACAATTAAAAAATTGAAATGCAGCCTGGCATGGTTAAAGTATGGGGCAACAATTTCAGCTCAGAAAAGGGCAAAAACATTGCTATGATTTTCACACGGCATTACTGGGAGTATTGACATTGTACTCCGCTGTCATTTAAGTGCTATGTACTTGTATCCTGGGGAGCAATGCCTGCATTATAAAATTGGTTATCAGTGTTTCGTATAAAATCTACCCTTTATGAAACATCCCATACAGAATTAGTTTCTCCCAGAATACCACTATTTCTCTATCTGGGTTTCAAAAACATGGAATAGAACAAATGAACTTTGATATACATTATTTAACATGACTTCTGGGGAGACGAAGCCAGCACCAAATAAACTTAATATTACATGCCTCATTTAATGTGGATAATGTTAGAAAGTCTTACATTATGAAACGGAGGGAGTATATAGTCATATGCCGTTGAAAAAAAAGGATTAGATGTTGACATCTATGAAGACTGGCAACAAGTCAGAACAGATTGGTTCCAGTTGTTACCTGCACAGGATTTCACGCCAATAACGGCGATGTCTTGGAGTACTTCCCATGTACCATATGAGTACTGAACATTTGCAGACACAGTCAGTTCCTAATGTACAGGTCAGTCATTCATCAACTTTTGTCCCAAACTTTTCAGCCAAGAAATCATCAAGAAGACCATAATTCGGAATAGCTTCTGCACTGAAGTTCTCAGCAGGCAACTTCCGAATGCATACAAGAATATGTTGGACATCACGGCACAATCTGAGTTTCATCAATCATTGAATAACGGGTCAAATATAAATGTTACAGAACACCCACAGCTCACAAGGAGAATCAAATTTAGTTTTTTTTCCATCTCCCTGTGGGAGAGAGTGCAACAAGTTTAGGAGTACCTGTTCTTTGCCTGAGGTGTACTGAGTTCTAACTTCGAAAATGCTTCTGTGATATGTGAATGGAATATTTGAACTACTTGCCTGCATTGAACAAGAGGGTAGAAAGAAATCAGCGGCACGCAATATTACCTTGCAGCAAAACAGTAGATTATAAACATATTATATGAACAGATGAAAACTTGTTCAGGGCAAGCATAAAAGTCAAAAATACAGATGCTGGTTCTATAACTCATGACAAATATGGCCTGCTTGGGAGTTGTGTATTTTATATAATATTGTGATTGAAATACAAGAGTAATTTCGTGTTACCCATAATTACCATTACCAGTGAAATACAAATGCCTGGCATACTGACCATTTGGATTATGGATATTAACAAGCATGTGGAAATCAAGAAGATTAGATGAGATTTGGAAGGAGAGACGTCCCTCCAAACTTTTTTTTTTTTAAGAAATTGTGAGCGTGTTGGGGATTGAACACGGGACCTCAAAGTTGAAACCACACACTCCTTGCCACTGCACTATCAAGTGCATATCATCAAGAAGATTAGATAGCAGGAGGATTTAGGACTCAGAATCAATTCATGAAAGAGTAAATAGTGAACATTATCGAATTGCAGACCAATAATCAAAATAAAACAGTAAAAGTCAGCAACAAATTCCAACCGAAATCCACTGGCCAAAACTGGTTCCACACCTTGGTCCAGAGCATGTCTCCAGTGTCGCAGTAGCTGCTGTTGCTGCAGAATTAAGGAACACGTTGGACTCCTACACGATGGGTGTGGTGGTGAGGCAGAATGAGGCTGCTGTTGTGCAGATCCAGGATCCTAAGCTCGATGCATACCCAGGAGCCATCAGCTAGGAACAAAGCAAGGTAAGAGCAGCGGGAGATCGGGTAGAGATGTTAGGCGGCAGGGAGGAGGGCGAAGGAATGTTGGGATGGGGAAGGGTGGAGAGCAGGGCAGACGACAAGCTTAAGATGATTATCAGTGTGGGGAGTCAGAGTGGCGGCTGGGACACACTAAGTGAGCCCAGCTTCCATCATATTTCCAGGGCAATGCTTTTTTTTTCCAGTCGTAATGAGCTTTCTCCCATGTATTTTAATCCGAAAACTAGCCCATCCAAGCACTCATTTACAGCTCAGCTCAAAAAAATTACTAGCCAATATTTTAGACTGGTTTGGGCCCAAAACCAGGCTTCCAAGCAGGGCCCTAAATGAATTTATTACTTATAATTGGAAATTAAAACAGGTAAAGACCTGCATATGTTGTAGCTAAAAATCACTCATCTGAAATATAAAATGGTGCAATGATTATAATGATAGCATGGAGCTAAAGTCAGTAGTAAAAAGTATAAAAAAAATACCTGAATATCAATTGCACATCTGCCTCAAGCAATGTTTGAGAAAGGATGCGATGCAAGTAACTAACTTCCTGCAATAGTTTTTTTTGTGAAAAAATTTAACAGTTAGCATAAATAAGTTAAAACACCTGAAACCTGGAAAAAACATATCCCTTGCGTGGATTCAAACTACCAAAGAGATAAATGAAAGTAATGGTCACATAACAAAAAGACCATAAACCACGTGTTATTTTCACCTAGCAACACGTGAACTTAACTTACTTAAATCATGGCAAAACCCTTTAAACAACCACATACAAGTAGAAATATGCAACCATATGATAACATTATTTACAACGATAACAGTTAAACAATGTACCTTCGTAACAGACTTGGCAAATTGACTTGGCTGCAAATCAGTATCTTCAGGCCCATTCCAACTTTCCACAATTTGCGGTAATTTTCTCAGATTTGCTAGTAATCTCTCTCTCATTATCTGGACTAGCTTGGTGTGAATTTCATCTCGATGAATCTTGTAATCCTGTTATTCCTTGAAACATGTAAGAAATGGCATTGATAGAAAAACAACTAAAAGATAGTAGTAGCATTCATGAGTTGCTTGAACTAACAAAATGTTAGTATGTAAATTAATGATCATACCTGAGTCACTCTATCCAGTTCAGACATTAACAGTTGTTTGCGTGCCTCGGGTATTTTCAGGAAAAGTACACGCCGGATATCTGCAGTATGATGAAAATGTTGAGTGAGCAAACATGGACATAGCCAACACCAGGACAGAGTACCATCACATCATGCTTTATAGAAGAGTAAAAAACAGTGCTTACCTGGAATTAAAGAATATATAAAGCTGATTATCTGACTTGCCAAAGCTAAATGCTTAGACGTAATTGATTTCAGACCAGACACCTGAAAATCAAAACAATGGAGAATATAACTCACCAATCCGAACTAGTGGAAAACAAGTTGAGTAGCTACACAAAATCAGCTATCGAGATTGATCAGGATCAGAAGCATTTAAACTAATCAGACATTGAAGTACGATTGTTCAAACAGAATAATTAACTGTTTGCAACAGCATTTCCATATAGGTAGAACAAATTGCACAAATAGTTTTTTTGTGCAACAAAGTGATACAAATTGTTCATTGAGCATAAACAACTCATACTATTCGAGAATGGAGATAAAGATTACACAAAACAATGGAAAAACATGGTACGCTATGAGGTACAGCATTCAGTAAACGAGGTGCTATGTCCAGCCTAAGGCTATCCTATTAAAAGGACATCATTATATCTTAATCAAACAAGAACAAACAGAAGTTCATTAGTCTCATAATCCCATCTCCCTCCCTGCCTTAGGCGCAGATGGTTCCATGGTGCCACTGCACCACTTATGTCCAAGGACACCCAGCCAAGCCTTAAGGTGTGCATGGATCTAAAAGCTAAGGCAATATGCTTTTCCAAGCAAGGTTAGCATTTGATAAAAGCATGCAAATCTTGCTTTTGATAGCACACTAACCCATAACTGATGGTAAAATCTTGCCCACAAGGAGAGTTGAGTATTAACTATTTTAAATTTCAAAAATGGATTAATATGATTTTTTAAAGCAACTTTCCTATAGAAAATTTTTGCAAAAAAGTATTGTGGGTGTGGAAAACGAATGGGTTTCTCTCTCAATCTCCAGAAATGAATGCAGCCTAAGTGAGCAGATGATCCATAAGAACTTCTAGTGTCCTTAACCCGTGTTACATACCCATGAAAACACGAGAGTTGTGTTTACATATGTTGTAAAAAAACTAGCATATCGCCCTCGCGTTACAACAGGATCTATATACTCTTTTCAAAGACCTCAATGGTGGTGGTGAGTGGTAAATCTGCCACCACCCACCACCACTACCATGTGGGTCCCCCAAACAGTGAGGTGGATGGACTTTTGTCCCTTCCTAACCTCAAGCCATCAAACAGGAAAAACTTCTTTTGAAGTGAGGTGAAAATGATGACAAATATATGACCCTAAGATTTTAGAATGAGGGTAGTTTTATTTTAATTTTTGAGGCTTTAGAGTGTACGGTGTGGTTTTCTTATTTAATTCCCATTGCAATGCACGGGCATTCAACTAGTTTTGATTAAAGAAAATTATCATTAACCTGTTATTACCATAATTTTCTGCATATATCTCTAAATTTCTGGATATATTTGTTACTGACATGTGGGTCCTCTAGCCTTACATTGTCCTTCCTTCTCACAAAAAAATAGAGTTGGTGGTGGGGGTGGTGGCAGACTCACCACCACCGCTACTCCCTTTTAAATGAGTACAGATATAGAGAAAAGACTTTATACTGTTAACAACTTAATGACTCAAATTGCATGTAACAGTTATACTACCTGCATGGCACCTGCACCAAGAACCAGTTGGCACGTCCTAGTGTTGAAGAGCTTCAATATTTCAACAACACGTTGGACCACCTCAAAAGATAATGATGGCAAGCATTTACTGATGTCAACATATTCCGATAACATCTTCAACAATATCAAACCACTGCAAGGGTGAACATGATTTAAATTGAGAATCTCACGTAATGAGAACACAAGTTAACAAAAAGACACAACAAATAAAACAAGGTTGACCACAAATCAATAGAGGGATGGTTTACGACTCTAGCTATCAAAATGTTGGGAAATAAAAGTGTCACGTTGCAACACTGCAAGGTGCGCAAGAAGAGAATGCAACTTGACCTGAACTATTAAGTAGAAAATATAGATGACTAACCAGTTTACCATATGATAGCCTACACCCCCATGCACAATGGTTTGCTGTGTTGATCTAGCATGCCCAACATTGTTTTCAGTCGAAGGAGAAGTAGATACTGCGTTGCCATTATCAGTATTATTTTCAGCTGAATTTACTGGTTCTTGACTTGTAACCCGATTTTCATGGAGCTTTGAGCTGTCATCAGTGCTAGGCATCTCCATGCCATTAGCAACGGAATAAGTGGATGATAGTGATAGAACAATTGCTTGGAACTCTTCTGGAACATCAATAGCAACCCATGTCTCTTGGTCAAGAACTGCCTTGATTTTTGCCATCTTCAAAAGAATATTAGAAGTTTTAGTGCACAAAAATACTATAAGTTGTGCATCAACTGCAGACAAAGTACATATCAGTCTGAAATCCAAATCACAGTTGTTTGCACAACCTTGAAATTTGTATTTATGATGATTGTTGAGTAGCAAAAAAAAGCAGCAGTGACACCTAATAATGTTAATTGTTTCACAAACTATAGTGTCAATTGTTGAGTAGTACTCCCTCCGTTTCACAATGTAAGTCATTCTAGCATTTCCCACATTCATATTGAAATTCCCACATTCATATTTTTCAATATGAATGTGGGAAATGCTAGAATGACTTACATTGTGAACCGGAGGAAGTACTTGTTTAAGCCTTACATTCTCCGTTTGCACTACCATTTTACTCAGGGTATTTGATGGTGAAATGCACTTTCCGCAAGTAATATTCTCCAATTAAAAAGCATAATAAAGGTACAGCATTATATTCAATTTGATGGATATCTATAACTGAGGGGTCAGGGATAAAGTTGAGTGATTTATATTCTTTCAAAATAGCACAATTATCCATTGAAGTTTGTGTACAATGATGCTTTGTAGTCTTATATTTAATATTATTCTCTCCTTATAGATGACATTTGAAGAATGGCCTTTTAATTTTTCATCATCAGTAAACTCATGCAAGTTGTTTACCATTGTAGAATTCAACAAATGCTGATAGTCAACAAATTTTATCACTCACCCGGACAGTATGCTGATAGTCAACAAATTGCTTTGATTGTTGTTGTACAATTCCACGGATGTTGTAACCCAACCTGCCTCCAATCTACAGGAATAAGAAGATACAATAAAGTCATAACTTGCATGTATGCAGTGATGAGCATAATGAGCGTTTGTGCATATTTTTCAAACAGGAAAAGAAATAACCTTTTCAGTGGCAGCTACAAATTCTTCTGTTACATTATAGATGATCAAGAACTCCTGAAGTCTTAATTTGGGGTGAAGGGCAGCACGAACACCAAGAAGTTTAGCCCATCGTCCATGGGCAGCATCACATGCAGCAAAAACAGCTTCTGTGTTTTCTCTCAAGACATCAGCTCTGTACCAAAGGCAAATATTAGAGAGCAATTGTGTTGTCAAATATAATTATGATATAAAAGAGGTAAAGCCTAGAATTTGACCCAATATTCTAATTTTGTATTGAATCTGTCCACAGCACTACCATGACATCAGCTAACATAACATAAAAAGCATATCTACTCCCTCCATCCCAAAATATAGCTACTTCTAGCATTCAATTTTTTGTCCCAAACTATAGCTACTTCTAGAGTACAAAAGGGTGTCCCAAAATATAGAAGTGAAAAACTTTAGAACTAGCTATATTTTGGGACAAAGGGAGGTTCTTTTAGGCAAACTGAGGTATTTTTCGCATTTATCAGAAAAAGGTGAAAAATAAAATCTAGCCATTCTTCAAGGTGGGACGAAATTACAGTGGTTCAGATTACAACAAAAGTCCATGTCAGGTACGATTTTGTAATTATTAATTTCAAATTTCAGAATAACCAGAAAAACAGAAAGTAACAAAAACTATATTCGGATGGATTCTATATATAACTTTTGTAGCTCCTAATTTTTAATTTTGGATCTATTCATAAAAATATTTTTATTCCAAACCTAAAAAAAAGTTCAAATATGTTTTTCCATAGAGTTTTGATGCGGATGTATATGATATCTAGCCCATGTGAATGCAAGATTTAATAACTAGTTGCACCTTAACTTACCGGACATTCTTTATTGAATTTGTACTGGACATGTCATTCGTTTTTCCTTGAAAGAAGGGAAACTTAGAATTACTCCTGGTAAGAGTATTAGACACCCGTGAAGTGACACCGTGGTCATTTTCTTGGGAAAAATCAGAAACCGAGCCACTGTGCTTTTGTACAGAATTTGAAGCATCAGAACTTAAGCTCCCCTCGAGGTTTCCCATGATCCATTCAACTATTCTTTTAACTTCAGCTGCTTGCACTAGATGTACCTGAATTGACAAAAGAATACTGATTACCTCAAGTTTTTTCTTTAAATCTTCAGAAATTGTACATGATTTAAGTAGACAAGAAACATTTCAAGCATGCTGAAAAATATTAGGTCAATGCTACATGGTTTTCAGATGGGAAAAGGCACAAGAAATTATAGTTAAAAGTTAACAACTCTTATTTTCATTTAGTTACATGTAGCATAGCAATGTTCAAAACTCTTTTCCCCACATCCTCAAGCAACCAGCCAGCCACTGCTAAATATCTTTTATCAAAAATAGAAATACAAATATAGGTGATGACTTCAAGAAGACCCCTAGTACGGTAGCCAGCAGAACCGGCGGACAGGCAGGTTCACCACCTGCCCCCCCCCCCCCCCCCCCCCGCGGCGGGCAAAGGCGAACCAATTGGTTGCACTGATTCAATTTGGACTTGGAAGGTTTTTTTAAAGAGAAATTGGACTTGGAAGTTGGGATGCTACATGCTAGTACATAACTTCTATAGCTAACTCCACAATCTATTCTGGTTTTATTTGGTTCTCCAACCAATAGAATCAGCAAATACAGAGCATGTAGTAAGGGACTTGCGCCAATTTCATGGCTCCTTTAATGCTGATAATAATTGCATAGAACAATTAAGCTGATACAATAAATGCAGTCAAAAAGTGGATAACTAAAGCTAACAAATAAATCAATGCAAGGCTAAAATATCTACACTACCAAATACTATAAAAGTATATCCTCATTGAGATTAAATTTGATGCATGGCCTCCACTTCGAACAGGTTAAATGGAATTCTTATAATCATTTTACCTGTACTATCCTAAATATAGCCGATAAAAGCTGAACAAACCCTTCAGACGATAGACTCCGCAACTTATTTGCTAAAGACTGGCCTCCAGCTGCAGTTAAGAAAAAATTGAAGTTCAAACTATGTAAGAATTTTAGTGGAAGAAATAGCATGGGAAAGAAATAGTGATAAATGGAGAAAACATGACACCATCAGAATCAGCAGCTCTGTCTCCAGTTACTGAATCAGAATCTATTGTCCTGGCAACTAAAATTGGGAGCAGCTCAGCTACTGTGGCTTTAATTGAAGCTTTCATAACAGTAATTAGTGTGTCACGGTAAATTCTTAGCACCGCTGGAAGTTTGTCCTGCAAAATATAAAAATGAACCATACCATTTAGTTTCCACCAAAAAAATGGACTGCTAACTAATATACCCTCAAAAAGGCAAGTTACATCCAGGAATAAAGAAACATGATGCTGCTACTAATCAAATATACTCACAGGAGATCAGCCTTTGCGAAAAAAGGAACTTGATATTCTATCCAATACAAGTTTGAAACAGCATCTTACTTAGACATGCGGATGCAAGTAATAAGCCCAAAATACAAGCTTTTATTCATCAACACAAACCAATGAACATGCCTTTAAGGTGTTTGGGGAATATTTATCACTCTAAAACCTCTCATTGTTTGCATTCAGTATTGAAAAAGATATATTTGTGCATCCAATTTGTGCACGCTGCAATATCAATTTAATGAAAGTAAATGACAGAACTAACCGTTCTCAGTAGGCAAATAATGAGGGGGAGAAGCCGATCTCTGAGAATGAAGCTTTCTTCCTCATCTATGTTTACCTACGGTAAACCAATGAACATGCCGAAAATTAGAGAAAATGTGATGAAAACCTTTACTTAAAGTACCACAGTACTGTAAGCATGGAACACCAAATGGAAGAAATAACATAAACGGTGTATTAATGCAATCTGATGAAAATATTAAACGCGTCAAACATTTACGAAATAACTACATATTCTGCTAAACTGTGTTTGCTACAGAGCAATTCACTCAAAGATTGGAAAAGAACAAAATTTGCCTAGAAATGGCCAAAGTAGCCACAAGAATATGAATAGCTATAGCCATGACAAAATTAGTATTAAATGGTAATTAGTTCATGATCACTTCCTACCGCATAACATTGCTTTCCTATCATGCATTGAACCTTAACATCAACAAAACAAACATTAAAAGCAGACAATTTGGCCTCAATATGGCAAGTCCCTAAATTGATATTGTTCAATTATGAATTTATGATTAATCATTGTTCTTAACAACCTAACAGAAGGGTCCAAAAAGTGAACAGCATTCACTATGCTATATAAAAAAATACTCTATACAGCAGGAATGTTCAAATTTTCTGGTTCATTTGTTGTAGTGAAAGTTTACATTTCAGTGAGAATGCACTGATACAACAAATGACAACCTAGAATAAGTTAACAGTGAACAGACAACACATAGAAAATACAGATTAGTAGAAATTTCGATGGAATAAACAGATAGTAGTGCATCGGCATATATAATCCAGTAAATATAAGCCAATTAAGAGATAGATTAAACTGTGAACTGAAACATACTTCATGCTCCGTCCCATTAAGGGGGACAGAAGCCTTTCTTTTCACATTTGCTTGAATCAATGCGTCTACAGCTTTTCCATCAGGAACAGCAGCCCGCACAAATTCTGCTGAAAGAATGCTACAAGAATGAATATTATCAAGTCAAACAGCAAGTTACTGATGGGCATAATATTGAAAAAAAAAACAAAATATCAATATCCTGATATAGCCCAAGATTAATAACGACATTAAAATTTACCCTCCGGGTGTAGGCACATTTTCAGTATCAACAAACATGCCATTTGAGTACAATCACTAATTATTTCTTTTTTATATTGATCAGCTTACCTACATTGCTACAACATGCCACGAGCTTTTGATCACAATTCACTGATTCATGATTTATTTCTATGCACAAAAAGGCTTTTTATCTCAATATCAGATATTTTGTGCTAATACTCCTGAAATCTAAAAGGTGTGCTCATATCATAGGAACCTATGCTCAAGTTCTAAGAGAGTACCTGTTGACAGAATCTAGTGATGTCCCCAACTGATCACGAATATTTCGAAAGCAATAAAGCCCAGTGAGTTCATCAGTATCCTGTTTGAAAAAAGGAAAACATTATCATAACAATACAAGTTACATATGCTGCAGACATGAGCAAGTAGATGGGAGTAAAAAGGCGTATTTACAAGTTAATCACATCTTTCAATCAACTAATTTGATACGTTGTAATCCCATACCATTAATATATCATGGTTATATAGAGACAGACAATCAGCAAGCAAATAGAGATGAGGCCAAATTCTCTGACAGTCTTGCTATTTTTACCAAAATGCATGCATGTACTCCAGAGTACTTACTTTAGGGAAGGGGAAAAGAGAAGCTAAACACTTTTGTTGGGTTAACTAAGAAATTATTCTAAACCGACGCATTAGATATTAAAATTGCCAATTGAAGTTAACTTTTGGGCATCCCCAGTCCAACAGACCCACGTAATATATTTAATAATAGTAGGGTATATCTCAGCTTTGATGACATGGAATGAATTAGAAGTATGATAATTAACTTTATCTTTTTAGCTGCACGTCTTTACTTTTAGACCTCACAATGTTAAAAAAGATGGTTGACGAAGGGTAAAGCTGCCATAGAGGAATACAAAAGGAAACATTGGCGTCTTGTTGTATAAGAAACTTACTAGCAAGTTTTGCAGGTCATCAATTACGTCAAGGGCACCAGCACAATCCGCAGCTGCCACAAGCTGCACATATAAGATTAACAAATCAAAGCACTGAATTAGGAATCGATAAAATAAAGGGCTTGAAATGTAAGAAAAAGATTTAACGCAATGACTAAAAGATCTAGTATAAAAAACATTTATTCCAGTCTAGAATGTCAAGTGAAGAGCCAAATTGGTATCTGGACACAGATCGAAGCGAGTACCATTAATTACAGTTTTAAAAAATAAATAAGTAAAGCTCCAATACTTCCCAATCTCTCCTGGTGCAATACCCCTATAATAGAAGCTCATGAGCAGAGCATCGCAACAGCGTACCCAAATACAAGAACCAATCCCAACTATTCCCAACTGCAAGCAGGCACACTCCACTCAGCGCATCACCTCCACTCAGCCCGACTGTGTGGATCCTCCTCGCATATCATGGTGTCTAGAGCTGCCTCCTCTTCCTAACTCCTTGGTCCCAGCAACTGTCCTGTCCTCTCTCCCTTCCATCTTCCATCACTCCATGGAGTACATTGTGAAGAATTGAACTAGCGAAGCCTCCTGCATCCTTTTGCTTCATGCTCTGAACTTCTGATGCACGTCCTCCTCACAGTCTCCCACCAACCTGCTCTAGGCTGCAACATAAATGGTATAGGCAGCATAAAGCACTGAATCTCAAACACCTTGTTAGACACCCTCTGAAGTTTGGTCTGTGAATCTCAACCCTTAACATCCTCCTCTAGTCCTCCCCTCTCCTTTACTGAATTTTGTTGTGACACTGCTTCACTACTGAGCAGAGGTTGGGAAAGGGATGTAGGTATCGAGAGAGAGGAAATTAGAAGGATCATCAAAGAATAGAGAGACAATGGAAGAGATGGAAGCCAGTAAGGCGCATACAATTTCATTTCAGCCTCACAAGCCTATCTTTGGGTACCATGACTAGCCTATCTTTTGGCCCACATGTCAACCTACATGCCTTACAGGACTCAGCACAATAAACTAAACCTTAAGTATATCAAAGTTTTGTTCCCTTAATAATTGAGTTTGTTTGAGCTTTTAGGTATATGCTTGCCTAGTGTTAGTCTATAAGCCCTCCAAATTAAAGTCGTAACTCATCTAGAACTCTCATACAGAACCATCAAGTTTCATTTTCCGTGTCAAGGTACATTGGCACTTCATAATTGAGCAGCCAAGGTAGGAAGATCTAAATCCACCGAGATTGTTGCCAGAAAATTAATGAGATACAGACAGCCTAGCACTTTTCTGGCGTTCCATGCACAGTACTATTCATCAACATATAAATCACCGAGAACAAAATAATGTGAACAAACCATAACGCATGGCATCAGACTATCAAACTAAGAAAACAGCGTGTGCATGCAGTTTTATTGTCTATCGTACTTCTCATTCTCGCACTAACCAAATTGCCAACTGACTCAAAGAAAAGTGAGGGAAATGCCAGCAAAAGCACACGCCTTGGGTATTAATAAGAGATTAGCACATCACTGAGCTAAGCTTAGTTCCCAACCAGTTCAGGGAATCATTCACATTGCTGATCAGCAGAGAAAATGCAATGCGGGAGATATCTTGTTTCGCAATGCTCAGTTTGCCCACTCACCAGCTTTAGAGCAGCGAGCGCCTGGCTGACGTAGAGGATGACGGTGAGCTTCTGCTGCAGCGCGACGAGGTTACCCCGCGTCGCATTGAGCTCCTGCACCTGGCGCGCGGCACCCACGAGATCGCCGGTGAGCACCCGGACCACCTCCCTGAGCTCCCGGATCCTCCCGACCGCGGCGACGATCTCCCCGTCCAGCCCCCGCAGCCGGCCCTGCGCCTCGTAGAAGGACTCGGAGCGGCGCGCGATCTCCCGCACGAGGTGCGCCTCGACGACGTCGAGGTGCTGGCCGAGGCGCTCCTGCAGCGCGGCGTCGCCGAGCGGGCAGGCGGCCTTGAACGTGGCCCCGTCCTCGAGCGCGAAGTCCTCCTTGAAGAAGAGCGCGGGGACCTCGCGGAGGCAGGCGGCGAGGCCGGAGGCCGCGGGGCCGGCGGCGGCGCCGTCCTGGGACTCCGCGAGCTCCTCCGCGGAGGCGTGGAGCCGGATATCAGCGAAGCGGCCGAAGGGGTCGGCGACGGCGGCGAGGTAGGGGGCGAAGTCGGCGCGGGAGACGTCGCAGGGGTGGGGCGGCGGCGGCGGGGGCGCGTCGGGGAGCGGGGTGGGAGGGGGCCAGGTGAGCCAGTAGTAGGAGGAGGAGGAGGCGGAGGGGAGAGGGTTGTTGAGGAGCGCGGTGATGGACTGCGGGACGCCGCCGGGGGGAGCGGAGGTGGGGGAGTCGGTGGAGAGGGTGGAGGAGGAGGCGGAGGTGGTGCGGAGCGGAGGCCGCGAGGCCATGGCGCGCGGCGGCGGCGGGGGTTAGGGGAGGCGAGGAGGAGGAGGAGGAGGAGGCATGGGGAGGGAGAGATCGGGATCTGGGAGGCCGGAAAAGGAAGCGAAGCGAGCCAAAGCTTGAGGTGTCAGATCTGGCGGTCAGGTCTTCAGGTTGGAGAAGGGAGGGAGGAGGGAAGGAAGGAAGTTGTTTTCCTTCTTTTTGCTCGTTTTGTTATTTCTGGTTCGATTTTGCTATATATTTGTCGACAAATTTTTCCCCCAAAATTTGACAGATGTAATTACAGTACAATCGTACTGTAATTACACTGTAACTTGCATGTAATTACACTGTAACTATAGTGTAACTTGTATGTAACTTTCAAAAATCTCTCCGTTACATGTTATTTCGGTAAAATGGAGGTCGTGGGAACAAATTCTTTCACATATGTGTGTGCTATGATTTGTTTTCTTCCTCACCAAAACAAATCTTGTAATAGATCCAACGATTCAAAATTATGTGAAACTTACATATAAGTTACACTGTAGTTACATGCAAGTTACAGTGTAATTACATATAAGTTACAGTGTAATTACACTACGATTGTACTATAATTACATCTGTCAAATTTTTAGGGAAAAATTTGTCGACAAATGTATAGGTAGTCCCATACATTCTTTTTTTAATAGATGACGCGTTGAATTTTGAACACATGTTTGACCATTTGTCTTATTCAAAAGTTTTATTCAAATGTATAAAATATAAATGATACTTAAATACTTTGAGTAATAAAACAACTCACAATAAAATAATTATAATTACGTAATTTTTTTAATAAAACGAATGGTCAAAAATATGACAAAAAGTCAACAGCGTCATCTATTATATAACAGAGGTAGTATTTATTACCGGATAGTTGGCCAACTCAAGTCCTTCTACTACTAAATACTTCATTCATCAAATCCAACGCCCAATATTATTCACACCAACACCAGGTACAACGCTCTGGATCATTCCCTCCTCCCATCAGCCACTGCACACAACTTATCCATGATTCTGTCCCCGCCAAATCGCGCTTGCACCTAAGATCGCATTGACTATGGCTACTCCATCACACATCCCCATCGCTCAAAGACGGAAACACGTCTTCATTTTTGGAAACCCCATCGATCCCCTAATTTCTCTCTCATGTCCGCCGCACAGATGTGAGCTGTGGAGAGGGCTAGCTATGAATATGGAGACGCAGCAACGGTTGGTCGTCATCGTTGCTGCTACGCTATATTCCGCCACCAACATGTCGTCGACATTGGCTAAGGCGATGTACCACGGTAACCCAACGTTCAATGTCAAGAACTACGGCGCCAGCGATGACACCAAGGTAGGCACATTCGCTAGCTAGGGATCAATTGGCGGTCTTGACCACCGACCAGCAGTTCAGGCATTGATGTCAGCGTGCAAAGCAGAGTGAGCGGAGGCCGGTGTGGTGACACTGTTGCTCCTGTCAGGCACCTAACTACATCTGGCTAGTGCAATTCCATGGCCCATGCAGCAAATCCTCGACCATCACCTTCGTCATGCATGAAAGTACAAGGCAATTAGGTCCTCCCATGGTTGACCACTTGGTGTGTGACATGCACACGTAGTTTCACGCATAGGTAGTGTGACATAGAAGAATAATCTCAATAAAGATAAACTTGATTGAGGAGAAAGACAAAAGAGAGCTATGGTTTCGTTTATATACTTATATATTTAGGATGCTTCGATTATACTCAAACAAACACATACATGTACAAGTTACAAGTTATGACTTAGTTCTATGCATCCAGACACTACCGAGAGAGAGAGCACTCCCTATACTGGTCTGCCAACGTGGTTACGACATTTTACGAACTCTTACGTCAAACCTGAACGTAGATGATTACAAAGGGCATACAACGTTTATCACCACCTGTCGCCTACCTCTACAACCCGTGGAGCACACCCACATCCAATGACATTTAATCAACCTAAGCACCATGCTTACATTGCTAAATAATACTATTACTTTTCCTAAGACTCCCACTTTTCGGATAGACAAGTAAGAACTAGTGCAATCCGTTAAGATTATTGGACCGATATCGTGACATATATCGACTAGCCTACACATGTAAAGCATACCAAAAAAGTAAAAACTACTCATAGAACATATAATTGCCAAAGCAGTATATGAACTATAAACACCGATAAATAAAGAAGATAATTTCATTACTATGCTCAAAGTCTTACAATGAGAGAAAAGTACTAAAAACATACCCATTTGAGAAGACTAGGAAACCGAAGAACTACTCTTAGCCTAAACTCTACTAATCTATAGAGTAATACAAATGAGAAATAGAGGGATTGCTTCTTGATTAGTGTGTTGAGAGTGTGACATTCTTCTCCTTTTATAGCCTCCAATGACAGTTGATTAAGGCAGTTATCCAAGTCGGTTCACCGAGGACCGTCATTAGGGAGGGCTGAGGAAGCGTCACGTGGAGGGTGGGGATGAGGGCAGCCAAACCCTGGTTCGGCTGAACCAGAGCCACTGCCTCTCTCCATCAACCTTCTCCTAGAGGCTAACATGTGGGCCCCTAGGTTGAGGTGAGCAGGGGCGAGACGAAGGTGGCGGTGTCAGCGCAGGGGCATGAGGTGGATGCAGGCTGCGACGGCAACAGTTGCGAGCAAGCATCTGCATTTCTATGCTAGTGTGTTGATGGTCGTTATAGACCAATATCGACAGTCAATATAACTAAAATAAAGGAGAACTAGCTATGCTTGCAATGCATATTTGTTTTAGAATAATCTATTTCTTCTTGTACTTGGATTCTATTTGTTTGTAGAGAAAGATACATAATATGGAGGAGAATCGACAGCAAAACACTCGAAGAATTAGTCAGACGCTGTCGAGAATCAGACTTGTGGATAAATGGGCCGGCAACTCAGAAATGACAAGATTAAATGGGCCCATAATTCACTGTTCTGGACTGAGAAGCAGTTGAGGAGTAAGTCTGTCGAAAATGGGCCAGGTTGGCCCAACCCATGGTTCGGCCGAACCATGGGTTTGACCGAACCCCCCTCGGCGCCGTTTGATACAGGGCTTCGGATGGACGGTGGAGATTCACTCCTAATGGCGGTTGGAGGGTATTACCGACCTTTCCAACCGTCATAATAGTCATTTCATCAGCTATAAAAGGCCTTCACCTCCTCCACTCCTTCACACACTCAAGCAAACTCAAGATATCTCTCTACACTTTAGTTTAGTATCCTAGTGCTAAGTGGAGTAGAATAGAATAGCTCATGGAGTCCTTAGAGTCTTCGGAGGAATTCGGGTATGGCTCTAGTAGCTTTTCTTATTTCTTTTGTAAGACTTTCGAAAGTAATGAAATGTTATTCTTTATATACTCTCGGTACTTTAGTTTATCTGAGTATCGGCTTTGCTTTATATTTGTATCGGTACAGTCATGTAGTTAGCCTACTAGAGAGATGCAGTGGTGTGGGTTTAGTCTCCGATTATTCGGCTGCTCTATGTCATCTCGGGGGATGTAGAGTAGTATTTGATAATGTAGACGCGGTGTCTAGATTATCAAGTATCATTATCTGGGCATATATGCTACAGGTCAGTCGAGGTGGGACGCTGATGGTGACAGCTCAGTACGGGTATTCCTCCACGATAGTATATATTCCTAAGAAACATTCCTAGGGAGGGTACTCCTCCGTATTTAGCTCCGGTTGGTCGGCCATAACAGGTTGTCGTAAGGAACTCGGCAACCGGGGGTGGTCTCTCGAAACACCAGGAGGGCACTATTAGGGGTATTGGCTACATGATAGTATACTAGCATATATAAACTAAGATTGAGTGTATATTAGAATTATAGGAAATGATTGCTTTTTTATTTCTTCTTCCACATAGTTTAGGATTGATTAATGAGAGATATGAGTTCTTTGCTTCGTGTCACTCTACCCTTTATAAATATATTAACCCCTGCTTAGGCTCTGATCATACAAGTGGCATATATACATTATTAGCATAGTTCTCTGTTACAATCCTCCCTTGGAATTAAATAAATACGATACCTTGGAATACTCTCAGGCGAAATGCTACAATGGTATATCCGTGCGCTTGCGGATTCCTTCTGTAACCATATATATACCAGGACCATTTCTAGCGCCATTGTTGGTAACTTATATTTCTAATAATGTCGTTAAGAAATATCAACATAGTTTCACACGACTGAGTGGAGCGGATGCAGGTGGGTCGACCCACATACCATGGGCCGTGGTGGGTCGATCTATGCTGACCCATGAAATTTGATGGGTAAACCATATGATTTTGGCCCCATATTTCCTGGGCTAGGTCAACCTAGTCCACGTGCATCCCTAGGTCAGCGCATGATTCCGTCGTACACACAGTGGACCCTGCGCACGCTAAATGCGAGCCACATAAAGGAAAATGTCCAAATTGACTCCCTCAAATATAGCTCGGATCTATTTCATATTCCTCAACCGCAAAAAACGGATATAGCAACTCCCCTAACTATCAATACCGGTTCATTTTGCCTCCTCAGGTGCTTTGGACAGCGGTTTTGTTCTACGTGGCGCGTGTTAACATAGTCTTTATCATATGTGGTGTCCGCGTGGCACTATAATCAGGAAAGAAAATAAAAAAAGGACAATGGGGCTCACATGTAAGTCTCCCTTCCCATCTTCTTCCCCATCCCCCCTCCCTCTCCATTTTCTCTTCCCTCTTTCACAACAGAGAGGCTGAGACCTAGGAGGGTGGCTGCAGTAACGGCGAACCAAAGCTGGGAAGGGCACCAGCACCTCCTCCCCTCTTCTCTCCCTACCTCCCTCTCATCTCTTTCTCCTATCACTAGAGCTCCGAGTCCAGCTCCCCCATGTTTGTAGGCTCAACGAGAGGCTCGTGGTGGTGGATGAGGTCCATGCGTCCCTCGCCCATGCTCGAGGTGGGTATGAAGGCCACGGCGAGGAGCGGCCTCCCTTCTTTCTCTCTCCTATGGTCAAGGTGGAGGGGACATCAGAGGCGGGTAGGGAGCGAAAGGTGGCGGTGAGGAGAGGCCTTCCTCCTCTCTCTCCCATGGTTGGGTGGCGGGATCATCAGAGGTGGGGAGGGCACGGAAGGCCGCGGCGAGGAGCGGCCTCCCTCCTTTCTCTCCTATGGTTGGCACGGCGAGGCCATCAGAGGCGGGGAGGGAGCGGAAGGCGCAAAAGGATGAGGCAGTGGTCGCTACTCTTCCAAAATGCCGTTCTACCGCTGCTGCTACCTTTCCACTGCCGTTTTGCTTCTCTGACTCGTTGCGGCTTCGTCTTCTCCAAAGGTGGCGGCTACACGAGGTTGGGAGGGCGGTGGCATCGACATGAGGTTGGGAGGGCGACGACGACAAAGTTGGGGCCATGCTAGCCGACTCCTCTTTTGCCCGTGCTAGCTGACTCCTCATTCCCGCCCCGTCATCCTCGATCACGGGTGTAGCGTGGGGGAAAGGGGAAAGGAGGCAGCGGCGAAGCAGCAGGAGGAGTGGAAGCTCAACGCTTGGGGAGGTCGCCGACGGACACCGTCGTGCACCCGAATGGGCGGCTAAGCATACTCGCCAGAAGCCGGCGGCACGAGCGGATAGGCAAGTGTTGTTTATTTTTATTTTCTCTTGTCATTTATAGGCGGAGCCTACATTCTTTTTAATTTCTTGATGTTTGGACTGCCACGTGGACGCTACGTCAGTAAAAACCACTAACAATACAACCGAGGGAGCCGTTTTGCTCGGTTTTAATAGTTGGAGGAGACTGGACTGCCACGTGAGCAAGAACCACCGTTAACACTACCGAGGAAGCTATTTTGCATGGTTTTAATAGTTGGAGGAGCCCTTACACGGTTACACCTAATTTTTCTATTGAGGGATACAAATCAGATTCGACGAGCGCTACTACAAAACATCAAATAGATGCCGGCACTATAGGTGCCGGAAGTGGTAAAACCGGCACCTATAGTGCCTATCTCAACCCGCCAAAAAGTCGAGAACCGACATCTTTATCTCCTAAAAAAATGGCACCTTTTACCCCTGTCCTTTTACCCCTGTCAAAGAAAGCTCCGGTTTTTTATTAAATCCGGCATCTTTTAGTTGGCGCGGGGCCTACCAAAGAACCGACATATTTGTGGTAAAGGAAAAGGTGCCGTTTTTTTAAAAAATCTGACACCTGTAATATATTATATAATATATTATAGGTGCTAGTTTTTTAAAAACCGACAACCCGTAAAACCGAGCCAAGCCACACGGGGGAGCGCGTCCATTCTTATCCATCCACCCGCACCGCGCTCTCTGTCTCTCCTTATCCATCCACTGCTCTCTCTCTCTCTGCCACACACGCGTCCGTTCAATAGAAATTTTCTTCCTTCTCTTTCTCACCTCTTCTCCTCATCCCTCCCTCTCCTCAGCCCTCTTGCGCACCCAGTGTTGGTATTTCTTAATGACATTACCAGAAATATAATTCCCAGCAATGACGCAGAAATACTCCTGGTATATTATGGTTACAGAGTTCATCCACAAACGCACGGATATACCATTGTAGCATTTCACCCGAGAGTATTCCAAGGGTATCGTATTTATTTTATCCCGTGGGAAGATCATGTAGAGAGAACTTGACTAATAATTTATATGTTACTTGTGATAATCATATTCTAAGCAGAGGTTAAGATAATCCAAGGGTAGAGTGACACACAAGCAGTAGCTACTCATTCTCATAATATATTATCTAAGCTAAGTGGAAAGAAAAGAGAAAGATAATCTACTCCTATACTTCTAGTATACATAGTATACATACATTCTAGTTATCCGATATACTAGCTAATACCCTCTATCCGATGCCCTCCTAGTACTTCGAGAAGCCACCGAGGCTAAATACGGAGGAGTACCCTCCCCAGGGAATTAACTTAGGATTATATACACGCGCGGAGGAATACCCGTACTGAGCTATCATCATCAGCGGCACACCTCTCATCCGCAGCATATAACCCCAAATAATGATATCCCGTAATCTAGACACCACGTCTAAACTACTAGATACTACTCTAATATCATCGTCATGACATAGAGTAATTGCATAAGCAAACATTATACCCGCACCAAAGCATCTCCCAGATAAGCTAGCAGCATATTCAGTATAACATGAACATAATGTAAAGTAGGCATTTATATACTCGGAAAGTATTTCAATACCATAAATGTATATAGAAGAGTATTCTAATAAAAGTACAAAGCTTTCAAAAGAGGAAAGGAAAGCTACTAGAGCCATACCCGAACTCTTCCAAAGACTTCCGGACTCTTGATTTCTAATCTATTCCTATTCCACTAGCTTGATACTACTAAACTAAACTTGAGAGAATATGAGAGAGCTTTGCTTGAAGTGTGTGAGTGAAGTGAGAAGGTGACAGGTTTATATAGCCTCCCAATGACGATTGTGATGGTTGGAATGGTCGGAAATACCCTCCAACCGTCATTGGGAGCTAATCCACACTGTCCAGCCGCAACCCTGCATCCAACGGCGCCAGGGGGTTCGGCCGAACCAGGGGCCTGCCCAACCTGGCCCAAATTCGGCAGGTGGCCTCCTCAGTTGTTCTTCTCTGCAGACTTGTGAATTTTGTCCCAGTTTGTCGTGTCAATTCTGAGTTATTGGCCCATTCATGCATAAGTTTGATTCTCGACATCGTCCGATTGATTTATTTTCTGTGTTGATGTCGATTTTCGTCCACTTTATGGTCATTCTCTGCCAAGGTTAGTAAACCTAATACTAGTGGAATATTATTATTCTAACATATATATGCATGGCAAGCATCACTAGTTCTCCTCTATTTTGGTAATATTGACGGTCGAAACTGATCGATAACGACCGTCAACACCCAACATCGGTGGAGGCAGCCGCGGCAGATTCACCCGGGAGGGGAGGCGTCGGACCGGCGCGAGGTGCCGCGGTGGAGGTGGTGGCGCCCTCTTTTGTTTTGGTTATTTTGCTATATGACTTTGTTTTAATAATTTGAATTTGAATTTCAAATTATGACAACTTCAAACAATATTTTCAAATACTAAATGATTTAAAATGAAAAAGTCATTAACAACAAAGTTGTATAACTCAACAATATCTATAACTTTTATTTTGGTCATTTCTTTATCCGCCAAAGTAATAGTAATATTGTTGACAAAAGTTACATCTCTTATAAGAGAGAGATTTAAATTTTATGAACAATGTTTCTATCATTTTGTCGGATGAAGAAATGACGAAAATAAAAGTTATAGATATTGGCGAGTTATACAACTTTGTTGTTGATGACATTTTCAGTTTAAATCATTTAGTATTTGAAAATTTTGTTTGAAGTTGTCATAATTTGAAATTCAAATTCAAATTATTGAAACAAAGTCATATAGCAAAAATGACCAAAACAAAAGTTGTAGATCTTGATGAGTTATACAACTTTGTTGTTGACAATTTTTTCATTTGAAATCATTTACTACCCGAAAAATTATTTGAATTGAGAGGAGGGAGGCAAAATGTACTTCTCGGCGAGGGAGGAGTAAAAGGGCTGGGCAGACGACCCGAAGAGGGAGGAGGGGAAGGGGAAGCCGGCCCGAGGAGAGAGAGAAAGAGGCTGTGGGCTGAGGGAGGGAGAGAGTAACACTTGGGCCGAAAAATGCCCAAGCACAAAGAGAGGGATTTTAATTTGTTTTCTATTTATTTCAATAGGTTAAATGAACTTTGTGGTATTAAAACTAGTTATTGAGCTCTGAAAATTCACGGAAAATTTTAGAGAATAATTTAGACCACATAGAATATTACAAAAATATTTCCGACCATGATTTTTAAAGGAAAATTTTAGTTTCCTCGTTAATTCACTTGAGTAAATTGCTTTAACTTTTAATATAGTTTTTCTAGAAATGTATTATATAAATATGTGACGTTTGATTTTTGCCCCTTATAACAAATTAATATTCGTCACAATGTTCCATTAAAATACTTTATGACAATTTCTAGTTGGTATTAACGACGAACACCTTTTTTTTCGTCACTAAGCCATCCTATCTCATACTAATCGTCATAAAATGGAATGTGCTAATGATGAATAGTTCCGATGTCACGAGGAATTCATCACAAAAGGTCATATTTCTTGTAGTGTTGGTCAGGTTGTTTCTCATGTGTTCTTGTTCTTGTTCATGCAAAAGAATTCTTGTTCATGTGAATCTTGAGATTGTTTGGGGGTGAAAGGGAGCTGCTCGGCTCGAATCAAGCTGATGCATCGAGCCAGCTTTTTTTATTCCAGCTTTTTTTATTCGTGAAACCTTAAAGGTGCCAGTTTTAAAATATAAAAAACCGACATCTTTATCCATATAGATGCTGGTTCGAAAGCTGGCACCGATGACCGAAGTCATCATGCTGCCTCCGTGGTACTGATTGGGAAAATCGACACCAAAGGGGTTCTCAACTAGCACCGATGGTGGAGAGTTAGATAGGACTTTTTCCCTACATAAAATGAGAATACATAGCCCACGTATGAAAATACTAACCCCCATCTTAGCTAGGACGTCCGAATCCTGATGCAAACCTACGGTGGACATAGCACACTTATAGATGGCCAAAAGGCCCGAGGCCCGACGGCCAGGCCCATGGCACGGCATTTTGGCCCGGCCCAAGCACGGCACGGCCTGACGGAGGTCGGGGTCGTGCCTGGGCCCCTCCACCAGCACGATGGGCCGGCCCGGCACGATGGGCCGGCAGCCAGGCCCGATACACAAGAAACTAGGGGAATAAAAATGACATATTATAGCAATGGATGAAAGAATAGGGATGCAAAATAGACTTTTTTTATCTATATATGTCAGCCCAAAGAGGAGGGACGAAAAATAGACTTATTTTAGCTATACATATGTCAGCCCAAAGAGGAGGGACGAAAAATAGACTTATTTTAGCTATACATATGTAATAGCCCTAAGAGGAGGGACGAAAGCTAGACTTATTGAAAAAAAGGCCCATGGGCCACCCATGCCTTCGGGCCGGCACGGCATGGCCCGACAGCTGGTGGGCCATGCTTGGGCGGGAGGTGCAGCCCATGGGCCGGCACGGCCCGGCATGAAGTGCCGATCCCAGCCGTGCCTGGGCCGGGCCGTGCCGGACGGGCCTTTTGGCCATCTATAAGCACACTGGTCACTCCATGCGTATCAATCCCCAACCCTAACTATTCACGAGAGAAGATAAAAAAAAAAAAACTATTCACGAGAGAGAGACAGAGAGATCGATCCTCAACCCCAACTTGCGAACCAGCGGCGGCGGGTGGAGATGCTCCGCCGGAGCAAGAAGCAGAAACTGGCCAAAGAAGATGAAGAAGATGCTCGTATCAGAGATACGGAGTCTCCGTCGTCGGTGTACCTGGTGGTCGGCCATGGAGTCACTCGCCCTTCCTACTCCTTGTTCAAGGTGAACCCACACCTTCCAGCTAACGCTGACGACGGCGGCGACACCCCGCTACCCCTCCTGCCCTACCTCGCTCACCTGACCGGCAAGCACTACATGTCTTTCGTTTCCGTGCGGTCGAGGAGGCACGCGCCGTGGATCGTTGGCGTCGGCGGCAGCTCAGCCCGGAATTACGGCCCTGATGAGACCATCGTCTTCGACACCGTGATGCGCAAGGAGATCTCGGGACCCAAGCTTTTGTCGACCAAGCTCTGCCCGATCTTGCTACCATTCGGCGACAAGATCTACGCCCTGGCGCGCAGGCCAGCCGTGACGGGGGACGTCAATTTCGTCCCCTGGTTCGAGGTGCTCGATCTCTCCGTGGCTCGGGTGGACGACGATGCCTCGGACCGTCTGGTGGGCTGCGAGTGGAGACCACTGCCTCGCCCGCCATTCTTCCCCTGGGACCTCACCCCAACTGACTACATCTTCCCGCCGGTGGTCACCGTCAAGTCCCATGTAGCAGTTGCCTCCTACATTCTGCTGTCCATAACCGGGCAGACGGGCACCCACATGTTCGACGTCGAGACGGAGGAATGGCGCAAACTCGACGACAATGACCTGCCGTTTCATGGACGTGCCGTCCCTCTTCAGGGAACAGGAACGCTCTATCTTGGCTTATCGAACACTACCAATGCAATCACTGCTTACAGGATCAAAGTCGTCTCTGCAGTCCAGCCTCCGCCGTTGCAAGCCCAAGCATCACACCTACAGGGTGCCTGTCCAGCCTCCGCCGTTGCAAGCCCAAGCATCACACCTACAGGGTGCCTGTCCTTGTCAATTGTTGAGATCCGAATGGTGACCAACTTTGAGGATGAGGAGGAGATTGTTAGCACTGGCAGATTTATTTTCCTCGATCACCTCCCTGACAGACCTGGCTTCTGTTCATTTACATGGTCCAACGATGACCCTCTCCAATTCTCATCTTTACCTGAGCACACCAAGGAGCTTCTCACCATTAGAGCATACACAACAGAGGGACCCCTGTCACAAGATTACCTCGAGTCTACTCGTACCCTTGTGATCTCCAACCAATGGAAACAGGTTTACAGCATATGCGATACTGTCCGGGGACTTTCTTTCCCATGCCTGGCAGGCGCAATATCCTTATGAGTAAGCCCCTCTTGACACAGTTTTTTTCTGGGACTTCACTACATTGCTTAAATTAATTCATATATCTAGCTAGTTCAATTAGATACTTTATTTGTTCGCTCAAACCAATCACAAACTGATAAGAACAAACTGGAGATTTTAGATTTCACTGGTGGAGAAATGATCTTTGCTGGGTCGACCCAAAACCACAATAATTCCGGTTCTAAAAAGAACCGGGACTAAAGATGATTTTTAGTCCCGGTTGAAAACCTCAGAGACATTCTATACCAACCAGGACTAAAAATCATCTTTAGTCCCGGTTCATCCTCTGTCAAATTGATGTTATGGGGGCCGAGGATCTTTAGTCCCGGTTGGTAACACCAACCAGGACTAAAGATCACCACTTTAGTTCCGGTTGGGAACACCAACCGGGACTAAAGATCAAACCGATCTTTAGTCCAGGTTGGGAACACCAACCGGAATTAAAATTCGAAGCGTAGTATATAATCCCTATCCCTTATCCTCTCCTCCATAGATCGAATCTCTCCCTTCCTCCTCCCTTCCTCCATCGGTCCATCCTCATCCCGATCCATCCCCTCCACCGCCTCCCCTTCCTCATCTGATCCCCTCCCCTCTCCTCCACCTCCTCCTCTCCCCTTCCTACCCATCCTCCCCTTCCCCTCCACCTCCTCCCCTTCCTCATCCCCTCCCCTCTCCTCTACCTCCTCCTCTCCCATTTCCTGCCCATCCACCTCCCCTTCCCATCTGGCAGCCGGCGGCCAGCGGGGCCGTGGCCGGCGGCAGGCCGGGGCAGCGGGGCCGCGCCGGCCGGCGGCGGGCCGGCGGCAGCAACAGCGTTATTTTCTCTTTTTTTTTTAATTTGTGATTCACATGTATAATTTTGTGATTTATTGGATGGATCTGAGATGACCTGTGATGTATTTGATTTGTGTGTAATTTTTTAGGATTTGTGATGTATTTGACCTGTGATGTATTTGATTTGTGTGTAATTTTTTAGGATTTGTGATGTATTTGATTTGTGTGTATATGTAACTTTAAGATTTGTGATGTTACTTTATTTGTGATGTGGATTTGGGATGTTACTTTGATTTGAGGATATGCTTCCCACTTGATTTGGAAGAAAATTAAAAAAAAAAGAAAAATGGACCGTCTGGAACTGCCGCTATTCTCTCTTTACTCCCGGTTCCCGGTTGGTAACACCAACCGGGACTAAAGATCCATCTTTAATCCCGGTTATTTGAACCGGGACTAAAGATAGCGATCTTTAGTCCCGGATTCGTAGTCCCGGTTGAAAAACCGGGACTACAGGGGGGTCATGAACCGAGAGTAAAAAGCACTTCTCCACCCGTGTTTCATGGTAATTTGTCGTACTGCTGGTTTAACATGTACTGATGTCTTGCTGCAATACATGTATCTATGTTAAGATTCTTGGTTGGGGTAGATAGGTTGTCAAAATCTGTGGGTTCTTACCACCTTGGTCGGGGTACATTGGTGGTCAAAGTTCGTGGGACTCGCCTTCTGTGACATGCGCAGTCATCACTAGATAGAACCTTAATAGTATACAAGTATTTCTACTTTGTAAGGTAATTAAAATTTCTTATAACTATTTTTCTTTATAATTGCTTGCCCAATGACGGGTTCTAAAGCTGGATTTGTTTGTCTATCTCAGAGCTAAAACAATAAAAATGCTAAATGGGGGACAAAAGCTAGATAAAGTGACACCATGAAGCATCAAGCAACTCACCTTATATTTGGTCCATCACTTTCAGCAATGAATTTATTTTTTCATCAATCCCTGTATTTTGCCTTATGCGCCGGATCGAAAGAGTAAATACCAACGCTTTTTTTCCATAACCTTGGATATACTATTGCTAAAATTGCTTGTTTTTTTGATGATCAACACTGGGAATGGGGAACATCCCTGCCTGGATTTTTCATTAATGAAAGCTAGTTTGTTTTTTTCCTGCTTGTTTTTCCATGTTCACCCCTTAGATGAACAAGTAGAAGTTAGTACACGTTTTAGCTTTGAAATGATATTTGTGTTGTGGTTTCAATTCCACCGTTCTGCATTTCTGGTCTTGTACATCGATATCTTCTTATTTTCTTTCCTCTTTTTGCTGTTTTACAGGGGAGCTGGGTTGGCTACCAAACATTAGTTGACTAATCCAGTAATAATATTATCACTACATTAGGATTTAGGCGTACTGCTTGCATTGAAGTTACTATGGTATAAGCCCAATGGAAATTTTTTAAATGGTAAATGAATCCACATATTGATTGAATCATCTGTATTGAAAGCTCTTTGTTCTAGCCTGCAGGGATTGTTGCAAGAACTGTGTTAGATTCAGACAATTGATTATTTATTGCTGCTTTATTTCATTTGTACAAACAAATATGTCATTTGAGGCTTCGTCACTTTGTTCACTTATAAAAGGACACACTACTATGCAAGTTAACGCTCTTTATCATTACTTATAATATCACTGTTTGTTTCACTTCAGGCTGTGTTACAGCAAGTATAATAGTAGGCTATAAGCCGGCTAAATGCTGAGGTGGAGGAGAGAAGAGAGGAGAGAGAAGAGAAGCAGACTGTAAACTTATAGCCGGCTTAGACACAGGAGCCAAGAAACCCTGTGTGAGAGATAAGTGGGCCCTGTATTAATTGTAAAGAGCTAACTATTATATGGGCAGGCTGAAAGAAGGCTACAAAGAATCTTATAGCCAGCAGGTCGGCTGTATTATTAGCCGTGCTCTTATGTGGGGAATTTCATATCGACGCCGGGAACGGGAGGAAGGCCCCGGCGCATGCACCATGAGCTAGTGGATTAAGTTTGTTAAGATTAGTGATTAGATCAAGTTTGTTAGTGGATTAAGTTTGTTGCCGGTTTGTTAGTTCCTTTTAAGTAGCAGATTAGTTTCATTGTAAGGCTATATATGCCATTTGATCAGATTAATGAATCAAGCAAGAAAGTTATCACAATTCCTGTTCGTTCCACCACGGCTCCGGGGCGGCGAGGTGTGCAACACTGCAACCTCGCCCTCCTAACATCTTGGTATCAGACTTCCACGATCCTGCTCGACCTCGCCGCCGCCGCGCCATGTCCACCGTCACCAACATTGGCGAAGATTGGAAAAAGGGCCTTGCTGAGGTCCTTGATTCCATCCAGGGCAAGCTCTCTGACCTGGATAACCAGCAGCAAGCGCACCACATCGCCATCCAGCGGCTGGAATGCGTAGGCCGCGATCGCTCCCCGCGTCGCGACGCCGATGATGACCACGACGTGACAGTCGCCACGGAGACCGGCCGCCGCGCTACCACGAGATCGACTTTCCCAAGTTCGACGGCCAAGGCAAACGCTTCATTTCCTCGACCGTTGCGAGTAATTCTTCCAAGGACAGCATACACCGGAGGAGGAGAAGGTCTGGCTCGGGTCGTATCACCTGCTCGACGGGGCACGATAGTGGTACATGCGCGTCGAACGCGACTTGGGCACCCCGACATGGTGTCGTTTCTCTGACATGCTCAATCTACACTTTGGGCCGCCCCTGCGCCAGGCGCCCTTGGGCGAGCTCGACGCCTACCGGCGCACGACGACGGTGGCCGCTTACATCGACCGCTTCCTCGACTTGCTCTCTCGCGATGGACCTCTCATGGAGGATCAGCAGTTGGACCTCTTCACCACGGGACTCCAAGAACCCCTCAGCATCGACGTGCTGCTGCAGTACCCTCACCACCATAGAGTTCGCCATGAGTCTGGCGCGTTCATTCAAACGCCATGAGCTCGCTCCGCGCACCACGCCATGTCGCGCCGCCTGGGAGCCAGCGTCTTCTTCGGTGGCGCCCATCCTTTCGCTCCCGGATACTGCATCTTCGGTGGGCCAATTGTCGACTCAGGTGGCTGGCTGCACGGTCCGTCGTCTGACCCCGTCGGAGATTGATGAACGCCGACGCAAGGTCTTATGCATCAACTGCGACGAGACCTACTCACGCGGCCACAACAAGGTTTGCAAATGCCTCTTCCTTCTTGATTTGGCTTATGATGATGATGAGGAGGACGAGGGGGACACTACACCGGCCGCCGATCCAGAGACGCTTCGCATCTTCCTGCATGCTGTCACATGTGTTCGTCCGTCCAACGCCATGCACCTCTCCATTCGTCTCGGCGACGCCACCCTCCACGCGCTGGTGGACATGGGGTCTACGCACAATTTCCTGTCACAGGAGTCCGCCGCACGCGTGCGCTTGCCGCTCATCCAACGCGCGGGCCTGCATGTGACCGTCGCCAACGGTGACTAGGTGCCTTCACCGGGTATGTTCCAGGACGCCCGCATCTCCATCGACTCCGAGGTGTTCGTCACCGACCTATACGTCCTTCCACTGGGCAGCTACGACCTCGTCCTCAGCATGCAGTGGCTGTCTACCCTGGGCCAAATATTGTGGGATTTTGGCCAACTCACCATGTCTTTCTGGCACAAGGACCACATGGTGTTGTGGCGCAGTCTGCCCACCGGTGCGCCGCTGGTGGCGCATGCCGCCACCACTCAAGACCTGCTGGACGACCTCCTCTCTGACTCTTTGAGTTCGCTGACATCTTCGCCACGCCCACCGGCCTGCCCCCTGTCACGCCCTGAAGTTCCCCTCCCTTGCTCTAAATTCATAAAATAAATCGTCCGAAGAAATTGTTTAATTTAACCTAGAGATGAATCCCTAATTAATAAATGCAAATAATAATCGGAATCGACATGTGGAATTTTTCTTGGATTCTACGTGTCAAAATACGCTAACAGGATTTTTAGTGGAATTTTCAGAGCCTTGGAAATAATTTTAACCAATTAAAATGAGCAAAGGGCAATATTAAATCTCTGGAAAAATCCTTTCTTCTTTTTCTTTTTCTTTTTCCTCCTTTTTCCTCTCTTCTTGGGCCGTCGGCCCAGTCCATTCACCTCCCGCGCCGGCCTTCCCTCGGCTGGGCCGGCCCAAGCCGGTTCCTCCCTCCTCCCTAACCCCTCCGGGTCACCAACAGGTGGGGCCCACCTGTCGGCCCCTTCTTCCACCTCCCGCCGCCGCTCCCCAAGCCGGCAACCGCCGAGCCGCCCACGCCGCCCGCCTCCCCCGCCTTCCGCGCCCCACTCCGCGCCCCGCGCCCACGTCGCCACCCACCATCCCCACTCCTCCCACTCGCGCGTGCACCCCGCAACGGAGGGATTCGAATTCGAATCTCTCTCTCTCTCTCTCCATCCCCCACGTCGGCGAGAAATCCGGCCGCCTCCCGGCCTCGTCCGCCCCTCCCGAGCCCATATAAACCATCCCCGCGTTCTCCTCCTCCTTTTTCCTTTTTCCATCGGCCGCTCCCGAGCTCTCCACCGCGCCCGCACCATGCGCCCACCCGCCGCCGCCATCTCCACCGCTCCGGCCGCCTCTAGCAGCCGCTAGGGTCGCCGCCGCACCCCGCCATCGGCGCCGCCGCATCCGCCATCCCTTGAGCCGTCGCGTCCGCCGTTCGCTCGGCCAAATCCGTCGTCCGAGCCCGTTTCTCCCTACTCCGGTGAGCTTCCACCATTGCCGCCGCCTTCGGCCATGGTTTCCGCTCGCCGTAGACTCCCTCTCTCCCTCTAATCTCTCTCTTTCCCTCTCTTAGGGCAACCCGAAGCCCGTCGCCGTCGTCCTCCCGTCTCTCGTCGTTGCCGTTCGCCGTCGCTCCTCCCTCGTGCCGGCCGAGCCCCTCGGTGAGGATCGGTCTCCCTCTCTTCCTCTCTCTCCCTTTGCCGCGCCGCCCGCCGCGTAGCGCCGCCGCTAGGGCCGCTCGCGCCGCCGCTTCGGCCGCCGCCGCCGTCTTTGCGCCGTCCGCCGCCGCCTCCCGCCGCCGGTTGCCGTCGCTGGCGACCGTGCGCGCGCGCCGCCGCCCTCGCCATAACCGGCCGGCCGGCTTGAAGCCGAGCCGAGCCAGGCCGCCTTTCCCCCCTTTTGTGACACTGCCCAGTGGGCCCGCTTGCCAGCCGCCCCCTCTCCCTCTCTTAGTGCCGCTGACCAGTGGGGCCCGCATGTCGGCGCCGCCCCACCCCTTCCTGACGTCAGCCCTGGGGCAATATTGCGCAATAAATTGATTAAGGCTTTTCTTTAATAGTAAAAACACAGAGAATCTTCTAAAAATCATAACTAATTCATCCGAGCTCCGATTAAGTCCATTCAAGTCTCAGTAAATTCATAAAAATGTATAGAATCCATTAAAAATGGCTTTGTTCTCTGTTTCAGTAGTCTTATAGCATGTTTTGCTTGGGTGCTTTGTTTGTCGCATAGATTTCGGCCGTTTCGTCGATTCGCGGATTCTCGAAGACGTTGCTATGGTCTCATCAGTGCGAGAGCAAGGCAAGTCATACATTGCAATTGATCATATTGTACCCAATTTACAAATGTCCCGCATTTCTATTAAATATTGCACTGTTTTACAATATCATGTGGGATGGGTCCTATTACTCAGCTATATGTTGTTTCCCTTACGCCTACCTTGGGTATTAAAATGACTAAATGTTGGTTTAGGAGATGCTTAGCCATGCGTAGTTCAACTAGTGCACAAAAGGGGGTCACATTAAAGCATAGACTTTGATTATTGGCAATAGCTTTGGATTAGTGCCACCGCAATGGTGTTGGTTAATTAAAGTACACTACATGGTGGGCTGTGGGTGCATGGTTTTGCTAGACGTGCCCATGGCGATTAAGGACCGGTTCGCGGGATGCCCTGGAAGAACTTATCGTACTTACCACAAGCCAGCGTGGGCAACGGCTGGGCTTGTAGTGTAGTTTTTCTCTAGCCGACGTACCCAGGCAAGGGTGGGCGTGATGGAGTTGGGTCGGCCGGGGTGTCCGGTTGATCGGCTTCCGGATTCACCGTGGCACGAAAGGGGGGCTGCCCGTTGCCTGCTGGGGACGGGGGCGAACCCTAAGGTGTGGTGCGATCGGTTAGATAGGGTTATGCGAAGGGTCCTGTCACGGCCTCTTTCCGGTATGTCGTGGTGGCATGTCGGCGCACGGGAACGTGTCGTGGGGCTGTGTCTTGTGGGTACAGTTGTACACCTCTGATCAGAGTAAAACTATTCGAATAGCCGTGCCCGCGGTTATGGGCGGTCGACCAGATTCACCGTGATTAGTCTCATCCCTAGTTTAGCTTAATGAACTGGTGTAGTTCAGGTGGTTGGTTGGGCCTGTTGCAACGTGGCGTAGCGTTGGACAGTGACTGGTTAATATTGCTTAATTACTACAACTGTTTTTACTATTTTCAACTACTGGTTTTAAATGCCTGCTTTATGCAAATGAACCCCGTAGCCTCCTTTGGTTGTATCCTGCATCATACCTCCTCTTCCGGTATGACTTGCTGAGTACAGTGGGTAGTACTCAGTCTTGCTCTCTTTTCCCCCACACCAGAGTTGAAGTCCTTCTCAGTTGAAGATGTCTCGAAGAGGTTGGTTTCGTCGCTGCCATCAAGGATGCCTGTGGAATGGAGTCGCCCGCTGCAGGAGTCAAGTCTTCAGGCTTAGCTCGCTTTTATCTTTTTCCGCTGCATTTGTAATCTTTTATATTTTTGTAAGACGTGGATCTGTATGTCAACAATTGTCGTTTGTGTACCCTGGCTGGTCCTGGACAGGGGTTTAATGCACATTCAGCTTAGAAATTCTGGTTCGTGAATTTCTGGGCGTGACACCCCGCCGCGTCGTCAAGACCACCGCATCGCCTTGCTGCCAGACACTGCTCCCGTGGTGGTCCGACTGTACTGCTACCCGGCGCGCCACAAGGATGAACTGGAACGACGGTGTCGCGACATGGAGTCTCAAGGCATCATTCGCCGCAAGTCGTCCGCCTTCTGCTCGACGGTCCTCTTGGTCAAGAAGGCCGACGGCTCGTGGCGCAGGAGTAAACCCTAATTAACAACGTGTCTAATAATCGGAATTGTCAGGGAAATTTTTTTTCGAATTCTCTTTGCTTTATACCATTAACATGATTTTTAATGGAATATTCAGAGCAGAGGAAGCAACAGTGTTAATTAATTTGAAATGTCAGGATTTGAATTAATAATTTTTTCCTCTCCCTCCTTTGGTCCTGAACCGTTCCAGGTTCACTCCCCGTTCGCGGTTCGTCGCATTCACCAACCCCTTTCGCCGCCTTGGTTTCGTTTTGTATGGCGAGCCGAGTCCTATTCCGTCTTCGATTATGTTTCTTTTTCCTTTCCCGAAAATGCACCGCATTTGTTTCCCCCTCCTTCAAATCCCTCATTCGTTTTGTATGGTGAGCTGAGAATTATTCCGTCTTCGAATCCTTTTTGCCCTCCCCCTCTCCTTCTGCCGAGCCGCGCGCCACCCTACCCTCCTTTGCCGCGTGCGCCCTCCTCTCCCCCTTGTCGAACCCACACCGGCCCCACCATATCCATCTCGATTTCCTCATATAAGTCATCATACCCCCTCTTTTTTTTTCTTCTTTTCACCCGCCAATTCCTAGCCTTCACCTCCTCCTCTCCCGTGCGCCACCGCCCTAGCCGTCGCCGCCACCCGGAGTTCCGCCGCCGTCTCGCCGGTGAGCTCACATCGCTCCTATCCATCTCGTCGGCACAGTTTACCGCGGTGGTTTTTCCCTAGGTTTTAATCTAATAATCTTGTTTGTCTAGCGTTGTCGTTGTCTCTGTGTGTTGCCGCGGGACCTTCGCCGCCCCCTCTCCCTCTCCGGTCGTCGTCGCTTCTTGGTGAGGTCCTTGTCCGTTTTAGGTGTAGTCATAGGTTGTGGTTTTTATTGATGACATTTTGGTTTACACAAAGTCTGAAGATGAGCATGAGCAACATCTTCATTTAGTGTTGGAAAAATTGAAGGAACATCAGCTTTATGCCAAGTTCAGCAAGTGTGATTTCTGGTTGAAAGAAGTCACGTTTCTCGGACATGTTATAACCGCCAAGGGTGTAGCAGTGGATCCATCAAATGTGGAAGCAGTTACTAAGTGGTCACCACCGAAGACAATAACACAGATCATAAGTTTTCTCGGACTATCGAGTTTTTACCATCGGTTCATTGAGAATTTATCTAGAATTGCTAAGCCAATTACGTAGTTGCTGAAGAAAGAAGAAAAGTTACTATGGACTCCACATTTTCAGAAAAGTTTTGAGGAACTTAAGAAGAGGTTGGTGTTTGCTTCAATTTTGATCTTGCCCGATCAGAGGAAGGATTTTCAGGTGTATTGTGATGCATCCCGTCAAGGATTGGGGTGTGTGCTTATGCAAGAAGGCAAAGTGGTCGCATACGCTTCACGTCAGTTGCACCCGCACAAAGATAAATATCCAACCCATGATTTGGAATTAGCAGCAGCAGTTCATGCTTTGAAGATTTGATGACACTATTTGATTGGCAACCATTGTGAGATATATTGATCACAACATTCTGAAGTATATTTTCACGCAGCCTGATTTGAATCTCCGTCAGCGAAGATGGTTAGAGTTGATCAAGGATTATGATGCAGGCATACACTATCATCCTGGTAAAGCCAACGTTGTTGCTGATGCTTTAAGTAGAAAAAGTTATTGCAGTGCATTGCGTATGAAAGGAATGTGTAGTCAGTTGATATAAGACTTAGAGCGTCTTAGTCCCATTATGTGGAGAAGATCTTGAATCGCTTTGGCTACATTGATAGTAAGCCTTCTCCAACACCTTATGATCCTAGCTTGTTGCTTCGCAAGAACAAGAGAATTGCTAGGAATCAACTGGAATACTCCCAAATCATTGGCTCGTTGATGTACCTGGCTAGTGCAACTAGGCCTGATATCTCCTTTGCTGTGAGCAAGTTGAGCCGATTTACCTCTAATCCGGGAGATGATCACTGGCGTGCGCTTGAGCGAGTAATGCGCTATCTGAAAGGTACTGTGGAATTGGGGCTTCACTATACTAGGTATCCTGCGGTACTGGAGGGTTATAGTGATTCTAACTGGATCTCTGATGTGGATGAGATCAAAGCCACTAGTGGATATGTCTTCACACTGGGTGGTGTTGCTGTTTCATGGAGGTCTTGCAAACAGACCATTTTGACGAGGTCAACCATGGAAGCAGAGCTGACGGCACTGGATACTGCTACTGTTGAGGCAGAATGGTTGCGTGATCTATTAATGGATCTGCCTATTGTTGAAAAACTGGTGCCGGCTATCCTTATGAACTGTGACAATCAAACGGTAATTGTCAAAGTGAATAGTTCTAAGGATAATATGAAATCGTCTAGACATGTGAAAAGACGATTGAAGTCTGTCAGGAAATTAAGAAACTCCGGAGTTATAACGTTGGATTACATCCAAACAGCGAAAAACCTGGCAGATCCCTTCACGAAGGGACTATCACGAAATGTGATAGATAATGCATCGAAGGAGATGGGTTTGAGACCCATGTGAGTTATACTATGGTGGTAACCCAGTCAATGTGATCGGAGATCCCGTGAATTAGATCCTGGGAAGAACAAACCATTAGTAAACTAGAGGAGAGTACCAATATATACCCTCTCCAAGTGAAGATGCATGTACTCTCGTGAGCTACAAGGCAGGTTGGCTATGCCTTAATGAGTTTTGTTGGCTTTAATTAGCGAAGATGTTGTCCTGCAGAGCATTCTTGAAAGAACTCACCTTTGTGAGCTTGACTGTTGGTCGCAGTCTATGAAGATTTTGGGTGAATCTTCTAGGAAGCTTACTAAAGATCTAAGAGTATGACTTATACGCTCCACCCGAGGGGTAGTCTACAGACGGTCTAGTACCAGATAAGACTTTGAGTGAAACTTGCTTGCACAAGACTTGCAATTCAAGGCGTAGTCCATTGTTCAAGTTGTGAGTAAGTGTAGCTTGGAGTTCTAGGTGGATGTTCAACCTTAATCGGTCTCCATCGAACCGCTGGTATATAAACAGTACATTGGAAAAGACAAATCTAGTGGGATTTTGAGATTTGGTGGGGGATTGTTGGAATTAATGAATGGGCCTTAGCCCACTCGAAGATTAATTCTTTGGAAAATCACAAAAGCCCACCTCATGGGATGGCATGCATGTGGAGTTTAGTACCACCTTGCTTATTCTAGGAGAGGGGGACCTCCTTAAAAGGGAGGATGCCCTCCTAGCCACTTGAAGCATGTGTGGTGGAGAGAAGAGGGGAAACACGCGCGCGCTCGCTCGCCTCGCCTCGCCTGGCAGGGCAGGCGGCGAGCGTGCACGATGTACACGTCGAATGGTCCGAAAAATTGGCTCCTCACCCTTGCGCAGATGCAGCCTCCTTTTGCAGTTTTGTTTTGCTGCAAATTCGGATTCGTTTTTGTTTTGGAAACGTTCCGAAAAATCCGGTGCGTGCCAACGGCGTGGAGTCCGGATAAGTTACGCGCGACTTATCCGGTTCGGTTACGCGCAGTAGAGATCGTGCAGGCGTTTTTGTTTTGGAAACGTTCCGAAAAATCCGGTGCGTGCCAACGGCGTGGAGTCCGGATAAGTTACGCGCGACTTATCCGGTTCGGTTACGCGCAGTAGAGATCGTGCGGGCGCCCTGATCAAGCGACCCTTCTCTATATAAACCGACCCGCCGTCTTCACGCAACACACGCGAAATCAAAATAGGGTTTGCCTCCTACTCTGTACTGCGCCGTCGCTCGTAGACTACTCTATCCCGCTCGCCGGCGTGCACCGGCGATCGGGAGAGCAGGTCTCCGGAACCTCTGCCTTCGACGTCCTGCACCGGGAGAAGGCGGCAATAAGGTTTTTGGGAAGCGCTTCGCGCGACTGCTCCCTATTCGTTCGCGACGGCTCGCCTTCCTCTTCGCTCACGTGTTTCGTGCGATCGTAGACGCCTGCGAAAAGTTTCGACCAAGCAACCGGTCTTTCCGTCACCTCGGTACGTGTTCAATATGTTGCGCACATTTGATCTGTTCATGTTATACTGTGTAGTTTACATGTGTAGATCTAATGATGCGTTCATGCTAGTTTTCATCTGTAATGTCATGATTTATTTATGGAATAGATTAAATCATTATATGCCTATAATCTCAACAGTGGCGGCGGCGTCCAGGCGATTTGTTTGAGATGATGGCAGAGGCATGGGCAGCATGGGATCTGTGATTGAGTCTGTAGATTGGGCATCGAGCAAAAGATTGGAACATTTTTTTCGGGGAATTCGATTTTTTCGATAGTGGTTTTATCTGCATATGTTTTTTCTAGGGGATAGTTTGTCACTTGGCTTTTTTGAGAAAGCTGGTTTTCTAGAAGAGTCTCTTTACGCATGCATGAAGCACCTGCAGCAGTTGAGGATTAGTCTCCTGCACGACAGAGTAGCAGAAGACAGACAACCTCCCCTTTTAGACTAAGATTAATTCATATAGGAGGGCCGAACTTAGAGTATTTCACATGCTAAATGCAGCTTTACTACGCTTTTCCAGTGTCGTATATGCTAAATGAGATATGTTATTGAAACTGATTTGATTACTGCGCCTAATGAAATATCTTATGCCATTATGAATTAAATTCTAATATCTTCATCTACTCACTTAATTCAGGTGCCGCAAGTTGTTGAAAGTGAAAGTGGCCGCTTCACCCTATCATATGTTACTTTGGCAAAGCTGAAGTCTTACGTACCATATGCATGGGGTTTGCAACACATAGAGACTGTTTTGGTAAACGTGTGGCAGTTGGAGAACTTGCAAAACGTATAATGATAAGACAACCTTCAGATGTGGTTTTCAATGTGAAAAATTTGATCGGAAAGCATTTTAATGACTCTTGCGTACAAGAAATGAGGAAAAGACTCCCTTTCAGCATTATTGAAGGACCAGAAGGAGAATCTTGTGTAGAGATTCATGGAATAAAATTATCTCCTGTTGAAATCACCACAGCCATATTTACAAAACTGAAGGATATGGTTCTGATGCACCAATTTCATCACAAATTTAAAGTGGTGATATGTGTACCTTCCTTTTTCAATGAACAGCAAAGGGAAGACATCATGTCAGCAGGTCGACGAGCAGGTTTAGAGATATTACAATTGATAGATGAACCGATAGCCGCTGCTCTTTCTAGCACAACAATAAAAGAAGGTGTTGTGGTTGTTTTTGGCATGGGTGCTGGATCATACAGTGTTGCGGTCCTTCATGTCTCTGGCATGAACATTGAGGTATTTCTTTAAGTTCATTTTTATCTTGTGCATAGTTTTCTAGATCATTCTGATGTTGCTGAACCCTGGGTCAATTGTTTTGCATGAACAGATGATAGCACAATGTGGTGATTCTTGTATCAGTGGGGATCAGTTTGACAATATACTACTACAGTTGACTATTGTGTTACGCAGATGATCAAACTTCATTCGGTCGATGTTCGTGGAGATAAATGTGCCATGAGACAACTTGTGGAAGTTGCTGAGCAAGCTAAAGTGAAACTATCAAGCCAACCTACAGCTACAATTTCTATCCCTTACTTGACTTCATCTGGTCAAGGTCATGGCCCTGCTCATCTTAACATTACCATTTCTCGCCAAGAGTTTGAGAAGTTAGTGAATAATTTAACAGAACAAATTCAAGAGAAGTGTCAGATCATTTTGAAAGAGGCTAAAATTGCTGCCAAAGATGTTGATGAACTTGTATTGTTTGGGGGGATGACAAGAGTCCCCAAGATACAGAGAATTATTTATGAAGTTTTTGGCAAGCATCAGAGTGCAAAGGTGAACCCAGAGGAAGCTTTGGTTATTGGTTCTGCAATGCAAGCAGCTCTAATTGTAGAAGATCAGCAGGAGATGAGCAAAGACATGATTCCACTGTCTATAGGAATTGAGTGCGAGGAAGGAATTTTTACTAAGGTCATTCCTAGGCACACCAGAATCCCAACAAAAAGGATGGTTAAGATTCCTGCATGGTGTGCTCAAGGGGAGTGCCTACATATCAGAATTTTTCTTGGGGAGCATGTAATCGTTGATCATAATACACTTTTAGGAGAAGTAGAATTAATCAATAATAGAAGATCATATGAAGGTGGTGTTGATTATGAATTGACATTTGAAGTGAGTAGGAACTATTTGGTTGAAGTCAGTGTCAGCAATGCTGATGATGGGAGCAAAACAATCAAGGCCTTCCCAATAGATGAGAAGGTTGTATGCAAGCATAATGTGAACAGAGCTGTCAGAAATGCTTTACGTGACTGGTCAATGTATGCAGCAGAAATTTATGCTGACATGAGAAACCTGGCAAGACATACAATAAACACACTAAGTGATGCCTTGTCAGCCAGAAAGGATGAACTTCCTAAGGACCTTTATGAGGATGCAGTGACAGCGTTGGATGATCTGCTGAAGGCAATGGGTAAGGATGTTAGTGTGTTACATGATAAGATACGTGCTGCCATGTCTGTTGAAGTAACTATTCTGAACTGGAGGCCACCATCAAAATCTCATCCTGGTGATTATGATGACTACTCAGATTATGAAAACTAAGGTAGGGTGTGCTTAGTTCACGTCAAAATTAGAAGTTTGGTTGAAATTAGAACGATGTAAGGAAAAGTTGAAAGGTTGTGTGTGTAGGAAAATTTTGATGTGATAAAAAAGTTATAAGTTTGAAGAAAAAGTTTGGAACTAAACTCGGCCGCAGTGCGACCGCAGAAACTTAGAGCCCGTAGAATTTATGTTTAAACTAGCTTGTTAAGTGGTGATGCTATTTATGCGACATGCAACTTGTCCTTCAAATCTATAAAATCCATACGCGGATGGGATTGAAGAGAATATTCCCTATCAAATACCTCGCAATCCACTTGTGGGTGGGATTAATTGAAGAAGGCCTTGTAGTTTCACGGTACATTGTGATGTTTCTTGCTGCATGCACCCTGCTGCACCTTGCAACATGATTGCCGTGTTTGATGGCACATTTTGGAGGTTTTTTTTTTTTCATCCAGATGGTGCTTTCCTCCAAAGATGACCCTGGGATATTCCGTGTCGTGCTGGATATGAGCTGGAATAAGTGCTTGTCTATATATTATTTCATTAGAAAAATGCTGCGTTGCAACCCAAAAAAAAACTAATGTTACGATAATGATTATATTTATTTTTTAGTTCCATGGGAGTTATAACTGTAAGCGACGACGGCGCGCATTTCCCTACCGCGGGCGGTGAAATAATAGTTAATTTTAATAATACAAACATCATTTCAGCATTTATTTAAATAAAAATCTAAATTTCTCTATTGGCCATTTTCAGTCCATTTAATGTCTGAGCGCGCAATAAAGTCTAATTTACCTCCTCCAACTCCTCTGATTTCGTTTGTTGGACCTGCCCGCCTTCCCTCAGCCCATAAAGTATGCGTGGCCCGACAATGGTGTCAGCCCAGACGGCTCGGATCGCCTCCACACCATTGAAAAGCCTAACCCTAACCCTCTACTCTCTCCCAAGCGGCAGGGTCGTGCGAGCAGCGTCGGCGGCGCGCAAACGGTGGCGGCGGTGCCCTCCAATACCACGTGCGACGGCGGCGACACCATTCCCCACCACGAGCGGCGTCGGCGGTGCGCGAATAACGGTGGCGGCGCCCTCTCATACCGCATGCGACTGCGGCTACACCCTTCCCCACCACAAGTGGCGGCGGGGTCGCGCGAGCGGCGTCGGCGGCGCCCTCCCATACCGCGTGCGACGGCGGCGACCTCCTTCCCCATCACGAGCGGCAGCTGAATTGAGATAAGTTTTGTGCGCTTTTTATTATTTTTCCCGTTCTTTTTCCTTTTTTTTTATTGTCCGATTGGATTTCAAACGGATTTACGGATGGAAATTGAATGCGACGAAAGGAAAAATGCTAATCTTTTAATTAGTTATATATATAGAGAGAGGACGTGTCTACTAACTAACTACCTTAATCTCATATCTAGTTGTTACACCCAAAAGTGCATGTATTTTTTTCTACTTATGAAATTTTCTTTTAAATTACTTATCCGATTACACCATTACGTTCGTAACAATTAAATCTTTATAAACATTTCACATTATTATATTTTTATGAAAAAAATACAAATTACTTTTAGATTTCATTAAATTATTCTTAGTCATAAAACTAAATTTAATAAAGCCTGAGAGTAATTTACATATATTATATAAGTAACTTAAAACAAAAGTAAAGTAACTTGTTATGGCTTTAAAAGAAATTTATTGTGGGGGTAAAAACATAAGTGTATCTAGAAATTAGATTTAATCAACAATTCAACATATCATAGTTACCCCCATAACGGATTTACTTCTAATGTCATGACAAGTTACTTTCTTTTTCTTTTAAGTTACTTCTATAATATATGTAAATTACTTTTATGTTTTATTAAAATTACTTTTATATGTCTAATATGTAACTTAATGAAATATAAAAGTAGTTTATTAATCATGTGAAATCTTGTTATAAATATTTAATTGTTACGAATACAATGGTGTAATCAGATCGTAGATCGGGTGAGTAAGTTAAAAAGAAAATTTTATTTGAAGCATAGGTTTTCTTATACATTCATAATGTTGTGGGTTGTTTATTCTATAATCATTTTTAGTCAATGAAATAATTTGTGCTAATTAAATTTAATTTCTATATAGACTCATGTTTTTACCTCCGTAACAGATTTACATTTAATGTGGTGACAAATTTACTTTCTTTTTGTTTTAAGTTACTTCTATAATATATGTAAATTACTTTTAGGCTTTATTGAATTTACTTTTATATGTCTAAGAAGTAATTTGGATATATTATAAAGTAATTTATAATTTTCATCAAAATATAATCATGTGAAATCTTATTATAAAGATTTATTTCTTACGAACACAACGGTGTAGTCAGATCGTTGATTGTTGTGTAATCAGATCGTAGATCGGATGAGTAGTTTAAGAGAAAATTTTATTTGAAGCATAGGTGAATAGGGTCTCTCATTAGCATTAAAATGAGAGGCCTCTTGATTTAGATTTTTCCATTCTCTATTCTGACCGACTCGCCCAATCGACTAATTGCCGTTCAGTTGGGGTTGGGGAGGCGGCGCTGGGTTGAGCCGACTTGGCTAATATTTCGTTCACGTATTATTTTTTGAGCGTAAAGAGATATTTTATTAATGGCAGAACATAGGATTACATTCATGGTTAAGCGGTACAAGAATTTCTGACGGAGCCTCTACTTTGCTTCAACTCCTGATCTCATAACCATTTGAGCTAAAATATGAGCTATGTTATTTGAATCTCTCTTTATCTTGTGCACTTACACCTGCACCAGACATTGCACCGCAGCTTTTACTTCAGCAATAATACCTCTCCATTCTGCTCTTGAGTCTTGTGTTGCATTCAGTCCTGCTACGACGTCGGCGTTGTCGGATTCTAAGATTATTGGCATCTGTACCCAATTGGCAGCCAATTGGACACCCTCCAGGCAAGCCAAAGCTTCAGCCTGAGCAGCTGAACTGCATCTTGATAGTTTCTTACAAGCTGCAAGCAGAACCAAACCCCTGCAATCTCTAGCGATAATTCCAGCGCCCGCTTCACCCATCTCCTTATTGAACCCAGCATCTACATTTATCTTTGCCACTCCCTCTGGTGGAGGTTCCCATTTCATTTTTTGTGCAGCATTGATTTCTGCTCTCGCTGGGGGTTCTTCAAACATCGGTCTTTTGCCCTTCTTATCTTCAACATTTTGTCAGACAGGCAACATGCACCCCTCATAATTGGCCAAGAAGTTAACTGAAGCTGCTATTGGACTGTTCTCACTTCCATGCATCATCTCATTTCGAAGGTGCCATGCTCTCCACAGCATATATAGCGTGTGTGCCCTTTCTATCTCGTTCGATTCATCCAGAAGCAGCAAAAGCCAATCCGGTCCAGTTTTAACAAATTTATTTTCGAGGGGTAGTCGCCAGACATCTCTCAACACCTTCCTAAGTGCTTTGGCTTTAGTGCATTCGACCGTTGCATGAAAACCATCCTCATCAGTTAAGCCGCACATTTGGCATGTGCCCTGTCTTTCAATTTTTCTTCTGCATTTGTTGTTCCAGGTTGGTAACCTGTCAAGAGCAAGTTTCCAGGCAAAGATCTTGACCTTGGCCTGTACCTTTGTTTTCCATATGGACAGACAAAGTTTCCTTTCCCCTAAAATTGCTCTACTTGAGGTAGCTTCCACAACATTCCTAGACAGATTCCAGGCCAATCTGTAAGCGCTCTTAACAGTGAACAGGCCTGTTTTTTCCAAGTGCCAAGCAGGGAAATCCTCAAGTTGGCGAGTATATAATCTAATCTTTAGAATCTCATCAGCATCTTCCTTCTTCATTACATGGCGAATCAGATTTTCATTCCAACTCCTGGAATCAACATCCATCCGCTCGGCACCGCCCGCCGCCGCCGCGTCCTCCCCGCGCTCCGCCACCGCCCGCACACCGCCGCCGCATCCTCTCCTGCCGCCACCGCTGACCTGTTTGAGAGAGAGAGGAAGAGAGAGAGAAAAGAGAGAGGATGAGGAGAATTGCAGGTGGGTAGCACATTTTTTTAATAACTAGAGTGCTGACTGGGCTGTCACGCGTATGCCACGTAGACCAAAACTACCGCGGATTGGGTCGAGGGGGGTAATTTGTCCGGTTTGTATAGTTGGGGGTGAAGAATGCCTGGTTTTGTGGTTCAGGGGGTAATTCAGACGACCGTGATAGTTCGGGAGAGGGGGGTAATTCGTACTTTTTCCTTTTTAATAAAACAATAAGTTCGCCTAGTCCAAAAGTTTTTACAGGGCATCAAGACCATTGCAACGTATGTTATCTATTGCAAAGTGGACTCGGGCATTGCAAGATACTCAATCTTTGCAACACATGTTCTGCAACACATATTATCTATTGCAAATTGGACTCACCCACTAATAATTGCTAGGGTCGCATTTCAGCAACGCATGTTTAATGCATTGCCAAGCATGTATTGCTAGAGGGGGGGGTCCTGTTGTAGTGTAACAGCTTGAAACCTAGGATTATGAGCAGTTTTAATGTAATTTTCAAATGCACCACTCTCACCAAAGTTTAAGGGTAAATCTTGTCTAGCAATTAGGCGGGGAAGAGATTCTTGAGCTACCATAGGATCGTACTCCCATGTACGTACCAAACCATCAGGATTTAGTAGCAGTTGTTGTTATCGCAACTGGATCCCTTGCTTCTTTGCACAACCCTTAGCATGTCATCTCAAAGTATCCTGTTCCACCATATGATTTTGTGGATAAATTATGCTTGCATATTCTACATTTCGCGTATGTTACCTGCCTTCTGTCAGGACCTGTCAAGGCGGTCACCTCATCAAAATGTTGCCAAACCTCCGAAGTTCGTGATCTCTTTGAGACAGTGTTCGTCGATGTAGTCCCACTCATAGTTCATGAAACTCCTGAAGCCCTCAGTACCTCATCCAAAATCGGTGGTTGTTAACGACCAAATTTGGTAATCCAAGTATCGGAGATGAAGATGGGATCGAAGCGGAATTCGAGATGGAGATCACTCTGGAAATAGAGAAGGGATCGACTGAAGTTCGAATCGGCTGCGACCAGGATCGGCCGAGTCCGAGTTGGACATGGTTAGCCGATTGAGCCGAATCCGACAATATGACACGGCATACATTGTCGGGTTGAGTTGATGTACTTCATGAGGATTGCCACGTATGGATAGAGTCCTGAGAAGGCAATTGTATCTATTAATTAGATATTTTATGTAATTTCCTTAGAGATATGTTTGGGCAAAAGTCTGCCGCAAAGACTTATGGTATCTTAGAGTTTGTTAGAGATAAGAGTCGTATCCGACATGGACATATTTTGTAATCTCAGGTATAAATAGACCCCGAGCTCCATGTAATCAATCTAACACACGTTCAATACAATCTCGGCGCATCGCCACCCTTTTACTTTCGTTTTGTTTCGACGAGTTCTTGCTTTCGGGTTGAGCTGCATCGGTTTCGATCTTCAACTAGAGGTAAAACTTGTTATGGCGGCTTGCGTTCTCGGGATTAGTGCTTCCATCTTTATGATACTCTAATCTTGTTTATGTAACTCGTCGAGTTATCATATATCTTACATAATCTTCGGCAATATCGCTATCTAACCTTCAATCGGTTAGCGTCTGTTATTAGAAGGCAGCCGATTAGGTTATATATCGACGTTGATTTAGATTATATAGGATATCTACCACTTTATGAAACATCCAACGGTTTGATTATCTAGATATTGTCCTTCTTTTCATACTTATAGCTGCATCAGTTGAGTTAGACCTTATAAGTCGTGATTAGAATCTCAATCTCTAGTCTGCTTTTGGTTGCCAATTAGAGTAGTATCGGGGTTTCAGCCGATCTTTCCTGATTTAACTAAATTTTTCCTATATGTTTGATTGACATATTAAATCTGCCCTTTATCTTAAGATTTTGTTGCATTTAAGTATATTAGGCTTTCGTTTGATATATTTTACTTGCTTTGATATCTTAATATAGAGTGGTATCGGAGTATTAGCCGATACATGCTAGATCTATTTGATCGGCTATGCTATAAACATATATAGTCTTGTTGTTAATATATACTTTGATCTAAGTGATTTATATTGTCTCGGCATGGCGACCGATCTATCCCAATCACTTGATTTAAATGTATATCGACATAAGGATTATATATTATTAATATCTACAGCCGATCGAGTAGATTTAGTTCTTTCTTACTTATTCATGATTGCCGATCGATCCACATATGACATCGGCTCAAAGATAAATGATATGTCATCGGCAACTAGCCGATCGACTATCGTTTATGGATTTAACAGCGGTTTCTTTGTCTTTGTTTCTCGTTGATTGCAGGATCAAATCAACTGGCACGCTCATACACCTAAAGGCAAGCTTTTGGACCTGCACTGGAGTTAAGCAGATCTCCCAGGCCTCATGTTTTTACATCAACAGTTGTGTTGGCGCCGATCTGGTGGCATCATGCTTGCTAGGTGGGAATGACCCCAACAGGTAAGTAGGCTCGAAGCCAGATAACGTGAACAATGGATAACTCAAATCGCCCATGCTGAAATATTACAACCACATGCACAAAAATTCAGAAACTTTATTCATATAACATAAAATATGAATAATGCAAAAGTATTATCCACTTCCTTTCTTACCTCCTTTACACCTTGTGCGTGCAGCTTTGTTGGAAAATTGTACTCCACAAACTATTTTTTTATTTTTGAACATAACTCAGAAAATCGAACTAGCACACAAGAAAACACAAAATGGGGGGTTTGGATGATCCATAATGTTGACGGTGCGTGCCATGTCCATTCTTGACGGTCCTTAAATCATAATATCTGACCGTCAATACCTGCATATAATGAAATAAAACATGGTATCCAACTTAGTGGTAGGTATTATTACTAATCATTTCCACTAGTGTTGGTGAAACATGTGTATGCAGGTAATTTGAGGAGAAAACACATCCGTCATGTGACAAAATGCACCTCCGCGCATTCAGGACGCGTTTACACGGATTGGAGGGCCAATAAGTCAGTAAAAACCATTTAGAATTGGGCCAAAACATAGCCCAGGTTGTTGGGGGCCCATTAAGCAACCTCTCGGTCGAAGGAGAGGCCGGGAGGAGTGTTTTTGGGTTTGGCCGAACCCATTAGTTCGGCCGAACCATTCCTGGCGCCTCCCGCCATCTGCTTCCACGTGGACGGCTTGGATTCCTCCCCTATGGCAGTTGCATGGTGTTTTGGTCATTTCCCATACCCCTAACCGTCATTTGGAGCCTATATAAGGAGGTCTTCATCTCACTTCAAGAACACACAACTTTGAGCTGAATTACAAGAGGCTCTATTGTATCTTTTGTACATTAAAATAAGGTAGAGAGTGAGGGGAAGCTCTAGAGGAGTGCCCGGAAGTTTGGCGCTCATCCGACTTCTACCTCGACGAGTGTAGCTTCCTAGGAGGAATTCTGGAGGAATACCGGAGTTGTCGGTACACTCTGCTCCGGGCTCAGAGAAACTTCTTCTATTAAATAAGCATTCATGATCCTTTCTTATGTTATTTAATTACTTAATCTGAATAAGATATATTTCCATCTTTGCGGGTTCATTGTTTAGTATTCATATTAAGTGCTCTAGTACTAGGATTCTGGATAAAGAAGGAAGTTCCTGTACAAGTATTAGAGTAGTAATTAATAATATAGACGTGGTGTCTAGGTTAGAGATTACCTTTGTTTGTTGTGTATATCCCATGGATTTGTTAGAGGTAGACGTCAGGTGGTGACAGCCCTGAATTCCGTCCCAGTAATCCTCCACGTTCAGATACATCATAGAGCTATAGCCGGAACCACGCTGGTAGGGGTGGGCCCACTTCAATTCATGGGTATTCAAATGAATACCCAAGATTTTGGAACAAAAAAATACATATATGAACTATATATTCCATATGTATACATAGAAACAAAAGGAAAAATGCTTATATCTATTCAAAACTCGAAAGAAGCCCAAACTTAACCCTCCCACCACCCACCATTTCAGGCCCGTTGGCCCAATAGCAAAAAAAAAAGGCCCAATTCCTCTCTAACCCTATCTCATCTCCTCACCTCCCTCCCCTTCCCATCCTAGCCGCCACGCCCACACCGTAGCCGCACACGCCGACGGAGCCGTCGCCGCGCCATCCCAGCCACCTGCCCACGCGCCTCGCCGTCCCCCCGCGCCCACGCTCCTTGCCCGTCCTCGCTGTCGCGACGTCGCCGCCCGCCGGTCGTGCTACCCAGCCGGCCAGCCTACTAGTCGTCTGCGCGCGCGCGCGGCGCGCCTCGCCGTCGCCCGGTCGCCGGCTGCCCACAGGCCATAGCCGGCTCCGCACCTCGCGCCTCCTCGGCCTTCGCCGCTTCGCCGAGTCGCCGGACGTCGGCTCGCCGCCTCCGCGTCTCCGCATGACCGCACCTCTCGCCTGGCCGGCGGTGGCACCTCGCGCCCGGTGGCCGCCTGCACGCCTCGCGCCCTCGCCGCCTCCGGCCTCCCATCCTCCGTCCTTGAGACCTCAACAGCAGTCTGCAACGGTGAGTCGGTGCACTGAAGTGTTGATTATTTTAGCTTCATATTTTGTGAAATGTGAATGACTATCTAGATTACTAGATTAGGATTTAGGAACCACCGAACCACTACTGCTTTGCTCAATTGCTCTTTGATAATTGATATTGTTGTTTGTATGTTTGAAACATGAAGAGAAAAAAGGTTCCCATGGTTAATTTAAATTTGATATGTTTTGTCAATTTATAGTTTAGTAATGTACTCTAATATGTTTAATGCATTCAATTTATGGTAAATTCTATCCATTTATGACTTTATGAACTCATACTTATACCGTTACATATTATACAACTATTAGACCTTGGGTTAGAAAATTTTCTCTCTTACAATTTCGAATACCCAAGTTGCAAAACCTGGGCCCGCCCCTGCACGCTGGCAGACCAGCAGGGGTCGGTGCTCGAAGCAATAGATAGGAAATTACCTTTAACTTAGCTTAGGTAACTAAAATACATAGAAAGTCCTCTCTAGCCTGCCTAGCCTACCTTTAGTTGTTGTCCTTGGATAGTCTTAGCCTTAGGTAGATTACACACGTTCCCTGAGTTCGATATCCTTTTGGGGTCACCCGAAGGTGAAGTGCTACAGCGGTATCCCGTGCGCTTGCGGATTTATCTGTGGTTGTAAGAAATACCAACATCCATAATGCTACAATGTTCACTTTTAAATCTCGTGCGATTTCCATTGGGCAGGCGGGGACGCGTGAGCGCGAGAGGATTGGCGTGCGGCAGGCGTGTGGCACGGCGACCAGAGCGCAATGAGATTGGGTTGGGGCGCAGGGCAAGGCGCCGCGGGAGCATGCATGCGCGGAGATTGGGCGAGAGAGGTGATGCCACTCGTGCTCTGTCTTGGCGGGGGCTTGCACCATGCGCGCCCATTGGTGTTGACGGGAAGTGGCATGGCCGCATGGGCTTGATGTGACGGCCTACTATAGGAACCGTGAAGTGTCGTGCCAGCCCACGGGCTGCAACCTCGGCCCAGGCACAGCACGGCCCAGAAACTTCCATGACCATTCCTTGCAGGGCCGGGTACTGTAGTGGTGTGCCAGGGCCGACCCATTACCGTTCAGCCCATTTGGTCAGCTATAGGCTGGGATAGGTAGGCCCCTCTTGTCATCCTCGACCTCCAGCCGCCGCTAGCTCCACCCTATCGAACCCTAGCACCGCCATTGCCACTAATCTCATCGCTCCCGATAGTTTCTACCTACGCCACATGGGGGTGGAATACTCCTCGTGACTCCCTCTCCCATTTCCCCTACTTTTACCATTCCATCTTGCGCTAAATCGCTCACATTCAATCACGTTAATCTCGCCGGTGCCATTGATGGAGGCCGAGATTTCTATCGTCGTTTCCCTCTCTCCTTGGCCTCTTTCCTTCCCACTAACCGCTATAAATCGATGTACGCACCTCTGTCGCCCCTTTTCGTTCGCCATTGTAGCTCCTCGCGCTCCTATTTTAGCTCGTACCATCACTCCCTCTCTTTGCCACAACCGTCGACCTCTGGTCGGGCTTTGCCGCCGTCCGGGACCTCATCTCACCTTGGCGTCAATGCCTCCAGCTTCGCTGCATCGCCACCGACATTGTCTACCCATTCCTCTTGCTTGGAGACCGCTAGAACCTCGCCGTCCCTATCGACCAGAGTTTGTCTGCCATCTTCTTCCTCGCCGGTTGTTGTTCCTCCGCCACCGTCGCATTTGGGTGAGCCATGGACCTCTCTGGCCCTTTTTCCTCCTTCCCCCATCACCACGCCTATGGTCGCCGGTGGTGTCCATAGGGGCACGGGCGCCGCCTCCCACCGGCTGCGCCTCGTGGCCGCTTCACGTGGGGCCCGCCCATCAGCCACCATCGTCCGCCTCAGGTGGCTGACATGTGGGGCCCGTGAGCGCCCACCCGGTGGCCGGTGCGTGCACCCGTTCCACCTTGGTCCGTGAGAATGACACATAGGTCCCACCCCATGGACTCGATCCATGCACCATCTCTCCTCTGCTGGCACAATAAATCATTTTTTTAATCACAAATAATTCAAGAATTTGGAAATATTCATTTAAACAACACCTAAACTTCGAATATCCATATCTTGGTCGTTTAGGCTCAGAGTTGATCCGTTCAAGTCTCTATTTTTCCCTTAAGAAGTCAAGAACTCATTTTTGTGCTTTGTTACTGTGTCTTATGTGGATTTTATTAGAGTAAAAGCATTTTTCCTTTCCATTGGTCGTGTAGACGCTATAAGTTCGGAAGATCCGTTTTACTTTTAGGAAAGCAAGCAAGGCAAGTCACATCTCGATTGAAAATATTGTTGTCCGATGATTTTAAAAGCATTATTTTAATTTAAATTATTATATTACTGCTTTATCTAAATTCCCGTGTTATAATTGTTTTATTTAGCCATTCTTACTGCTTTTGTTATAGCTCTATTATTACTTAGTGAATACTACTTTGTTCACCCTAGGCAAAAACAAAAGCCCCACTAGTGAGGACTCTATATGTAGTACCTCTAGTGAAACTAGTGAAAGTGTAGGTAGATGCTTAGCCCGCTAATTGGACAATTAGTTATTTCACAATCTTAGATTTTGGGAGTTGTATTAACATCATTGAGACATCATTAAAGTGTAGGTAGATGCTTAGCAACGCACGGGGTTTCTGCTAGCACTAACAAGTGAGAGAGTCCCCATAGGCCACCTGAAACAAAGGAGTAATGGGCTGAAGGGGTAACCCCAGCAACCAAGCAAAATTGTAATCCAGAAAACTGTGAGACCTACCAGAATCAACTAACATTAGCAACACTTTGTTTTGCATAAGGGTTCTCAACCGAATAGCTCTCTGATGACTAGAACTTGACAATACGTACAGAGAAATACTCCTTTCGTTTTTTAATAGATGATGCCGTTGACTTTTTCTCACATATTTAACCATTCATCTTATTCAAAAATTTTATTCAAATGTATAAGATATAAATCACACTTAAAGTACTATGAGTGATAAAACAACTCATAACAAAATAAATTATAATTACGTAAATTTTTTTAAATAAGACGAATGATCAAACATGTGAGAAAAAGTCAACGGCGTCATTTATTAAAAAACAGAGGTAGTATGACAATCCTCCTCATGGTCAGACTCTTCCTCAGCTATAACAGCATTCAACAACTCATCAGGAATCACTTAAGTAATTTTCATTGATCTGATCTGACCAATCACTGCGTGCATGTGTTTAGGAGAATACTTATCCCCACACTTAAAGCAGAGCCCATTAGCTCTTCTCTTTGAGGTTTAATGGCCAATGTTTCAGCTACAGCAGGTAACCCTTCCAACGTAGGACCAACCCTCTTATAAGTCAGTTTCTTCACATATTGCTGAGATTGTTCCAACGAAACACATTCTTGTGTCAGAGCAACAGCGGCTGCTTGCTGAATTGTATCAGGTAATTAAGTGGACCATCACTGCATTTCAGATTTCCTCGAGACCCAACACAAAACGACAAACCAAAATCATGCCACCCACTGAGGGATCAAACAATCTCACTTTGTAAACTAATGAATCAAATTGTTGTTTATACTCAGCCACAGTGCATGTCTGAGTCAACATTTCCAGAGCTAGCGTTTTCTCCCTGTGTGTGTTACCCTCAAATTCCAGCACGACTGCATAACGAAAATGAGCCCAATCGTGCATATCTTCCACCACCATTGCGCTGCATTTCCAGTCAGATGCAACACAGTTGTAGAAACATTAAAGTTGACAGGAATTTTATACTTCTCAAAATAAGTTTCACACATCAATCCAAATACGCACATAATGCCGATCAAAACGCGAAAAATCCTTTTTTGGCAAGTAACTCTTTGATCAAATACTGCCTTCATGAGGTCTACTTGATTCAGCCTCAGGTGGTGGTGGTGCATCAGTGCTGGCCAGAGAAACACCGAAAGAGGACCCAAGAATAGTCACTTAATCTTCACCAACAACATATGTAGGTGTGGAGGCGATCTGCTTCTGCAGCCGCGCAGCTTGTGACTGGTCCTGCTGGCTGCTGCATCTTCCCCACCGAATCCAATGTGAGATCTACTTTGGTGATCACTTGATCCAATCGCCCCTCTGCTCCTCCATCTTGGAATCCAGCGTATCAATCCACTGTGTGAGTGTGCCCAACTTCTCCATGAGTTTGGCCTCCCACTGGTGGAGTGTGGAGATTATGGGTACCCCATACCCACATGGCATAGTTATCCGACTGGCTATAGGGGATAACTTATATCTATGGAATATGTAACAGATCATGACTTGGGTATTACGTTTCCTTGTATGTTACGGAACGGCCTAAAGTCCTGGTTTGATAATATTGTAAAGTAGATTTAGGAAACCGATACCGTATTGGTTAAGGTTTCTATCTTGTAATCCTGCCCCCCACCCTATATAAGGTGGGCAGGAGGCCCTCTAGGGGGCATGAGACAACCTGATCATCAGATCTATACTACACCCGGCGGATTCAAATCCCCAAACAGGAGTAGGGTATTACCTCTCATTGAGAGGGCCTGAACCTGTCTAAATCCTTGGTCTCTGCATCCATCCACTTTTAGGTCTCGTGCGCTACCCCCTTTTATTATTGCCGAAATCATGTTTCGACAGTTGGCGCGCCAGGTAGGGGTTGCGTCGAGTTTCCTATCAACGAGCGCGATGGAATCAATTTCATGAGTCGCCGACTTCGCTTTCGCTTTGGGAGTTTTCACTTCCTTTCCGTCGACCACTTCTTCAAGCTCCTCTTCTCTGACTTGATCCAAATCAGTCAGGGGGAAACTCAATCTGATTTTTATCATTATTTATCATATTGATTTTTAATCTCAGATTAATTTCTTGCTATTTTTTGTTGTTGTTCGCATATAACTACGCGGCACTATTGAGGCGATTGATGCTGGTCATGGACTCGAGGCGTCTCAGCTTTCCGGTCGATCGGCCGCGAGTCCACTCCGCCGGCTTGTCCTCGCCACCGCCATTGCTGATAGCAACAATGACTTCACCGCCGGCCTGCCTCCGTCGCCGCCGACTGGTGTCATCGCCTATACGGTTGGTCGGTCACACCACCGTTCATGGGCGTCCATGTCTTCACCGACCGGCTGGCCTTCGCCGCCGCCGACTGGTGTTTCCGCCTGCACGGCTGGCCTATTATGCCGCCGCTGTTGGGCGTCTACGACTTCACCACCGGCCTGCCTCCGTCGCCGCCGACTGGTGTCCTCGCCTATACGGTCGGTTGGTCACACCACCGTTGATGGGCATCGTCATCTACACCGCCGGCCTGCCTCCGTCGCCGCCGACTGGTGTCCCCGCCTATACGGTCGGTTGGTCACACCACCGTTGATGGGCATCGTCATCTACACCGCCGGCCTGCCTCCGTCGCCGCCGACTGGTGTCCCCGCCTATACGGTCGGTTGGTCACACCACCGTTGATGGGCATCGTCATCTACACGGCTGGCCTATTATGCCGCCGCTGTTGGGCGTCTACGACTTCACCGCCGGCCTGCCTCCGTCGCCGCCGAGTGGTGCCTCCGCCTACACGGCTGGCCTATTATGCCGCCGCTGTTGGGCGTCTACGACTTCACCGCCGGCCTGCCTCCGTCGCCGCCGACTGGTGTCCTCGCCTACACGGCTGGCCTATTATGCCGCCGCTGTTGGGCGTCTACGACTTCACCGCCGGCCTGCCTCCGTCGCCGCCGATTGGTGCCTCCGCCTACACGGCTGGCCTATTATGCCGCCGCTGTTGGGCGTCTACGACTTCACCGCCGGCCTGCCTCCATCGCCGCCGAGTGGTGCCTCCGCCTACACGGCTGGCCTATTATGCCGCCGCTGTTGGGCGTCTACGACTTCACCGCCGGCCTGCCTCCGTCGCCGCCGAGTGGTGCCTCCGCCTACACGGCTGGCCTATTATGCCGCCGCTGTTGGGCGCCTACGACTTCACCGCCGGCCTGCCTCCGTCGCCGCCGAGTGGTGCCTCCGCCTACACGGCTGGCCTATTATGCCGCCGCTGTTGGGCGTCTACGACTTCACCGCCGGCCTGCCTCCGTCGCCGCCGAGTGGTGCCTCCGCCTACACGGCTGGCCTATTATGCCGCCGCTGTTGGGCGTCTACGACTTCACCACCGGCCTGCCTCCGTCGCCGCCGATTGGTGCCTCCGCCTACACGGCTGGCCTATTATGCCGCCGCTGTTGGGCGTCTACGACTTCACCGCCGGCTTGCCTCCGTCGCCGCCGAGTGGTGCCTCCGCCTACACGGCTGGCCTATTATGCCGCCGTTGTTGGATGTCTACATCCTCACCGTTGGCTCACCTTCGCTGCCGTCGACTGGTGTTTCCGCTTACACGGCTGACCTATTATGCCGCCATTAGTGGGCATCTTCGCTTTCACCGTCGACCGCCTTCGTCGCCGCCGACTGGTGTCTTCATTGTTATTGATGGACGACTTTGTTCCCACATTGGCCACTTCTGCCATCACCAAGGGGAATATTACAAAGCTAAGTCATCATTTATTTTATTCTTTATATGATATTTTTCCTTTTCCTCTGCCTCACTACACCAATTGGTCTTCCATTGAGTAGTGAGTCGGGGGCTACAGATGTTATATCATATTTTTTATAATATTTATCTTGATTGCTTGCGACATAATCTGAGTACAAAAGTACCTATCGAGTTATGGAGTTCTATCTTCCTATGCTTTCCGTTTGGTTTGCCAATGGATGGTTGCCTTTGGGCCGATTCCTAGCACCCGGGGGCTCGTTGGATGGACCGAGTAACGCAAGGTGCTAAGTATTATTCGGAATAAATCAAAAGCATAGAGATGAGATAAATTTATTTTCTGCTCTTAATAATTGCAAAAGTACCCGAGTAGTAAACTCCGATCCGTGAAACTTTGTTCCATTAATGACGAACTCATGTCACTCATATGCATGTTTGGGAAGTGCTTAGGCCGACTCCCAGTGCTTGGTGGCTATGACTAGTTGGGCAGAGCGTTTAAACGTAATGAGTCATCTGCTCGGGGAAATCAAAATTGACAAGAGGAGAAATACATGTTTATAAATATTTTAAAATACTTGATTTTTTCTCGAGTATTATATTTATATCAGATACTACTCATCCTATATGTTTGTTCTGCAGGATCCAGATCCAGATATGCATAAAAGGGATTCATGGCTTTAGGCTTATCTCTTACGCTCCAGGAATGGATCAGTCAGAACATCACCGACTGGCTTGCCTTCGCCGCGGCCGACTGGTGTTTCCGCCTGCACGGCTGGCCTTTATGCCGCCATTGTTGGGCGTCTACGTCTTCACCAACCGGCTTGCCTTCGCCGCCGCCGACTGGTGTTTCCGCCTGCACGGCTGGCCTTTATGCCGCCGCTGTTGGGCGTCTACGTCTTCACCGACCGGCTTGCCTTCGCCGCCGCCGACTGGTGTTTCCGCCTGCACGGCTGGCCTTTATGCCGCCGTTGTTGGGCGTCTACGTCTTCACCGACCGGCCGCCTCGTCCGCCGCCGACTGGTGCTTCCGCCTGCACGGCTGGCCTATTATGCCGCCTTTGTTGGGCGTCTACGTCTTCACCGACCGGCTTGCCTTCGCCGCCGCCGACTGGTGGTTCCGCCTGCACGGCTGGCCTTTATGCCGCCGTTGTTGGGCGTCTACGTCTTCACCGACCGGCCGCCTCGTCCGCCGCCGACTGGTGCTTCCGCCTGCACGGCTGGCCTATTATGCCGCCGTTGTTGGGCGTCTACGTCTTCACCGACCGGCTTGCCTTCGCCGCCGCCGACTGGTGTTTCCGCCTGCACGGCTGGCCTTTATGCCGCCGTTGTTGGGCGTCTACGTCTTCACCGACCGGCCGCCTCGTCCGCCGCCGACTGGTGCTTCCGCCTGCACGGCTGGCCTTTATGCCGCCGTTGTTGGGCGTCTACGTCTTCACCGACCGGCCGCCTCGTCCGCCGCCGACTGGTGCTTCCGCCTGCACGGCTGGCCTATTATGCCGCCGTTGTTGGGCGTCTACGTCTTCACCGACCGGCTTGCCTTCGCCGCCGCCGACTGGTGTTTCCGCCTGCACGGCTGGCCTTTATGCCGCCGTTGTTGGGCGTCTACGTCTTCACCGACCGGCCGCCTCGTCCGCCGCCGACTGGTGCTTCCGCCTGCACGGCTGGCCTTTATGCCGCCGTTGTTGGGCGTCTACGTCTTCACCGACCGGCCGCCTCGTCCGCCGCCGACTGGTGCTTCCGCCTGCACGGCTGGCCTTTATGCCGCCGTTGTTGGGCGTCTACGTCTTCACCGACTGGCTTGCCTTCGCCGCTGCCGACTGGTGTTTCCGCCTGCACGGCTGGCCTTTATGCCGCCATTGTTGGGCGTCTACGTCTTCACCGACCGGCTTGCCTTCGCCGCCGCCGACTGGTGTTTCCGCCTGCACGGCTGGCCTTTATGCCGCCGTTGTTGGGCGTCTACGTCTTCACCGACCGGCTTGCCTTCGCCGCCGCCGACTGGTGTTTCCGCCTGCACGGCTGGCCTTTATGCCGCCGTTGTTGGGTGTCTACGTCTTCACCGACCGGCCGCCTCGTCCGCCGCCGACTGGTGCTTCCGCCTGCACGGCTGGCCTATTATGCCGCCGTTGTTGGGCGTCTACGTCTTCACCGACCGGCCGCCTCGTCCGCCGCCGACTGGTGCTTCCGCCTGCACGGCTGGCCTATTATGCCGCCGTTGTTGGGCGTCTACGTCTTCACCGACCGGCTTGCCTTCGCCGCCGCCGACTGGTGTTTCCGCCTGCACGGCTGGCCTTTATGCCGCCGTTGTTGGGCGTCTACGTCTTCACCGACCGGCTTGCCTTCGCCGCCGCCGACTGGTGTTTCCGCTTGCACGGCTGGCCTTTATGCCGCCGTAGTTGGGCGTCTACGTCTTCACCGACCGGCTTGCCTTCGTCGCCGCCGACCGATGTCCTCGCCTGCACGGCTGGCCTATTATGCCGCCGTTGTTGGGCGCCTACGTCTTCACCGACCGGCTTGCCTTTGTCGCCGACGACCGATGTCCTCGCCTGCACGGCTGGCCTTTATGCCGCCGTTGTTGGGCGTCTACGTCTTCACCGACCGGCTTGCCTTCGCCGCCGCCGACTGGTGTTTCCGCCTGCACGGCTGGCCTTTATGCCGCCGTTGTTGGGCGTCTACGTCTTCACCGACCGGCCGCCTCGTCCGCCGCCGACTGGTGCTTCCGCCTGCACGGCTGGCCTTTATACCGCCGTTGTTGGGCGTCTACGTCTTCACCGACCGGCCGCCTCATCTGCCGCTGACTGGTGTCACCGCCTGCACGGCTGGCCTGTTATAACGCCAACTGATGCTATCTTCTTCACGGCTGGCTACATCGCTGTCACTACTAATAGGCATCAGTATCTTCAACACAAGCTGCCTACGTTTGCCATGGCTGCCGACTGGTTTCTTCACTTCCATGGCTGCATGATTCTGCTAGTGTTGATTGGCCTTACCATCTTCATCGCCGGTCGTCTCGTCTGCTGCTGACTAGTGCCCTCGCCTCTACATCTGGTTTATACAGCTACCACTAATGATGGACATCATCGTCTTCCGCCGCCGACTCGTGTTATGCCGCCGCCGACTGGTGCTTTTATCTTCACAACTGCGCGTCTTCACTACCGGTTCACTTCATCACGGCAACACAACTTTGTCATCATGGTGGAGCGACTTCATCTTTATTATCTTCGGAACCAGCAAACTCTATTGCTGCTACTTCACAAGTTTTGCTACATCACCAACCATGACGTTGTTGTGAATCTCGACATCTCGGCATGCGATGCCGTGTTATTTTACTACAACAAGTGGCTCTCCAATATTCAGGATTTCTACTTGGACATCTTCAACACATATCTTCAATCAAGCAATGACTACTCGACGACAAGAAGCTATAATTCTCGACTCTATGTTCAGTTGTTTCCCAACTAACCAAAGAGTCGGGGGCTACACAAATATAAGGCTCAAAATTTGACAAATTTTATATAAGCCAATGAGTCAACTCCAGGAGTCATTATCTTCATCTTTGCTTCGGAACAGACATTCTACTTCAACAACTTCAAATATTTCGGTTTGAACGAGTTGGACAACAACATCAACTCTCCTCCAAGTGAAGCATCTACAACAGCTATAACATTAATTTGATGGATTATTGTCACTGACATCATCACCAGCACCTCTGCTTCATCGACCCTGACATCTCCGCTGTTGCTAATGGATGATTATGTTTTCGCCGACTTATTATTTCACCTTCACGGTTGACCTACTATGCAAATGCTGATGAGCGTCTTTGTCATTATCATTGGTTGCTACACTGCTATTGGCTGGATCACCGACATCGTCTTCTTCATCATGTCGGTTGCGTTTGTCGTCGTCAACTATTTTCTTCATCTTCATGATTGGTGGATTTTGTCATCACCTTTGATCTACCTCGTCTGTCACCGACTGATTATTTTGCTGCCATGGCTACACAATTTTATCGCTGGGTTCCTTCATCTTTATTGTTAGTTGATCTGTCTGCCGCCGACTGGTTTCTTCGCCTCCATGGCTATGCGACTTCATTACTTTAGATTGGTATCACTATCTTCACTACCACCAGTATTGTTGCCACCTCTGGTGGGCAATATTATCTCTATATTGGTCGTCTTGTCTATATGCCAACTGCGTCAGCTACCATCAATGGACGATTGTGACTACGACAGAAGGACAAGCTATATGCTCAGGGGCTCATCAACTCAAGCGTGAGGATTATATCTCCAATTTGGACTTATTCCGGATACATTCCACATGGATTCATAGTCATGAGTCTATTTTCTATGCTCAAAGACTGGACCAATTATTATTCCCCGTAAGGGCTATCAACCGAATACTTGCGCCAGTCGGGATTCAATTGTTACACCTATTTTGGAGTATCCCATAAGGGATAATCATTCAGATCAGAAGCTATTCATATGAGCTACACCTGGTCTATATTACCCGGAAGATTTATTACTCGGAAGCATGTTACATGCGTCATCCTTTAAAGGGTGTCGAAGGCATATTTTTTGGCCTAGGCCTAATATGTCTGCAGCCCATATTTTCAGGTGTGACCTGTCACGTTCTTTTAGGGACTTAGGCACTTTTTGCTTAGGCCAAAGTGCGCGTGATCAAGTGCCCAATACCTTAAAATCCTTTTATACCGCAGTTACTTAACTTTTTAGGAGTTGGTACAATGCATCTTAAAAGGTGTCAAACAGTAAAGCTTTATATAGCTGTCCCGCTGACTTTTTTATATATAAGTCAAGGTGCTGTTTGGGTTTTTAAGCAATTGATTGGATACAATATCATTGCTTTTCGCCACGTAAGTGTGCATTTTTATTGACCAATATTATGGCTTAGGCTGATTATATATTGTGGTCATTTTCTAGGCGGTTGGTAAATCCTTTATGAGTTTATTCACTCGGATTTTACACCACATATGCCATATATTTCCAGGTGTGGTGAAACCATGTGTCTTTTAGGGACTAAAGCACGTCTGTTAAAGCAGTGTGCGCATGGCGTATGCCCAATACTTTAGAAATTTATTTATTCACAACATACAAGCTTCTTTATAGCTGTTTTGCTATGTGAATTTTTAATGATGTAACCAACTTTAGGTTACACTCATCATATTTTACAAAGCGGTCGGTATATCACTCGGATCATGTTATTCAGGGATTCACACCGCATATGCTACGTATTAATATCAGGTCGCTTGGTTGACTATAATTATTAAAACCACTCGGTTGGTTGGATTATTTATTCCTTGACTATATGCTTGGTTTGTTCAATTAACCACATAGTCGGGGGCTACACCTATTAGGTGCATCTAGTCGATGCACCTGACTTTATTTTTCAGCCCTCCACAGTCTTCATATTTGGTAAAAGTACTTCGGAGACCATGGCGAAGATAATTGAAGCACTCAGCTTTGGAGTAATCTAGTTCGAGAGAAGATTATCTTTTCGACTGTGAAGGTCTCAGGGGCTACTGTGGAGATTATGGGTACCCCATACCCACATGGCATAGTTATCCGACTGGCTATAGGGGATAACTTATATCTATGGAATATGTAACAGATCATGACTTGGGTATTACGTTTCCTTGTATGTTACGGAACGGCCTAAAGTCCTGGTTTGATAATATTGTAAAGTAGATTTAGGAAACCGATACCGTATTGGTTAAGGTTTCTATCTTGTAATCCTGCCCCCCACCCTATATAAGGTGGGCAGGAGGCCCTCTAGGGGGCATGAGACAACCTGATCATCAGATCTATACTACACCCGGCGGATTCAAATCCCCAAACAGGAGTAGGGTATTACCTCTCATTGAGAGGGCCTGAACCTGTCTAAATCCTTGGTCTCTGCATCCATCCACTTTTAGGTCTCGTGCGCTACCCCCTTTTATTATTGCCGAAATCATGTTTCGACATGGAGAAACCCTTTGTAGTCCCGGTTCGTAACCCCCCTTTAGTCCCGGTTTCCAAACCGGGAGTACCAATCCGGGACTAAAGATCGCTATCTTTAGTCCCGGGTGAAATAACCGGGAGTAAAGATCGATCTTTAGTACCGGTTGGTAACACCAACCGGGACTAAAGATGGCTCAGCCACGTGGCCGGCTGAGCCATCTTTAGTACCGGTTGGTAACACCAACCGGGACTAAAGATCGAGCTGACCTTTTTTTTTTTTTTTGCATGGCTGTCGCGACCGGGAAAATTGCCTTTTCCCGAACGCTAGTGTATTAATCCCCGTCCCAGGAAAAGCCGGGGTACACCACACAAACATGATATAAAAGACACATCTTTATTATATCGATAATATTTACATTATTACAAAGGCACTTCAGGCCTGACAATAAAAAATAAACAGCAGCGGACTAGCGGGCCTACGGCTCCATCTTCACAGGCGCTCAACTGGGGTATAAGCCAGGACTCCACCTAAGACTTCTTCTCCAAAGCTTCTCTTACTGAAGGGGGGAAAGATTGAGCAAGAATGAGTACAACCACAGTACTCAGCAAGCCACACCGGAGATGCGTAATTAATGCAAGGGAATACAAGGGGATAATAATATAGGGGTTAAGTTTTGCAGTAAACAGCATTTAAAAGTCACTTAGTTGCCCAAAGCCATTTTATAAAGACGATCCTAGAGCTACACAATATTATTAATCAAGGCCGTGAACCCTCACGAACCTGCCTTAACCCAAGGCCTACGATGATTCAGACCGAACTGGCAACCCGACCCTGGGTCCCAGCTCGTCCCAAGCCAACCCAGGCCAACCATTCCACATTTTAGTTGTTAAGCAAATTTTAAGAATTAAAACACTGACTTGGGTACATTGCTCGGCTTGCCCATAACCGAGGGCGCGGCTATTCGAATAGATTATACTCTGATCAGAGGTGTACATCTTTACCCACAAGACACATCTTCCTCACGTGTAACCACGTGCCACATACCACCACGGTATACGGACGGAAGACGTGACATAGTTTCCAACCCATCCTAGCCATAGACAAGAGTACCGACCCAACCCCACCTACGGCCGGAACCTCCGGGACAGGCAGGCAGGATTGAGCCCCCTAGCAGCAGGACACCGGCCTTGTGCCATGACATCTCGACTACCGGGCCGCAGCTCGTGTAGCCTTCATTTGTCCTAGAGATGTCCATCGACCCCCGACTTCGTCCATCTCCATCCGTGTACTTTTGTTTATAACCAAACTGAGCCACAAACTAAGCCTTACCCACTAGACATGTGGAAGTACGGTAGTGCTTTGCAACAGAGGCCCGAGCTTAATCCTTATAGTACCCGAGGTACGACTAACAAAACCCAACCACGCACCTCGAGCCCAGCCTAAAACCATTTTGGGGGTTTTGAATAGAGGGGGAGGTGTGTGTCCAATTCCAACATAAGCCAACCATTCCATAGTGTCCAAATGATATGAGAATTCCCAAAGTCTAAAGTTATAAAACCACCTAATGTTGCCTAATTAATCAGCGAAGCATCTACCTAAATTCATACTAGTGGAACCATGAATAGAGTACCCACTAGTTGGGGTTTTATTTATCCTAGGGTGAACAAGGTAATAATAACAATAACAACAATAATAAGGTCATAACAAAGGTAAATAGGCATGGCTAAATAAAACAGTGATAACGCGGGAATTTAAATAAAGCGATAATGCAATAATTTAAATCAAAATAATTTTATAAACTGGGATTCAATATGTTCAAGGATGATGTGACTTGCCTTGCTCGCTTTCCCAAACGTCGGCTTCAACTTCCACGAAGAGCGGATCTTCCGAAGCTGCAGCGTCTACACGACCGACGGAAAAGAAAAGGCTTTTACTCTAATAAACTCCATATAACAAGCAGAAACAAAGCACAAAAATGGGTTCTTGACTTCTTAAGGAAAAATTAGAGACTTGAACGGTCCAATTCCGAGTTCAAATGGTCAAGTTATGGCCATTTGAAGGTTATATGCTCTTTAAATGAATATTTGCGAATTTCTTCATTTAAATTTTAATTTAAAATCGGATTTATTGCGTCAGCCGAGGGGAGAGGAGCGCGCGGACCGGGTCCACAGGAGTGGGGCCCACGCGGCAGCCTCTCGGTCCACGGTGGACCGGGAGCACGCGGCTTACGCCGGCCGGCGCCGTGGGTCCCACGCGTCAGCCGCACCTAAGGGCGCGGGCGGCTGACAGCCGGGCCCCACACGGCAGCCGCGGGGCACGCCCGAAGGCGGCCACGCCGGCACAGCCGACGGGAGGCGACGCGCCCGCGCCCCGATGGTCGCCGCCGGCGACCACCGGCGCGGCGGAGCGGCGCCCGAGAGAGGGGAGGGAAGGGGGAAACGAATCGGCGGTCCACAGCTCACCCCGGGTCGACGGCGACGACGGGAACGGCGACCGGAGCGGAGGAAGGCGGCGGCGCGGCTCGGGTCGACGGGGACGGCGGCGTTCCGGCGGTCGGCGGGCGAAACGGAGGGGTGGACGAGGTCGGCGAGGACGCGGCGGAGCCGAAGGAGACGGCGCCGAAGCGGGAGAAGGTCCGGGGCGACGACGGCGGCGGACCGGAGCTCGGCGGCGACGGCGGAGAGAGAGAGCGACGGCGCGAGCTCGATTCCGACGGGGAGAGAGAGCGGCGAGTGGCGGAAACGGTGGAGGGAGGCACGGGGAGCGTTTATATAGGGTTGGGAGGGGGAGAGAGCGGCCGGATGAGGGGGAATCGGCCGCGGAAGATCCGGCCGCCATTGATGCGCCGGCGAAGTTTGCGGGAGCGGTTTCCAACCGAATCCGAGGGAGAGAGGGAGGGAAAATTGGGGGGAAAGGGAGAGGGAATCACGGGGAATAATTCCCCCCACTTTATTGCGCGCGGGGACGGCGGGAGGCGGCGGGATTCGCGGCGGCAGCGGCGCTAGGGCGCGGGCGGGGCGGCGGGAGCGGCGGGAGGATAGGGATGACAGGTGGGCCCCACCCGTCAGCGAGAGTGGCGGGCGGGCCCGCCCGTCAGCGGCGCGCGCGCGGGGAGAGGCCGAGTGGGCCGCGGGGAGAGGAGGGAGAGGGGAGGGAGATGGGCCGGGCTGGCCAGAGAGAGAGAGGGAAGGAAAAAGAGAGGGAGGGAGAGAGGACTTTGGCCGCGGGCCGAGAGAGAGAGAGAGGGAGGTCTTTGAGCCAGACTTGGCCCAAAGGGAGGAGGGGGATTATTTTTAGCTTTTCCTTTTTATAAAATCATTTTAACTTTGTTTATTTCTTAACAATTATTATTTGTGCTCTGAAAATTCCACTAAAATTTGAGGGCTCCTTTTAGACCAAGGAGAATTTAACAAAAATTCTCCGGGCCACATTTGAATTCTTCTTGTACGTATTTTAATGTTTGCCAATTTCTTTTCGAATTTTAATTAATACTATTATTCCTTTTAGGGAATGATTTTTAATTCGGGATGAATTTATCAGGACGTGACAAATCCACCCCCCTTACAAGAATCTCGTCCCCGAGATTCGAGGAGGCTAGCAAGAAGATAGGTTGGGCGGTCTTCTCTTCTTGTCTGACTTCTTCCGTCGCGTCTTTTATAACAAACTTGCCTAACAAAACTTCTCCACTCTAGGCTGCTTGGCTCGATCCCTTGTTGCAGAGGGAATCTTCTCTTCACCTGACTTGTCCCTGGTTGAACCTTTAGCTGACTTCGACTGGGTTGCGGCACTTGAAGATGGGGCTTCAGTTCCAGAACTTCGCATAGTTCAAATCTTTGGAGTCAACCTCATACAAGTTACCCACTTCATGTCATGCGTCGAGATCAGCTCGTCATTACTAGGATACCATGCTTGTCATCGGGAGAATACCATGCTTGGCGTTTCCTTCCAGCTTACCACCATATGCTTTAGACTATGATATCCCGCTTACTAAGAATAACATGATTGACAACTTGCCACTAATTGTCTCATATTAGCTTTCCTGGTCTCCGGTGCTAGATATTTCCTCTATTCAATGTGAGGGTCGATAACTTTGCCTTTGAATTATGTTTCCCAAGGGAACCAAATTATCCTACTTGACATGCTTTGACGTCTTCCCAAATGACTTTACTGCTGGACTTGTTATGGTCTGATCGTTATCCTGCCAAATCTGAAGCTTCGTTGTTAGATGCGATTTTAATCTGACCTCTATAGACTATCTTCGAACATATCACTTGGTTCATAACTGGGAATAGCTCCCATGAACAGACAACTCGGATTCACTTTCTTTACATTCAGTTTACTTTCCACTATTCTCTTCATGTTGTCATCATTTAGCATTCAACGTATTCCTTTGCACCTTCAGCCTTGATGTGTTCTTTCTCGATGGATCGATTGCTAGGAAAGTGCGTTGAACGATACTAGTGCAAGTGCTTTTATTCTAGTAGCATCTGATACAAAGCCCAAGGTTGAACCGAGCTTTAGATTCCACTGTTCAGGTTTTACTTCTTGACTTCTTGGTCATGTCACAAAAGTTTCCATCCTTGTCCCCATAGAAGTACTTCTACCTGTGGTCATCTCTCTTACTCGTGAATTCACCTACTTTAATGACAAGGCAACTGTTGTAGGGTTGTTTGCTATCGGGAGTCTTCCTCGAGTGACACAAATCATGGTTCTCGTTATCCTTTATCAATCACCTTTCGACCTACTTCTTTTCCCAGTAACCAAACATCTTTTCCGATCTCTTCCATTAATCACCTTTCGACCTTTCTCAACCAGGTACTCTTCGCTCCGGGTGTTGAGGATGCTTCTGGGGCAATGAGGTCCTTGGGCGTGCTGTCTTTCAGAGAAACCTTGAAGTAGTTCGTCAAAAGCTAGACTGACAATTGTTGCCTTTGATCCGAAGAAGACACATCTGAAACTCTTAGTCCAAACAAATGTCTCTTTGGTTGATCACTTGATTTTCTTCGCTATCAATCGCTAGGTTATTTGATTCCTAACAGATTATGGGTTTACGGAAATGAGACCCTAGGTCTCCCTAATCAACAACAAAATGTACACAACTCACAGCACTTGCAATCTTAACATGGATCCTTCATAAGCTTATCAAACTCATTCATTATCTCATGTTTCTCTGTTATTACATGATTGACGGGGAACAACTATAAAACAAAAGTATTTGAACACTGATATAAGAGTATTATGGTTGCTTCTGACTAGCGCTAGGCTTATCAGGTACTGCATTTGCTCCAGTGACCACTTGGCGATTGGCATGTCTGCTTCCTTAACAGGTACTACAGTTTGTAACAGGCAATAACTTTCTTACGCTCGGGTTCTTCATCTTGTACTTGATTTCTTTGGCTGCTGTGCTGGAACATCCAAAGGTACAATGCCGATACTGGCCTCTGTCTTGTCAACTGATGGCTGGGGCTGAAATTGAGCATTGACACCTTGTGGTAATGCACTCGCTGGAGTTGGAGCTGTTGCAACGCGGGCTATAGGACTGCTTCGGGATGCATGGATGACAATTCGCTGAGGAGCAAGCTTCTGATTGCAGGGAGTTGCGTGGACTGACGTGCTGGCAGCTATGTTTCTCGGTTTTGGGCACTTGTCGGCGAAATGACCCATTCCTTGACAATTGAAGCAACAGATATCTTCCCGGACTCGGCATTTTCTTTTCTCATTTTGGTTCCTCTGTCCTGGCACTGGAGTTAGGCTGAAACTGTAATCTTGGCGAGGATTTGTGTTGCCTTGATGCTTCTCTCCGTTGGAACTGGCGGGTTGGTTGGCCATCTTCTTCGTCAGCAGAAAACTGGATTGACAATCTTTTGGTACATGATCAGTTCCTTCACAAAAGAAACAAGTGATCCTGCTCGTTGGACACCTGTCGGGTGGATGGTCTTCCTCACAATGAAGGCAGAGTGTGAGACACATGCTAGCAACGTGTCCAATTTCTCCACAACGGGTGCATGCCTTTGATTCCATCTCTTCCTCGCCGAGATGTCGGGGAGACTCATCTTCATCATCCGAGGAGACTTGATCAGATACTCTGCCACCATGGCTTAGGAGGTGCTGGGTCAACCGTCGTGCACCTCGGAAGGTATTTCCTCTTTGACGTCTAGGAATAGTTATCCCTGCTGGAGGCCATTCGGCGCTGGTAATAGTCATCTTACGTACTTCTTCTTTAGTTCGCATCGGCGCTTTTCTCTTCTGACTCTTACTCTTCTTGCCTTTGGCTTGCTTAGTACGTGACCCCACGTGGTACGAAAGGCTAGGAGGAAAGCAATTCTCGGGATTCAATGGATTCTCTCCATTGGGCTCTCTACCTTGCACACTAGGCTGCAAGCTTGACTTGGTGCGAGGAGGCGGGTTTAGCGATGTCTGCCCTGCTAAACCAAAGGAAGGGGCTTCTTTGGCATATACCCATGGACAATTCAGGGCATAGTGTCCTTGCTCTCTACAATCATGACAAAAGGGGACATGCTCTTCTGGCATTGGAAGCTCATTGACCTGGGTGGCAAATGCTTGATCAAACACATACTGATTTTGGTCTTGACTTCCAACCAATGGTAGCTGTGAACCAAGCAGCATGCTCGGAATGGACCAAGGGTGTGCCCTTGTTAACTCTCTTGAGGCCAGTGGTGGATTGAGTTGAAAACTTGAGTTACTGGAGGCATACCCTCTGACATTCTTTTCTTTTTCTCTGTTAAACATCTGTTACAGGGATTGAGGTGAGAGAGGAAACAAGCTAGGAAAGAATAGACCAGAACTAGAGACAGGACCTTAAAGGAACTAACTCTTCTTGTTGATGTGTTGTTTGTTTCACTTATTCTGCAAGTTGATTAAGCAAACAACCTAGCATGGTTACATCACACCCCACTGATGAAAACCACGCGCTACACACACAAGCAAGGAAACACACGACTAACGACTCTACCCTAGAGGGTGGCTTAGGTTCTGCGACGGGTTCTCCAAGATCTTCACTCCTGCTTTACAGCTGGCTTCACTGCTTCCTTCGCTTCGCTAGCGGATCCTGCAGTCTTCCGGAGCTTCGGCAAACAATTGGCGACATCTTCTTCTTCGCAAAACTAACCATCTAGTACTAGTGGAAATCCGAAGAAGGAAGAAGGGAGTAAACCTTTTGCAAATAGCATTAGGGGAAGGAGAAAAAAGGAACTTTCGCAAATAGTTTTATTTATAAAATATGTCCTTAGGTTTTATCCACTGGGCTTATCCTACAGTCGAGATGGCTCTGATACCAGCTTGTCGCGACCGGGAAAATTGCCTTTTCCCGAACGCTAGTGTATTAATCCCCGTCCCAGGAAAAGCCAGGGTACACCACACAAACATGATATAAAAGACACATCTTTATTATATCGATAATATTTACATTATTACAAAGGCACTTCAGGCCTGACAATCAAAAATAAACAGCAGCGGACTAGCGGGCCTACGGCTCCATCTTCACAGGCGCTCAACTGGGGTATAAGCCAGGACTCCACCTAAGACTTCTTCTCCAAAGCTTCTCTTACTGAAGGGGGGAAAGATTGAGCAAGAATGAGTACAACCACAGTACTCAGCAAGCCACACCGGAGATGCGTAATTAATGCAAGGGAGTACAAGGGGATAATAATATTGGGGTTAAGTTTTGCAGTAAACAGCATTTAAAAGTCACTTAGTTGCCCAAAGCCATTTTATAAAGACGATCCTAGAGCTACACAATATTATTAATCAAGGCCGTGAACCCTCACGAACCTGCCTTAACCCAAGGCCTACGATGATTCAGACCGAACTGGCAACCCGACCCTGGGTCCCAGCTCGTCCCAAGCCAACCCAGGCCAACCATTCCACATTTTAGTTGTTAAGCAAATTTTAAGAATTAAAACACTGACTTGGGTACATTGCTCGGCTTGCCCATAACCGAGGGCGCGGCTATTCGAATAGATTATACTCTGATCAGAGGTGTACATCTTTACCCACAAGACACATCTTCCTCACGTGTAACCACGTGCCACATACCACCACGGTATACGGACGGAAGACGTGACATAGTTTCCAACCCATCCTAGCCATAGACAAGAGTACCGACCTAACCCCACCTACGGCCGGAACCTCCGGGACAGGCAGGCAGGATTGAGCCCCCTAGCAGCAGGACACCGGCCCTGTGCCATGACATCTCGACTACCGGGCCGCAGCTCGTGTAGCCTTCATTTGTCCTAGAGATGTCCATCGACCCCCGACTTCGTCCATCTCCATCCGTGTACTTTTGTTTATAACCAGACTGAGCCACAAACTAAGCCTTACCCACTAGACATGTGGAAGTACGGTAGTGCTTTGCAACAGAGGCCCGAGCTTAATCCTTATAGTACCCGAGGTACGACTAACAAAACCCAACCACGCACCTCGAGCCCAGCCTAAAACCATTTTGGGGGTTTTGAATAGAGGGGGAGGTGTGTGTCCAATTCCAACATAAGCCAACCATTCCATAGTGTCCAAATGATATGAGAATTCCCAAAGTCTAAAGTTATAAAACCACCTAATGTTGCCTAATTAATCAGCGAAGCATCTACCTAAATTCATACTAGTGGAACCATGAATAGAGTACCCACTAGTTGGGGTTTTATTTATCCTAGGGTGAACAAGGTAATAATAACAATAACAACAATAATAAGGTCATAACAAAGGTAAATAGGCATGGCTAAATAAAACAGTGATAACGCGGGAATTTAAATAAAGCGATAATGCAATAATTTAAATCAAAATAATTTTATAAACTGGGATTCAATATGTTCAAGGATGATGTGACTTGCCTTGCTCGCTTTCCCAAACGTCGGCTTCAACTTCCACGAAGAGCGGATCTTCCGAAGCTGCAGCGTCTACACGACCGACGGAAAAGAAAAGGCTTTTACTCTAATAAACTCCATATAACACGCAGAAACAAAGCACAAAAATGGGTTCTTGACGGGGGAAAGGGAGAGGGAATCACGGGGAATAATTCCCCCCACTTTATTGCGCGTGGGGACGGCGGGAGGCGGCCGGATTCGCGGCGGCAACGGCGCTAGGGCGCGGGCGGGGCGGCGGGAGCGGCGGGAGGATAGGGATGACAGGTGGGCCCCACCCGTCAGCGAGGGTGGCGGGCGGGCCCGCCCGTCAGCGGCGCGTGCGCGGGGAGAGGCCGAGTGGGCCGCGGGGAGAGGAGGGAGAGGGGAGGGAGATGGGCCGGGCTGGCCAGAGAGAGAGAGGGAAGGAAAAAGAGAGGGAGGGAGAGAGGACTTTGGCCGCGGGCCGAGAGAGAGAGGGAGGTCGGGATTATTTTTAGCTTTTCCTTTTTATAAAATCATTTTAACTTTGTTTATTTCTTAACAATTATTATTTGTGCTCTGAAAATTCCACTAAAATTTGAGGGCTCCTTTTAGACCAAGGAGAATTTAACAAAAATTCTCCGGGCCACATTTCAATTCTTCTTGTACGTATTTTAATGTTTGCCAATTTCTTTTCGAATTTTAATTAATTCTATTATTCCTTTTAGGGAATGATTTTTAATTCGGGATGAATTTATCAGGACGTGACAAATGGATGTAACACCCTAGCCCAAGACATAATAGGATTGATAGGATACTCATGCTAACAAGTTGTAACTTCTTTTCCGGAAGCCCATCTCCAAAGAACTCTAAAGTTAAGCGTGCTTGGCTTAGAGAAATCTAGGGATGGGTGACCGACCGGGAAGTCTTCCCGGGCTTCCCGGGTGCGCACGAGTGAGGACAAAGTGCGCAGGCACTGGACATGGGTGTGTCGCAGTTGCGCAGGCATGGTGTGCATGGCTGATGTGGACCCGGTATGGTCACACAGCATGGCACTTGCGCTGGCACTGGACACACGGACGTGGCCAAGAGAGGGAGTTCCTGGATTGGGGTTGATCGACGAGGACGTCGATCTCTTAAGGGGGTGAGGATGTAACACCCTAGCCCAAGACATAATAGGATTGATAGGATACTCATGCTAACAAGTTGTAACTTCTTTTCCGGAAGCCCATCTCGGGTGCGCACGAGTGAGCACAAAGTGCGCAGAAAAGACTGGTGTTGGTTTGTGAGGGCAGTCTATGTCCTATTTAAGCTGCTAGATGTAAGCGGGCCCGGCCTCGTGGAGGCGGGACGTTACAATGGCCCTGTTGCTGCATGGTTTATATATATATAAACCATGCATATATATGTTTCAATACATATATATGCATACATATATATATGTATATATATATATATATATACATATATTATATTATATTATATTATATGTATATACATGCATAATATATATGTATTTATACATATATATGTTATGCAAATGCATATGTATATAGATATATATATGACCAAAATATATTTACATTATAGAAAATGTGTACACATGCATATAGAAACATATGTAGTCATGTATTAATTACAATCCATTATATGTCCTAGCTAGCTACGATTTCGACGTAGTAGTACTCGCTGCTAGCTCAGAAGCTAAGGATCGGTGAATTGTGTTTCCGTCGTAGTAGAATTCACCCTTGGGATCAAGGATTTCTTCGTTGATGAATCCCATGAGTTGTTCTTGAACCGCCGTGATAAATTCCTTGTGTGTGGTCAGGTTATCCCTCATGCGAATAAACTATATGAATGTATGAAATTGATTAGTAATTAAACAAGAAATCGCTACGTAATGAAATTTTGAATTTATTTGTACGTACATCGAGCTCTCTTGTGGTGATGATTTGGTTTGCAAGGCAGTGGCAATACTCGCACACGTAATAGCCGCACAAGTTAGTTCCCTGCTTTTGCTTTGCGCACTACAAATAAATGACAAACAACGAGAGATCTAATTAATATACACTTGTATGTATTTGAATCGGAGAAATATAAATGTAGAGCATGTGTACTCACAGGAAATTTGAACTTCCGCCTAAGTCTTTCTCTCCATTTGCCGCGGACCAAATGACGGAACCGATACCAAGCCCTACATGGAGTTTAAAGCTATGATTCGTAGTAGCAATTAACATAACAAGATTTTCTTAATTAACAAAGGAACTTATGACGGTACCTGTCTATAAGTTCGAAAACCTTGTCAAACGTAGACTCTTTTTTATCCATTGAGTCATATACGTTGACGGTGCAGGCCTCCAGGTCGAAGAGTAAAAGCACCCAGTGGAATCTGCAATGTGCGTGGGATGCATTACATATGAAACACTTAGCAAGTTCGTACGGGAATGAAATTTGGTATGTAGGAAGACAGTAAAATTAAACTAACTCTGTGTTGTATGGCAACAGTATGAACGTCTTGTAATGCTGCGCCTTCAGGAGATGGACGAGATTGTCCTCTGTTTCTTGTGGATATTGGTCGAGCATTGCGACGTTTACTTTCCGAGGGTCGATGAATCCAGTATCGAAAACCCTCCGCCGTCGGGCCCTTTGAATCTCCATTCTACAACGATAAAAGGGAGTATATTATTTTCTATAGTCTACTTATATACAAGGACCTAATTAATTAAAGGAGACGTATAGTAAGAAATCTAACTGAACGATATACTTACAAAATCCAGCAACTCATAATAGAGACGTCGAGGGCGTCCAGCTGGTATAGTTCGTAGATTCCCCTGAAATTGATCCAGAGAATGTCATCTCCTTGCAAGAAGTCCGTGTCCCTGATCCTCGCTCCGATCATCTCTCTACCGGTGGCGCTCATCTCCATGTACAGCTGATGGAACTTGTACATTTGTGTGGGTAGGGACTGCAGCAGCTCAGGCTTGACAAGCGGTTTACCGAGTTCGTACATGTATTTCACTTCCGCCTTTTCGATTGGTGCGACTCCTAGCAATTGATCCGTAGTTAGACCGGTGTCAGTAATAAATTGTTCTATCGTCATTTCTTTACCGGTCACCAACGGCTCGATCTCCTGGTTTGGTTGCTCTCCAAGCTGAGGGATTGGTTTGGACTTTCCAGAAGATGCTTTCTTCAGCGTTCGCTCATAGTCCGATAGCTTGATGGCCTCCTTGACAGGTGCAGACATACCCCTGAAGAAGTTCCTGACACTGGGGTCTATAGGAATCTTCTTTTCTGGACTTCGAGACTTGAATTGTCTCTTGACTTCTGATGCAACGTAAGCGTCAAGCTCCTCTTGCGTGCAATCGTACCCCGGGTCCTTGTTCTTGGCGGCGTCAACTTTCGCCTTCTTCGTTGCCCTTGTGTGGGCAGGCGGTGGAGCTGGGGGGCCGTTGACTTTGAAGGTGCCGGAAGAGGAGCTTGCGGGGGAGTAGGTGTAGGAGCACGAGGAGGAGTCGGTGCAGGATCCTGAGGAGGAGTCGATGCTGGAGCCTGAGGTGGAGACGGTGCTGGCGGAGCATGAGGAGGAGACGGTGCAGGATCCTGAGGAGGAGATGGCGGAGCCGGAGGAGATGGTGCACGAGACGCCGCTTGTCGCCCAGGGAGGATGATGTACCGCCTGCGCCATAGAATAATGGCATGGCTTGTGTCTCGTAGATGCGTCTCACCGTCTCCTCCAGGGTAATCCAGCTCGAGGTCCTCGTACGCGCCTTCGACCAACTCAACTTCGACCTTCGAGTATCCTGCTGGAATCGGCCTGCAGTGGTAAGTACCTGAAGGGTCCGTTGGGATGGCCATGCCCGACGCCACCTTCATGTTGTGAGAGATTATTTATTAGTAATCAACATATATAAGCAGCAACTAGCGGAATGGCTAAATCTTACCTTTATTGATAAGTTCTTGAAAGGAATATGCAGCTCACATGGTGTCCGCTGAGTGATGTCATCAACGGGACAGGTCGATTCGTCCTGTGTTTGCATGGCGTCCATGCTCTGTGATCCTACCTGCCCCGTTGAGGCGCAACTGCTACGGTTTCCTGACGGGCTCACCATTGCAGGAGGAATGGTCGGCTGGGGATCATGGGACCGATGTGCGGCCATGCGTTCATCAACCTTCCTTGCCACCTCCTCTTGCATGTTGAGTTCGTAGCTCGATACCCGGAACTCTAGGTCTGCAATCTTCGCCTCGGTATCTCTCTTGCTCCTCATCCGACTCCTGTACGTGTGGATGTCCTCCTTGAAACCAATCTTCCAAGGAATCACCCCTTTCCCTCGAGTTCGTCCTGGATGCTCTGGAGTCTGCAGGGCGAGTGTCAGCTCGTCCCTATCTCTGTCTGGTCGGAACGTGCCCTGAGAGGAGGCTTCCACTGCATCTGTTAGTCGTCGCGCAGCCTCTTGTATCTGATAGCCGAAGACCAGTGAGCCATCAGCTGGGTTGAGCGTTCCACCGTGAGCATAGTACCAGAACTTCGATCGTTCCGGCCAATTGGCTGTTGCCGGTTCGATACCCCTCTCAATCAAGCTAGCCTCCATCTGCTCCCACTTCGGCATCGCGACGCTATAGCCTCCTGACCCCAAGTGGTGATGTTACTTCTTCTTGGCGGCATTTTCTTTGTTTCTTTCCATCATCGCCTGCCCTTGTTCACCTGTCTTATATGCAACGAACTCGTCCCAGTGATCCCTTAGCTTTGGGAATGTGTCGAAGTTCGGTGTCTGCCCCTTCAGTATATACTTCTGGTACAGATCTCCCTTGAAGCTCTGAAACTGTTCTGCCATTTTCTTCAGAGTCCACCTTTTCACTTTGTCCTCTGTACCCGCAGGAAGGGTGAATGTCTCGAGCATTGTGGTCCACAGCATCTCTTTCTCCGAATCTGGGACAAAGCTCTCATGATCTCCGCGTGCCCTTGTTCTTCGCCAGTACACCGTACTGACAGGCACGTTATCCCGCACAACCCAACCGCTGTGACGTACATAGTTCTTGGCGGCTTCGGCCGGGGCACTAGGACGTCCATCTTCTTCCACTTCCGTTATGATGTGCCGACCCTCAAGCTTCTTCGCTGCACCTCGTTGCCCGCGTGCCCTCTTCTGTCCAACAGAGGGTTGACTACCACTAGCCTCCTCCTCCTGGTTCCTCTCCACATCCCTTTCCACGTGCCCCTGCTGGTTCCCCTCCGCATCCCTCTCCACGTTCCCTTCCTCGTTCAAGTACTGGTTTGGATCCTCGTTCCCCTCTTCTTCATTCCAGTACTGGCTGCTTCCCTCCGCGATTGTATCGTACAATATCTGTTCCTCATCGCGGTCAGCCATCTGTTGATACAAGAAACATCTGCTAAGTCACGAGACATTTATGTTTTAACAATCTAAGTCATGTATGCTAAGTGTAAATGTCGTACATTAGAACCCTACACAACCTTACGTGCTAAGTCTAATTACAAATCGTGATATAAGCTAAGTCTAGGTGACGTATATTATACAACCCTAGCTAGTAAATAATTATATACTAAATCTAATTACAAATAAAATAATCTTATAATAAAACTCAAATAATATTACATGCTAAGACTAAAATAGTCATGTATATGCTAAGTGTTTCGTGCGTATATGCTAAGTCACGAGACATTTATGTTTTAACAATCTAAGTCATGTATGCTAAGTGTAAATGTCGTACATTAGAACCCTACACAACCTTACGTGCTAAGTCTAATTACAAATCGTGATATAAGCTAAGTCTAGGTGACGTATATTATACAACCCTAGCTAGTAAATAATTATATACTAAGTCTAATTACAAATAAAATAATCTTATATTAAAACTCAAATAATATTACATGCTAAGACTAAAATAGTCATGTATATGCTAAGTGTTTCGTGCGTATATGCTAAGTCACGAGACATTTATGTTTTAACAATCTAAGTCATGTATGCTAAGTGTAAATGTCGTACATTAGAACCCTACACAACCTTACGTGCTAAGTCTAATTACAAATCGTGATATAAGCTAAGTCTAGGTGACATATATTATACAACCCTAGCTAGTAAATAATTATATACTAAGTCTAATTACAAATAAAATAATCTTATATTAAAACTCAAATAATATTACATGCTAAGACTAAAATAGTCATGTATATGCTAAGTGTTTCGTGCGTATATGCTAAGTCACGAGACATTTATGTTTTAACAATCTAAGTCATGTATGCTAAGTGTAAATGTCGTACATTAGAACCCTACACAACCTTACGTGCTAAGTCTAATTACAAATCGTGATATAAGCTAAGTCTAGGTGACGTATATTATACAACCCTAGCTAGTAAATAATTATATACTAAGTCTAATTACAAATAAAATAATCTTATATTAAAACTCAAATAATATTACATGCTAAGACTAAAATAGTCATGTATATGCTAAGTGTTTCGTGCGTATATGCTAAGTCACGAGACATTTATGTTTTAACAATCTAAGTCATGTATGCTAAGTGTAAATGTCGTACATTAGAACCCTACACAACCTTACGTGCTAAGTCTAATTACAAATCGTGATATAAGCTAAGTCTAGGTGACGTATATTATACAACCCTAGCTAGTAAATAATTATATACTAAATCTAATTACAAATAAAATAATCTTATATTAAAACTCAAATAATATTACATGCTAAGACTAAAATAGTCATGTATATGCTAAGTGTTTCGTGCGTATATGCTAAGTCACGAGACATTTATGTTTTAACAATCTAAGTCATGTATGCTAAGTGTAAATGTCGTACATTAGAACCCTACACAACCTTACGTGCTAAGTCTAATTACAAATCGTGATATAAGCTAAGTCTAGGTGACGTATATTATACAACCCTAGCTAGTAAATAATTATATACTAAGTCTAATTACAAATAAAATAATCTTATATTAAAACTCAAATAATATTACATGCTAAGACTAAAATAGTCATGTATATGCTAAGTGTTTCGTGCGTATATGCTAAGTCTAATTAAGACTAGAATAGTCAATTGCTAGGAGTCGCACCAATTCCGTAGTCAATAATGTCATACTAAGTCTAATTTGCAATAAAATAATCTTATATTAAAACTCAAATAATATTAGAACACTACACAATCTTATATGATAAGTCTAATTACAGGTCTAATAATCTTAATTAATTGCATTACAAATATAACAATCATTTATATTATTACGTCACTTGCCTGCTCCAATTCCTTCTAGGGCTAGCTCTTCCACTCAGGCTTGACGGACGACTCCGACAACACGTCTTTTCTGCAAGATACAAAAAAATGTATTAGGATAAATGCGAAGTAACATATATATATATATATATACATATATATATATATATACATACATATATATATATATATATATATATATATATATATATATATATATATATATATATATATATATATATATATATATATATATATATTGCATTTCACGTTAACGTTCGTCCTCGTTCGTTCGCTCGTTCACGTTCCCTGGCTCGTTCACGTTCGTTCGCTCGTTCTCATTCACGTTCGTTCGCTTGTTCTCATTCACGTTCGTTCCCTCGTTCTCGCTTGTCTTCGTTCGATCGTTCTCGTTCTCGCTCTCGTTCGTTCGATCGTTCTCGTTCTCGTTCACGTTGTCGCGGCAACGTACGTTGACGTGTTCGTTCTCGCTCTCGTTCGTTCGATCGTTCTCGTTCTCGTTCGTTAACGGCGGTGTGGCGGCATCGGGGCGGCGGTTGGCGCGGCGGCGTGGCGACGGCGGCGGCGGCGTGGCGTTGTGGGGCCGTGGCGGCGGCGGCGTGGCGTGGCGGCGGTGGCGTGGCGTGGCGTGGCGGCGGCGGCGTGGCGTGGCGGCGGCGGCATTGCGCGCGCGGCGGCGAAGGCGGCGGCGGCGTGGCGACGGCGGCGGCGGCGTGGCGTTGGCATGCGGCGGCGGCGTTGCGCGGCGTCGAAGGCGGCGGCGTGGCGCGTCGTCGTCGTGGCGCGGCGTCTCGTGGCGTTCGGCGCGACGGAGAGAGATCGAGATCGGAGAGATCGAGATGCATGAAGGGAGATCTGGCGGCGGCGGCTCTCACCCCAGAGATGCGGCGGCAGCGGAGGAGGCGGAGGCGGCGGCGAGGACGACGAGCTCGAGACGACGGCGAGATACGGCGGCGTCGGCGCGGGGATTTGCCCTAGGCAGTGGCGGCGAAGGAGAGAGGCCGAGAGAGATCGATCGGCCGAAAACGTTTAAGTGTTGGTGAAGAAGACGAGGGCGCACCGGGAATATATATACCCCTGGATCTTTACTCCCGGTTGTTCTCAACAACCGGGACTAAAGATATCTTTAGTCCCGGTTGTTGATAACAACCGGGAGTAAAGAAAAGATCTTTACTCCCGGTTGTTGAGAACAACCGGGACTAAAGATATCAAGATATCTTTCGTCCCGGTTGTTTAGAACAACCGGAAGTAAAGAAAAGATATTTACTTCCGGTTGTTATCAACAACCGGGACTAAAGATATCTTTAGTCCCGGTTGTTCTCAACAACCGGGAGTAAATATCTTTTCCCGCTATTTCGAAATTCTTTTTAAACCCGGTTAGGGTTAAGAACCGGGACTAAAGATTATAGCACTGCATATGATTTTCGCTTACATATGTGTTTATAAAATAGAAGTTAATGCATTAACATTATTTAAAGTACAAAGATTAATGACAATTACTTCGAAAAATTATTTTTGGCTGTAATAAATTAAGTGGATAAATCGTAATAAGCAAATATAATTAATAAAAATTCCAATAATCATATATACTTAGCATATATATGAATGATATTATTATATTGGTAAAAACTCTAATTAAGATATGTATGTACATACTGCATGATTTAAAATTAATAAAAATTGTAATCATCATATGTACTTAGCGTAGGAATTATATTAAATTAAATGCTAAAAACTCTAATTAACATATGTAAATGCCACATGCATGATTTTAACCTTTTAAAAATTCGAATAGTCATATATAAGTAGCATATGAAAGATAGTAAATTAAATTGTGAAAAACTCTAATATATGAATGATAGTTTTAAAAATATATTAAATTTAATACTTTTAAAAATTCTCCAGTCAATTATAATTAGCATATGAATGATAGTAAATTAAATGTTAAAAACTCTAATTAACATATGAAATTGCCACTTGCGTGATTTAAAACTTTTAAAAATCCTCTAGTCAATTATAATTAGCATATGAATGCTAGTAAATTAAATGTTAAAAACTCTAATTAACATACATATGAAATTGCCACCTGTGTGATTTAAAACTTTTAAAAATTGTAAGTATCACATATAACTAGCATATACATGATTTAAACTTGTTGAAACCTCTAATAATCGTGCGTAATTAACATATGCCATACATCAATTGATTTATATGGATAATCAATACATCCAAAATAGTTTACATCGTGTACACAATAATTACGGCACGTACTTTCTCCTCACTATTGTTCCCTCCTTGTGATCGCTGCGTGAGTAAGGGGTGTCTTCATTTGATAGGAGGATGCTAGGGTCAATCGTCACCGTGAAAGGGGGTTGCCCATCCAACTGATCGTAATCCTCGTCAGTCTTGTCCTCAACTCCGACGATTTTTCTTTTGCCTGGGAGAACCACTTGACGCTTAGGCTCATCAGGCCCTCTGCCCTTCTTTCCTTTGCTAGACATGTCCTTCACGAAAAAGACTTGCGTTACATCATTGGCAAGGACAAAAGGTTCGTCCGAGTATCCAACCTTGTTAAGGTCAACAGTTGTCATCCCACTGTCATCAATCATTACGCCTCCACCAGTCAACCTAACCCATTGGCACCGGAACAGAGGAACCTTGAGAGGACCATAGTCAAGTTCCCATATGTCCTCGATGGCACCGTAATACGTGGCAGTTGTTCCATCGTGTCCCATGGCATCGACACGAACAGCGCTGTTTTGGTTCGTGCTCTTCATGTCTTGGGCTCTCGTGTAGAATGTGTACCCATTGATCTCATATCCCTGGAATGTCGCGATCGACCCAGACGGTCCCCTCGCCAGGAAGGCAAGTTGTTGGTTGATCGACTCGTTACCCATGAGATGTTGTCGTAGCCACGCGGGGAAAGTATCAATGTGATGCCGTGTAATCCATGCATCGGACTTACCGATGTTCCTGGCGTGAACTAGAGCCAAGTGCTCCTCGATGTAAGGAGCTACCAATGAAGAGTGTTGCAGAACAGTGAAATGGGCTTTACGGAATAAATTGTTGTCTACCGTCGTTATTGCTTTCCTTCCGAGAGTTCCCTTTCCCCGTAGTCTCCCTTCATGGCGTGATTCAGGTACCCCGATTGGGCGAAGGTCTTCGATAAATTCTACGCAAAATTCGATGACCTCCTCTGTTCCATAACCCTTGGCGATGCTTGCCTCTGGACGAGCACGGTTACGAACATACTTCTTCAGAACGCCCATGTACCTCTCGAAAGGAAACATGTTGTGTAGGTACATAGGCCCGAGAATACGGATCTCTTTCACAAGGTGACAAAGCAGATGCGTCATTATATTGAAAAATGAAGGTGGAAATATCAACTCAAAACTGACGAGACATTGCACCACTTCATTCTGAAGGGCTTCTAATCTATCCGGATCGATGACCTTCTGCGAAATTGCGTTCATGAATGCACATAGCTTTGTTATTGTTGCCCGGACATTGTCTGGAAGGATACCCCTTATTACAACTGGTAGCAGTTGTGTCATCAACACGTGACAGTCATGAGACTTTAGGTTTGTGAACTTCTTCTCCTTCGTGCTTATTATTCGCTTGATATTCGTGGAGTATCCAGACGGTACCTTTATGCTCTCCAAGCATTCAAACATACTTTCCTTCTCTGCCTTGCTAAGAGTGTAGCTGGCTGGACTCAAGTAATGGCTTCCTTTCTCCTTTGGTTCCGGGTGAAGGTCGCCGCGTTGTTCCATATGCTTCAGATCATTACGTGCTTCCAGTGTATCTTTCGACTTTCCGTATACACCTAGGAAGCCAAGAAGGTTTACGCAAAGGTTCTTAGTGAGGTGCATCACGTCGATTGCGTGGCGTACGTCCAAGAATTCCCAATATGGTAACTCCCAAAATATAGAGTTCTTTTTCCACATCGCCGCGTGACCATCTTCGCTCTCTATATGCTGGCTTCCAGGCCCCTTTCCGAACACTACTTTAAGATCTTTAACCATAGCAAACATTGTTTTCCCGCTGCGATGTTTAGGCTTCGTACGGTGGTCGGCCTTATGTTCGAAGTGCTTGCCTTTCTTCCGTACCGGGTGGTTTGCTGCAAGGAATCGACGATGACCCATGTATACAACCTTCCTACAGTGCTTAAGGTACGTACTTTCTGTTTCATCCATACAGTGAGTGCAAGCCTTGTACCCCTTGTTGGACTGTCCGGATAGGTTGCTAAGTGCAGGCCAATCGTTGATGGTTACGAACAGCAGCGCTCGTAGGTTAAACTCCTCCTGTTTGTCCTCGTCCCACACGGGGACACCTTCCTTCTTCCACAACTGTTTAAGATCTTCGACCAGTGGTCTTAGGTACACGTCGATGTCGTTACCAGGTTGCTTGGGGCCTTGAATAATAATCGGCATCATTATGTACTTCCTCTTCATGCATAGCCAGGGGGGGAGGTTGTAGATACACATCGTAACGGGCCAAGTGCTATGGCCGCTGCTCATCTCTCCAAAAGGATTCATGCCATCCGTACTCAAACCAAACCGTATGTTTCGTGCGTCCTTTCCAAATTCTTTAAATTTCTGTCGATGTTTCGCCACTGCGAACCATCGGCGGGGTGTCTCAGCATCCCGTCCTGTTGACGCTCTTCAGCGTGCCATCGCAACATTCTAGCATTCCCCTTGTTCCTGAACAAACGCCTTAGCCGTGATATTATAGGGAAATACCACATCACCTTAGCAGGAATTCTCTTCTTTGTTAGCTGCCCGTCAACTTCTCCTGGATCGTCCCGTCTAATCTTGTATCGTAGTGCTTTGCAAACAGGGCATGCTTCTAGGTTCTCATACTCCTCACCGCGATATAGGATACAATCGTTCGGACATGCGTGAATCTTATGAACTTCCAGTCCTAACGGGCAGACTATCTTCTTAGCCTCGTACGTTGTCTCGGGCAATTTGTTTCCCCCCGGAAGAATGTTCTTGACGAGTTTCAATAAATCGCCAAATGCCTTGTCACTAACCCCATTTTTTGCCTTCCATTGCAACAATTCCAGAGTGGTATCCAACTTTTTGTGCCCCTGCTCGCAACCTGGGTACAACGAAGTTCTGTGGTCCTCCAACATCTTGTCCAATTTATGGGCCTCCTTTTCACTTTCGCAGTCCTCCCTGGCGTCCTGCAACATCTGACCAAGATCATCCGCAACGTCGTTACCATCAGCAGCTATTTCCTCCTCGCCCGTTTGATTTCCTTCAAATCCAACATACTGAGCAAAGTCCGGAATATTGTCGTCTTCCACTTCATCTTCTTCCATTTCAACACCTTGCTCTCCGTGGGATGTCCAACAATTATAGCTTGGCATGAACCCCGACTCAAACAAGTGGAAATGAATAGTCCTGGATGCAGAATACTCCTTCTGATTTTTACACTTATTGCATGGACAACAAATAAAACCCCTTTGCCTGTTAGCTTCGGCCACTCTCAAAAAATAGTGCACGCCGTCAATAAACTCTTTGGACCGCCGGTCAGCGTACATCCATTGCCGATCCATCTACATGAGTCAAAAAAACCGCACACAAATAATTATTCTTACAATAATGACAGTCATACAATAATTATAAGATATCTTTATTCATACAAAAATCATAAAATATTACACCAAATAATTCTTAAAAACTATTTGTAAAGTTTTAAACTAATTTTAATGTGTTTTACTTCTTTTAATTTTCATTTTAGTTTGTTTTCTATTATTTAAGATTAACTTTCACTAGAGTTTTCCTTCTCAACTATTTTATAAAACCTTGTTTAGCAAATGAACTAAATTTCTATATATTCTTTCTTCCCCACACACATTTTCTCTCTCATCAACTTACAACTAAATTTTGGAGACAAAAAAAAGTGTGCAAAACATAGGTGCAAATGTAGTATGACAAAAAAAAACATTGGAGGATGAAGTTGCAAACCTTTTAGGCACCTCCGATTTGTATGTAATCACCAAAATAAATTCAATAGAAATTTTGGCATGACCTCCCCTCTTTTTTGAAGTAATTTTGAAGCTTGCTCGGGCAGCTGGAGGAGGAAGAAGACATATATATAGGGGTGGGACTTTAGTCCCGGTTGGTAGCACCAACCGGGGCTAAAGATCACCGGGATCATTAGTCCCGGTTGGTATTACCAACCGGGACTAAAGTTAAGATCTTTAGTCCCGGTTGGTAGCACCAACCAGGGCTAAAGATCACCGGGATCTTTAGTCCCGGTTGGTAAAGTTAAGATCTTTAGTCCCGGTTGGTGTTACCAACCGGGACTAAAGATCCCGGGGGGGCCTGACAGGTCCTGACAGCATTCGAACCGGGACTAAAGATGATCTTTAGTCCCGGTTGGTAACACAAACCGGGACTAAAGATCAAATATGCCCGTTACCCTTTTGAACCGGGACTAAAGATCATCTTTAGCCCCGGTTTTTATTGTATCCGGGACTATTGTGGAAATCGGCCGACCGACGAAAGATGGTTTCTCCACCAGTGTCCATAGTCTCCACAGATTGTCGCAACAGTGCACTAAGCTTCATGGGCGTTGTGGTGACTTCTCCAAATCCAACCAAATCATAACTAGATTTACCGCAACCACACCCAAAGGTATCCACGAACCATAGCGTATGAAAATTTTACTGGTCGGATCGAGAGAATGTGAGAAGCGCAACCATGAACCTGAATCTCATACCACTATAACAAGTCCCCACAACCGAATAAGAGTAGCAAAGTTTTCGTTTCCATTTTCGATGGCATCTACAGTCTTCCCTTTGGCTTTCAGGCCCACTCCGCACTAGGCTCGCAGGCCCAACAACTCGACAACACACACATTCTTCTGTGGAAAAAGTACACCGAAGGTCCCTCATCTTGTCAGCGAGATACAAAATCATCCTCAAACCGCAAAACCAGATATATGGGATCCCTTAACTATACAAAACCGGTCACCCGAGGTCCCTCGGCGGTTTTGACGCCGGTTTTGTCCTACGTAGTGGCTGAGTCAGCGTGGGACCCCACGTGGGCCCCACATGTCAGGGTGCCACCTCATCTCTTTCCTCTTCTCCCTTTCTCTCTCACTTCTCTCAGCCGGCGACGGGCGGCGCTGTGGGGAGGAGGCCACGGGGGGAGGGGAGAGGAGGAGGTCCGGCAGCCGGCGTCGCACCGGCGGAGGCAACGCCGCCACCGTCAGCATCCTCGTCGCCGGCTGAAGGGGACGAGGCAGGGGGAGCGATGCAGCCGCCGCGAGAACCCCGTCGAGGCCGGCGGCATCCCACGGCCTACTCCAACTTCGTCGTTGCCTCCGCCCCCAGTCGTGGCACCCACGCTTCCCCGACCATGATGCCGCCGCCTCCGCCATGGCGTCATGAGCGCATACCAGACGCCGTGGTGCACCTTCGTCACCGCCCGGGGCACGCCCTGGACGAGGAAGAGGCAGGCGATCCACGGCGCGAAGAAGTCGGCGCGGATCGGGTGGTAGAACTCCCGCCGCACCGCCTCAAAGTAGAACACGACCTTGAGCAGGTATGGAACCGCAGCAGGAACGGCCACTTCTCGTCCTTGGGCAGCACCGTCGTCTCTGTCGCCCTCATCGTCTCCAGCTCGGGGCCTTCCAGGGTGTCGAAGTAGCGGTCGGCGCCGGGGACCTGCTCCGTCTCCTCCTCGGCGATGTTCGGCTCGGGGGCGTGTTAGACTAAGCCTGTCACATTTAGCTGGTTAGTTATTCATTTGTTTGTGCATCCGTGGCAGGTCATTGGATTCTGTCACGAGTTAGTTTCTCTGTTACATGTTGCATGAGCCAGAGGCGCGCAGAGTTCGCGTCATGGCCGAGAGTGCGTGTGCGTGTGGCTCGCCGAGAATGCAGCGTTGATCAGCACTTCGTGGGATGGCGCGGAGGAAGTGGCTGCCTGTAGCGGCTGAATAGGTGAAGCTGTTAGTTTGTTATGCATTTGGAGAATAAATGAGATAGAAAAACCAGAAAAGCCACAAGACGTTGCGCGGCACCAAAACCTGTTTTCTTGTGTTCATCTGTGTTCGTTGCTTTCACGCGCGTCTACACTTTTGTTTTTCTTGTGTTTATCCAAGTGATCGCGTGTGTGAGGGTTTTGCCACAACAGGGCGCCCTCGCCGTTGGTCATCTGCTCCTGCGCCGGCCGGCCACACAGGGTGGAGAACTGCCGCTCGAGGCGGCCGGAGAAGGTCTTGAACTGGTCGAACCGCGCTTGTCGCGCGTGCTGTCGCACCGCCGCGTCGTCTCGTCGTTCTTGGACAGGTGCAGGATGGGCTGCGAGTGGAACCACGTCTGCTTCATCAGCAGCCGCGGGGAGTGCGCTCCACCCTCCCCACCGCCGGCGGGTGCGCGTCGTCGAACCTGGTCTCCGCCGACGCCACGCGGGCATCGTCGCGGTGGACGGCCTTCGCCTTCGCCGCCGCCATCCCGAACTGCGAGAAGTGGAACCCCGACGGCGACACCGGCATGCTCAGCGACACGGAGTACGGTATATACGCGCCCTCTTGTTCGTACGCCGCCGACACCGACACGGACCGTGGAGCGTACACCGGCGCCGGGATGCTAATCACAACGTCCTTCTCCTTGCCCAGCATTTCGAGTTCCTTGCTCTGCTCGCTGAGCGTGGCCGTGGCCGTGGCGTCGCCACCGCCGCCGACGCAGTTGAAGCCGTCGATCACCTGCGAGGGGACCTCGATCAGCAGCGGCTTCCACTCGACGGCAATCGGCGCGGCCGACCGTCATGGTCTTCTCCTCCTCCTCCGCGGCGGGGGGCGGCTTCGAGCTCCCACCCGCGTGCGGATTCCACTCAGCGGCAACCGGCGCGGCCGACCGCCGTGGTCTCCTCCTCCTTCTCCGCTTGGCGGCCACCGTGGCATCCACGGTCGTCATCGTCGCCGCGGCGAGCGGCGCCGGCAAGGTGTCGCTGTAGGCGCTGGTGAAAGTGGTGGCGCCGCTCCCTCCTCTCCCTCCTCTTCCGCTGGCGGCCATCGGGGAGAAGGGCGGCGGACTTGGTGCAGCCGCCGCGTCACCATCTTGCCCCCCCCCCCCCCTCCCCGCCACCTTGCTCTCCTCCCCGCCGCCTTGCTCCTCCCGCCGCCGCCTTGCTCTTCTCCCCGTTGCCTTGCTCCCCCCGCGACCGCCAAGCGGCGCTGTGCCACGGCGCGCGGCGGCAACGAGGATGCTGACGGCCACGGCGTTGCCTCCGCCGGCGCGACGCCGGCTGCCGGACCTCCTCCTCTCCCCTTGCCCCGGCAGCCTCCTCTCTACAGCGCTGCCCGTCGCCGGCTAAGAAAAGTGAGAGAGAGAAAGGGATAAGAGGAAAGAGATGAGGTGGCACCCTGACATGTGGGGCCCAAGTGGGTCCCACGCGGGTCCCACGCTGACTCAGCCGCCACGTAGGACAAAAACGGCGTCAAAACCGCCAAGGGACCTCGGGTGACCGGTTTTGTATAGTTAATGGACCCCATATATAGTTGAGGGACCTTGGGTGTACTTTTTCCTTCTTCTGTAGCATGTCGTACAAGTGTTAGTATTAACACACAACACAGACAAAGATCAGCATAATGCAAAAAGTTAAAAAAATTACACATTTTTGTTGATTTTAGATGTTAGTTATACGCTGACTTACAGTATAAATACCGAAACAAGAAAGTGACCAGGAAATGAAATCATCCCCAGCCATGAGAACTGATAGGAATTTGAAGAATTGCGTTGGCTATATCTTCCTCGAAGAAGCTCCGAACAGTATCACTATCACATGCCGATTGTTCGTCATTCTTCCCTGGAATCCAATTATCAGCCAAGATCCTAATTTTGTTACCAATTCCAACTGGCCATCTGATCCGTTTCTCCACGAGTTCCCTTCCAAATAGAATGCTATGCCAACTATATGTAGAAGGTCATGGACGTTCAGCCTCACAAAAGTCACGATTTCGGAGATACAGTCCCTTGAGAACTCTGGCACACAACGTAGTGGGGTCTCCAAAAGTCACATTTTGTGAAATACTTCCTTCATTTCATCATATTATAATTCGTTTTTGAAAAATGTAGTAGTATCTTCAACACAAAATAAACATATTATCAAAATACATTAATGTTAGATGATTTAACTTTGTTAAACTTTCTAGGCGGAAACAGTAGCCAATGATTGTATGTTGATTTACAGTGGCCCAAATATAAAGAAAAATGGGCAGCTCCACCATTTCGATTAAGGCTCAATCATTTAGCCGACGGTCTACGAACAGGGACACAACATAAACAAATTGAGTGTTGAGCTTTGGCCCCATCAACGACTACCAGAGCATGAACTACACATATATCAACCTTCATCTCTAGCGTGTGCTGGACATGCCAACTGTTGCAGCCGTTGCGATTGAAGCAAAAGCAGCAAGTAGCCACGGCTTACCACGAGCAGCACCTCTACCAAATTGCTCATTTATTCTACGTAGTGGGCGACGTAGTGAGCCTAAGCAATCCTCGAGCGACAACTTTGACACTTTTGGACTTGTGGATTGTTTCTGTTCCTTCCAAGTTTCTCGTATAGGTAGAGCCTGCAATAAAAATAACATACAAGGTTAACTCATGATTCAGAACTGTTCACATGAGACCAATCAGACAGGCTTGGAATCTCATTTTTGTGGCCGTTTTGGCAGACAGGTGCTTTCTGTTTTATATTGAACAAACTTGTGCAAACATAAAGATTGCGGCTCCTCACAAATTTTCAAGGAGTTTATCACGGAGGGAATAAAATGGCCTTATAATTCATTCCCCCACTTGTAGTAAACAGAACGTGCTGATGAAAGGATGGCATATAAGAGGATGGAAAAAACTAATATTGCATTTGCATATAAGAGGATGGGACAGGCAGCAGCGCAATCAAAATATCTCTAGGTATCATGTGCTGACTGAATGTCTCCAATTTTAAGGCTGACAAATGAATCTGACCTGCTTAACAAGAATAACTCCACTCGCTCTTGCTTGAATAGCACATTGTCTTGCAAAGTTGCTAAATCTCGCCTTGTAGTAATACTGACTCATAAGTGCCTACAAATTATGCAGACAAAAAAATTTACATCTAAAGAAGAAATATAAGGATATGAGGAAGCTACACTTAGCATCAAAAAACTTACCCAGTCAAAGGTACCTATCATTTTCTCCAATTCTGAACACAGCTCTGCATTTATCTTCTCCAAAACTAAATTTTCATCCTGGACAATTGGAGAAAAAAGGTATCTAGCATAAAGATCGGGCAATCAAATAATGCATCAAAAGTAAATCTGTGAATAATAATGTAATCACCAACTCATTTTAAATTTTGAGTTTGAAATTTGGGAATCCAAAACAATTCAATATTCTAGCGGAGTGGTGGGTCCCACCAGTTATTACTGGTTAAAAGTAGTTCACATCCCACTGTGGGAACCAGTTCAGGCACAGAAGATGAAACCTTGATATGGCATCACATGGCAACAATAGTTCTGAACAAAAGTAGCCGAAAAAACTAGTGTCAAAAGTTCTTGGTGCAAACTGAATCCCCCAAAAGGACTCTAAAGTTACCTCAATTCTGCCAAGTTAGTAAAATATCAGCAGTCTACTATTGGAAAAATCATGTGCTCACTTCATTCTTCAGTATATGCAATAAAATATGCAAGTGTTTATCTAAGGATAAATTTGCATGACATTGCCGGTTAAGGGGAAAGCATTCCTCTAAATATGCAACATCTGGCAAGATGGGTTACAGCACTAGAAGGTATCTGAATCTCAGCTGATCACAAGAACAGTCGTTGAAAACAGATTTACTCCAAGATACATTATACAATAAACGGAGGTTCAATGCCTTCAATACAAATTAAGGAAATTTCCACATCTGGCTACCAGAGGGAGAAGATAAACAACACTTCCTCCAGTCATAAATGTTTGACATTTAAGACAAGATTCGGTCATTTTGTATACCTTGACCTTCCATTTTATATGAGAATAAGTTTATAGATCAAATGAGTTTACGACAGTATTGTTCAGGGCAAACCTATGCATACCATTCTTCTTATTTTTAAGCTAAGCATCTGTGAAATTGTTGATGGTCAAAATTTTAAAATTTGACCAAATCTTGTCCTAACTGTCAAATACTTATGACCAGAGGGACTATCAAAGAATATTAGAAACTTGATTTCTCTACTTATTTGCTGCTGTCAGCAGATGCCACCTTTTTACAGTGCAAAATGTGCATGCAGCACAACTTTAGTGACCATTTGAACTCCATCACATATTCCTTTAAATCGGACTGATTTGTCTTCCGTTTGTTCTAGATAGATCCAGGTATTTGTGAACCAACTATCATTTACTTTTTATTTTTGAAGAATCAAGTAACTAAACATGGCTGACAGATATGATTTAGTTCCCATTGGGGAGCAACAGATGTTATGTTAAGCGTCTGAATATTTTACCAGTTTTGCCTGCTGATATGACAACATAACCCCAAAGCATTAAATTATTGAATACATATTCTAATCTAGAATTGCATCAAAACATGAAAATCCACACACAAACACACACGCACATTCTATTCTAGGCATGGCATGTATGTATTTTATGTCATATTAATGCCAAATAAGATGCCATTCTACCTCAGGCATGGACAATGGGTTCATTTTATTCCCCTCGTGTTCCTTCAGAAGGTCCATGTGCCTCTGTGAAAAGAATGTACATATATTAAATGACAAAATTAGATTCATCTTATGAAACATGTTCAGCTTATGTAATATGGTAGCTCTAACCTTTAAACCAATTCTTAGCTCACTATTGTGCAGCACAGACCATCCAGTTGAAAATTTGAGCCATTTTAGTACTTCTTCAGGATCATTTTTCAGCTGCAAAAAGTTTGATCTAATTACAAACAAGTTCAGCATAATAGTGCATAATAATTGATCAGAATCTGATAAACTGACAGGTACCTGACAAATGTCAATCATTGCAAGACCTTTCCGGAATGCAGAATATCTCTGAGCATCATGCAATATCTGTAGAAGCATTTCTTTGTGCTGGGAAACAAAAAGGGAATAGCAACTATGAAAAACTTTGAACATCACATGTTCATTGCACATGCATTAGATGATAGAGAAGTGCAGTGCCATTCAGACAACAAAATATAATACTGGAACCAGGACACAACCATAACTTAATCGCCAGACAAGATCCTACATGCCTGAGTTAGTCAAACAGATTAGACCTGACATAGGCTGACAATCAAGATTACTGAGGATAGCACTAACAGAACAGAATGCTAGACCAGACTGCAACTGCAAGTACCAGGGACCATTTACTGGTCTGTAGAATGCAGTGGTGTTTAAGGTATTAAGGTGGTCTAAGGTGATGTACCCCCACTTCAGCACCATAGCATGCACCGCGTAAGACGAGGAGACACAATATGAGGTGCTTAAGGCATCATTAAGGGAGAAAATGTGACACATCAAACTTGGCTACGGTCAGGAAGAGGTGGTCATGACCTTTAATCGACACCCTACTGCCTTCAGTTGATGGAATAAGCCTTGTGGTCTTTGGTCTTTGTGGTTCTTTCTTACTTTTAGGTTGTTTCTCCCTTTTAGGACAGCATCCTTTTCAGTTTTGCTTTTAGCATCTCTAGGACAGCATCTAGGACCATCTCCTTTATGCTTTATTCAGCATCTAGGACCATCTTGACCACCTTTTAGACTAGTGTGGGCAGCAATTAGCTTGTAGCCACTATATATATGTATCCAACCTCCCTCGGGATGGTATGGCTTTTGAGTTTGTGAATGAAGAAAACCAGAAAATTACCCCACTCTGAGTGCCATCCTCTTCTCAATGAGAGTAACCATTGAAGTTCTAACATCTGGTATCAGAGCCACACTTTCCTGTAGGCTAAACATCTCCTGTTCCACCCCTTCCCAAGCTCGGTTGAGCACTTAGCCAGCAGCAGCAGCAGCACCAGCTGCTCCTCCTTCACCTTTCCCTTACCCCTCTCCACACAGCAGCCCCCCGGAGGCGCGCCATGTCCGACGTTCGGTCTCGGCGTTTGGTCGCCTCGAGCACTCGGCGTCAGCAGGACGCCGAGCTCGCCGCAGCAGAGGAGCGCAGGCGAGCAACAGCTCAGACCGCTGCAGCAGCAGCGAGGGCGGCCAGACTGGCGGTAGCGGAGTTGGCAGCAGCCAGGGCGGAGGCGGAGGCAGAGGCGGCGGAAGATGCGGCACGTGCGGCGGAGGTAGAGGTTGAGACCTTGCGCAGGAGCATCAACGGCTCCATCGCCGGCGACATCACCGCCGACAGGGAGCTTGAGGAGCTGGCAAGAGGAAGGGCGTGGGAGCGGGCAGAGCGGTGGGCAGCAGCCCACCCCCACGGCGGCGGCGGCGGCCCAAGGGGCCGCGCGCCCGCCGACGGGAACCCAGACGGGCGCGGGCGTGCCGGCGGCAGCCCGGAGCCCGCGCGCGGCCCTCGCAGGCAGCGCGGCTCTCCCTCCCCTGACCGGCGCCATGGTCACCACGGCGTCCAGACGGTGATTAGGGACTTTGGTCCCGGCGGTGGGTGGCCTACCCTCACCAAAACCAACTACATCGAGTGGGCCGCGGTGATGAGGGTGAGGCTCCAAGTACGGCACATGTGGGAGGCAGTCTGTCGGCTCCCAAAACTAACGATTCGGAAACCGATATGTTTAATTGTATCAAGCCCTGGATCAGTAGATTGATACAGCTTCAACAATCTGGATCTTCATTGCGTACATTTGAACAAAGCTCTAAAGGAGATGTTATTACATAAATTAATAGGGGAATTTACAAGATTGTGGCTAACTATTACAGTAGAAGCTATAGAGTGTCTCAACTCTAATATTTTGCTATAGACTTAAACCATCTAACTAATCTAGATCCGAGAACTAGGTTGAAATAAGATTAACTTATAGGATTGAACTCCTGGCTTCGGCAAGAACTTCAATTTAACTCTGGAAAAAGGGAGTTTGAAGCAAGGGTGAGTACAACGTACTCAGCAAGCTATTATATTCAATAATGCATGTATGAAAAAGTAATATTTGAGTAGGATTACGATTACTTGCAGAAGGCAGAGAATATAGAAATAGAAAGCCTGATGTTTTAAATGCAGCAGCATTTAGTAAAATCTTGAATTAGGTTTCTAACCAAAGTACCATATGAGTCCCGATACTCAATTCCGTGAGCACGGCTATTCGAATAGATTCATGTTTATTTTACTGCAGTAAATGTACGCTTTACCCGCAATCCATGACATGCCAATATTCATTAGCTTAGTCATGACAAAGCTTTTCGGCTACTAATATCAGTGGCACCTGTTCCATGAACTCTCATCCTCATGCGCTCTGAACGTAACGTTATCAGCAGCGAGAGGAGTTCTGGTGTTCCTGAGGTTTTTAGAGAGAGAACTGGTTGAGAGACCCCCGTCATCTCAACCAGGTTTTCACAATACACACACACTTGAGCTCAACAAATCATTAACCTGCGCCTCGGTAAATGTTATATTTGCCCTTCGCGGCATATGTTTGCCTCCTGCGCGAGGACTTAAATAAGAACCACTGTACAGAGGTACCACCTTTGCTAGATAACCTACTTTGCAAGGTCTGTCCCCATTCTAGAATTGCGGTCGTACTTGTTCGTTTGACATAAGTACTTGGTAATAACTATATCGACAGAGACAATACTAGCCACCCGGAAATCAACCAATTCCTACGTACTGTCCCAATCTAAGTTCATTATATTTTTATGCAGACTAACTAGGCAGGGCTAAGCAAAGCTAGCATATCTGGTTTGCTATATTCAGGTTATGCATTCAAAATTATGTATGACTAATGCATAGAATATCAAAGATACAGAATATAGGATCATTATGTTCAAGGGGAGGAATAATAACTTGCCTTGCTCCAACGCAAATAAATCCAAGGTAGGCAACCTGATTATCCGATCCTCGAAACACCACAGGTTGCCTCCAAAATATAATAAACTCTACTGAAGAAGAGGAAGAGCCAATTTCAATAAAATCCATAAAATAACAAAGGATCGATAGGCGGCTAAGAGAGCTAGGGTTTAGGGTATAATATCTCCTTTATAGGATAGGGATTATTGGGCTAACATTTTATGTGTGGGTTTTAGTTTCTTGGAGAGTAGGGGATATACTAAATAATCTAATTGGTTAAGTGGATATGTGGCTAGTATTGGTCGAGGTTGGGCTTTGGTAGAAGAATGGCTAGGATTTAGTTGTTCTCGAGTCGATGCTGAAATAGAATACTATATCGGCTCGTATTTCATGCATAGACTATGGGTAGTAGAAGGGTAAATGGTTGGTATGGAATTTGGATAGCAGGCTGGCTGGGGTTTCATTTGATTAAGCCGATATCGAGGTAGGATGAATATCGGCTGGGATTTGGGTGTTTGCTAGTCGTTGCTAGAGTTGGGCAGTATAACGACTAGAATTGGTATCTTCTCTAGCCGGTGTCAACAGACAGCATAACGGCTAGAGGGATAGGAGGTTTGTGTGGGTTTAGTGGGACGGAAGTGTTACTCCGACAACCGTGAGTGGCGGCAGAGCGGCTAGGATCACACAGAGCCCAAGAGCTAACTGTGCGGCGTGCTGTGGAGGTCGAGGGAATAGTGAAGCTTCGACCACTATACGCATCGAGGCGTGGGGTGCTAGGAACAGCACTTCGACCTTGGGTTTAGGTTTTGCCGGGCTTTACAACCAACGGTCCGACGTCGGGGATAGTAAACCGCGAGCGTCCCCATGGAAGGCGTAAAGTTCCAACCGGCGGCTTTTTAGTGGCTAAAGGGTATTTTGGGTTAAAAAGAAATATTTGAAAAGACAAACATAAATTCAAACAGTATTTGAATAAATTCAAATAAAATATTAAAATAGAAAATTTGGTGTCAAAAGGTAGGGTTTTAATTTAGATGAATTTAGGTACAAGTTTCACTGGAATCGGATCTACGGTTTAGGAGATATGAGCTTCTAAAGATTGGATTTTGAATTAAATAAGGAAAATATAAAATGTTACTGTGCAGGGGCCCACCTGTCAGTCTTTCTTTTTCTTTTTCTTTTCCTTCTTCTTCCTCCCGTTATCTTCTTCCTTCTCTTCTTCTTCCCGTGTAACAACAGAGAGAGAGAGAGAGAGAGAAGGGGCGCCGGTGCTCCGATGGTGGAACGGCTTCGACGGCGGCGGCCAAGCGTGTTCCCGAGCGACGCGCACCCGGGGAAGTCGGTGGCTGGCCGAGAGAGAGGAGGAGTTGGCCGGAACGGCGAGTAGAAGAGCTTCTCTTCGGCTGCAAGGGAGGTGGTTGTGGTGGCTTGATGGAGTGGATAGGGAAGAGGGGAAACTAGAAAAATGGATTCCCCTCGTCAAGGAAAGCCCGATGGCGCGAGGGTTTGGGTTGTGGAGCTGCGGTGAAGGAGATCGGCCGACGGCGACGACGGCCGGACATGGGAGGAGAGAGAGAGAGCGAGAGCTCGAGGAGCTCGGCTTGTGTGGAGAAAATGGGAGGGGTTGCCGGCTATTTATAGGCGGCGATGGTCGGTTTGCAAGGTCGGTTCGGAGGAGGAAGACGAGAAAGACTCGATGACGGCGGCGTGGAGAAGAAGGACACGGCGCCGGTTCTGTCTGCCGATTGGCCGGCGATGGCGGTTCGGCTCGGCGGCTGACGTCAGTGGCATGAGGTGGCGCTGACGTTGGGTGGAGATTTCTTAGCGTCGAAGGCAAGAGGACGGCGGCAGCAAAGCGCTGTGGGCGGCGGCGGCCGCGCGTACACGCGCGCCACACGCGCCCATGGCGCTCGGCGGTGGCGGCGCCCACAGGGAGAGAGGAGGCGGCTCAGCTAACTGGGCCGGCCTGGGCCGAGTAAGAAAGAAGGAGAATTCGGCCCAAAAACAAAAGGAAGGAAGTCTAATTTTCATAGAGGTTTAATTTAGAGGAGAGTTTGTAATTGGAAGCAATTTGGATGGCTAAGTTTTACAAGGAATTCGAATTCGGAGAATATTTGAATAAGAAGGTTTGGATATAATTTCCAGAAGAGATATTTTCTGGTTTATTTGAGTGCAATATCTTAGAGATGGAGTTTATTTAATGCACTCAAATAGAAATTCAAAATATTCAACACCATAAATAATATGGCTCTAGATTTGAATATTTTTGAGTATGTAGAGGGAATAGAGTAAATAGAATTTTAGCCCAAGATATACGGTATGGATTCTAGAGAAGTATTTGAGGCTAAAAAGAAAATTTGGATCCAGAATCAAGGATAGGTTTAAGATCAAAGGATGGGTTAACAATTAATTCCAAGAAAATTGGAATTACTTTGGTTTAGGTTCAAAGGTAGTGTTGGAGGATTTCTTGGACCATAATTCATAAAGGTAAAAAGGATTTTTAAACTAAATTTGAATAAAGGAAATTTTGGTCGAAAGAAGGCTTAAGATACAAAAATCAAATAAAAGAGAATACCTCAATTTAACAAGATCAATTTTTAGAATAAAACCACGAAAGATTTTAAATACCAAAGAGGGATTTTATGCATGTTAGTTTTAGGAGGTCCCTCTAATTATAATTTCTTAGGTTTAGGAAGTTATTAAAAACATAAGAATCGGCATGATGCATATTTAGAAAATAGCAAATTTTCAGTATGTTACACAGTCCGGTACGGCGACGTCGACTACGACGAGGATCGGCGGGCACTGGATGCCCTCATCGCTGCAGTCCCCCAGAGATGCAGTTCTCGCTTTCCCAGAAGTGGACTGCCAAGGAGGCCTGGGACGCCATTGTTGTGGCACGCATCGGCAGCGACCGCGCCCGCAAGTCCACACTGCAGGCACTCCGCAAGGAGTGGGAGAACCTGGCCTTCAAGCCAGGTGAGGATGTTGATGACTTTGCCCTCCGTCTCAACACTCTCTTGTAGAAGATGGTGCAGTACGGCGACGACACCTACGACGAGGAGAGAGCTATCGAGAAGCTCTTCCGCTGCGTCCCAGAGAAGTACAGGCAGATTGCTCGCTCGATCGAGTCTCTGTTGGACCTCTCCACGATGTCGATCGAGGAGGCGTTGGGTCGCCTCAAGGTCGTCGACGGTGATGAGCCACAACCTCTCTCGGGGCCTATCACCATTGGCGGGAAGCTCCATCTCACTCGGGAGCAGTGGGAGGCCTCTCAGGGTGACGGGAGGAAGGGGGAGTCTTGTCCCTCGACAGGCGGCCGCAAGCTGCACAAGGCACGCGGAGGTGTCCAGCTGCGGTGGGCGAGAAGACGCGCCGAGGGTGGCGCTCGCAGAGGCGCCCAGGGCGGCGCCGCCGGCAACCACAAGCCGGCACGAGACGACACCTGCCGCAACTGTGGCAAGCTTGGCCATTGGGCCAAAGACTGTCGACAGCCACGACGTGGCCAGGCCCACGTCGCACAGGTGGAGGAGGAAGAGCCGGCTCTGCTCCTGGCACACTCTAGCATCGAGCTTTCTCCAGCGGCACCGGCCTCAGGGGCTTTCCTCCACCTTGATGAGCCGAAGGTACTCGTCTCCCTCTGCAATGGCTCCAGCAACGACAAGGCTGATGGGTGGTACCTCGACACCGGCGCCACCCATCACATGACCGGTCGACGGGAGTTCTTCACCGAGTTCGACTCCAGCGTCCGAGGCTCCGTCAAGTTTGGGGACGCCTCCGGCATGGAGATCAAGGGTGTTGGCTCCGTCACCTTCACCGCCAAATCCGGTGAGCACAGGCTGCTCACCGGAGTCTACTACATCCCCGCGTTGAGGAACTCTATCATCAGCGTGGGACAGCTGGATGAGAACGGCTCACGCGTGTTGGTCGAGGACGGACTCATGAGGATTTGGGATCGCCGTCGTCGCCTTCTTGCCAAGGTAACCAGAGGCACTAATCGACTCTACATCCTCAGCGCGCAAGTCACACAACCAGTTTGCCTCGCCGCTTGTCGGGACGACGAGGCATGGCAGTGGCACGAGCAGCTCAGTGCCAAGGAGATGGTACGAGGCATGCCATGCCTTGACCACGTGGAGCAGCTCTGCGATGTCTGCGTGGTAATGAAGCAGAGGCGGCTCCCCTTTCCCCAGCGGACGAGCTTCCGAGCCAAGGAGCGGCTCGAGCTCGTGCACGGGGACTTGTGTGGCCCAGTGACACCAGCCACACCAGGAGGACGACGTTACTTCCTGCTGCTCGTCGACGACCTCTCCCGCTACATGTGGGTGATGGTCCTCAGCAGCAAGGGAGAGGCTGCGGATGCCATCAGGCGCGCGCAGGCCACTGCAGAGGCGGAGTGCGACCGCAAGTTGCGCGTGCTGCGCACCGACAACGGGGCGAATTCACGGTGGTTGAATTCGCGTCGCACTGCGCGGATGAGGGCATTCAGCGCCATTACACCGTGCCGTACAGCCCGCAGCAGAATGGAGTCGTCGAGCACCACAACCAGACGGTTGTGGGGATGGCTCGGGCTCTCCTCAAGCAGAGGGGGATGCCGGCCATCCTCTGGAGGGAGGCGGTGGTGACAGCCGTCTACATCCTCAACCGCTCACCTACCAAGGCCCTCGATGGCAGGACACCGTACGAGGCTTGGCATGGGCGCAAGCCGGCGGTTTCCCACCTACGGGTGTTCGGTTGCCTTGCGTTCGCCAAGGAGCTTGGCCACATCGGCAAGCTCAACGACAGGAGCACCCCAGGGGTGTTCATCAGCTACGCGGAGGGCTCGAAGGCCTACCGCATCCTCGACCCGGAGGCACAGCGTGTGCGCACAGCGCGCGACGTACTGTTCGACGAAGGGCGAGGGTGGGTATGGGACAAGGCGGTGGATGATGGTTCGACTCCGACGTACGACGACTTCACCGTCGAGTACGTCCACTTCGAGGGAGCTGGGGGAGTAGGCAGCTCTTCTTCACCGAGTGTGTCTACCCCAGTCCACGAGCCTCCACCGACTCCAACACCAACACACCCTCGGGCCACGACTTCGACTACGACGAGCTCTTCGTCGACACCACCCCAGCCGGTGTCCCCACGCGCTCCAGCACCAACAGCCACTCCTCCGGGCACGTCTACTCCGACACCAGCTCGTGTTGAGCGCAGCCCGATGGAGTTCGCTACTCCGCTCTCCCACGACGGGGAGCGCATCGACGCGTACCACGACGGCGAGCAGCTACGGTACCGTACGATGGAGGATCTTCTCGGCGACCAGCCGGTGCCGGGACTGGTGCCTCGCGACCTGGAGGCGCAGTTGCACCTTGCGTGCGACAACGGTGAGCCTCGGTCTTTTGCAGAGGCCGAGAAACACGCGGCATGGCGTGCCGCGATGCAGTCGGAGATGGACACGGTTCAGGAGAACCGCACCTGGGAGCTTGCTGACCTCCCTCGTGGTCACTGCGCGATCACCCTTAAGTGGGTGTTCAAGCTGAAGAGGGATGAAGCCGGAGCCATCGTCAAGCACAAGGCTCGCTTGGTGGCACGCGGCTTCGTGCAGCAGGAGGGGATCGACTACGACGATGCCTTCGCTCCCATGGCACGGATGGAGTCCGTGTGACTCCTTCTTGCGCTGGCTGCTCAGGAAGGCTGGGGCGTCCATCACATGGACGTCAAGTCGGCGTTTCTAAACGACGACTTGAAGGAGGAGGTCTACGTGCACCAGCCGCCGGGATTTGTGATCCCCGGCAAGGAGGGCAAGGTGCTACGCCTGCACAAGGCCCACTACGGCTTGCGGCAGGCACCGAGGGCGTGGAATGCCAAGTTGGATTCCAAGCTCAAGGGGATGGGCTTCGAGCAAAGCCTGCACGAGGCGGCCATCTACCGGCAGGGCAATGGAGGAAATGCCTTGCTGGTGGGTGTCTACGTCGACGACTTGGTGATCACCGGCACCAAGGATGCGGAGGTGGCGGCGTTCAAGGAGGAGATGAAGGCCACCTTCCAGATGAGTGATCTGGGGCCTCTCTCCTTCTACCTGGGGATCGAAGTGCACCAGGACGACTCCGGGATCACGCTTCGACAGACCGCCTACGCCAAGCGCGTCGTTGAGCTGGCTGGGCTCACCGATTGCAACCCAGCTCTCACTCCGATGGAGGAGAGACTGAAGCTGAGCCGCGACAGCACGGCGGAGGAGGTGGATGCTACACAATACCGGCGTCTTGTGGGGAGCCTTCGCTACCTCACCCACACACGGCCGGACTTGGCCTTCTCCGTCAGCTACGTCAGTCGGTTCATGCAGCGACCGACGACGGAGCACCAGCAGGCTGTGAAGAGGATCATCCGCTACGTTGCAGGGACTCTCGACCACGGTCTCTACTACCCGAGGTGTCCTGACAAGGCACACTTCGTCGGGTACAACGATCACGCCGGCGACATCGACGCCAGCAAGAGCACGAGCGGGATTCTCTTCTTCCTCGGAGAGTGCCTTGTTAGCTGGCAGTCGGTCAAGCAGCAGGTGGTGGCCCTGTCCAGCTGCGAGGCCGAGTACATGGCGGCATCCGCCGCTTCGACCCAGGCGCTCTGGCTTGCTCGACTGCTTGGTGATCTCCTCGGCAGAGACACTGGAGCGGTAGAGCTCAGGGTGGACAGCAAGTCCGCTCTGGCACTAGCAAAGAACCCCGTTTTCCACGAATGGAGCAAGCACATCCGAGTGAGGTACCACTTCATCCGAAGCTACTTGGAGGAAGGGAGCATCAAGGCGAGCTACATCAACACCAAGGACCAGCTTGTGGACTTGCTCACCAAGCCTCTTGGGAGGATCAAGTTCCTCGAGCTCTGCTCCAGGATCAGGATGGCCCAGCTTTCCCACAAGACGACGCACAAGATATAGGGGGAGAATGATGGAATAAGCCTTGTGGTCTTTGGACTATGTGGTCCTTTCTTACTTTTAGGTTGTTTTTCCCTTTTAGGACAGCATCCTTTTCAGTTTTGCTTTTAGCATCTTTCGGTTTTGCTTTTAGCATCTCTAGGACAGCATCTAGGACCATCTCCTTTATGCTTTATTCAGCATCTAGGACCATCTTGACCACCTTTTAGACTAGTGTGGGTAGCAATTAGCTTGCAGCCACTATATATATTGTCGGTGACATGGGACCGGGAGTATCATGACTTAGAGACTTGAGGCAGACACGATCACCCACGTGGCCTAACCCCCTCGGGGGGGGGGGGGGGGGTCGGGCCCGAGGGTGATACGGCCGCCCTTCTCTTTGTCTCCCCGAGGGGTCGGACCGCTCCCGTCTCGGCCCCGAGGGCCGAGGCGCCCCGACCCCTTGTGGGTTTTGCGCCGCGTATATGGGGTAGGTGAGCATAGCGGGGCTCACCTAACCGCATTTATTGCGGTTTGGACGAGCGCGTCACGCCATATGTAGCGCAGTATGGCACGCTCGTTTATCCGGTCTGTGACCGGTCACAGATCGGTCAGATTGCGGGTTAGGTGGCAACAGGCGATCTGACACACGCCTCGCCCCGTCCCGTCAGGATGAGAGTCTCTAGGCACTCGTCCCTAGCCGGAGCCAGCGTGCTAGCTCCTGGAGATGGCACGTTGGTCCTGGTCAGATATATGCCAGGCTTTATCCCAACCATTATAAGCAAGACGTTGTATGAAGAAGGGCGAACATGCAGATTGCTAAACTGACACGTGGTGGACAAAGGTGACCGGTCTGTGACTGGTCTGACACTGGTTATGTCGCCGGAAGACAACCGTGTTCCCACGTTGCACCTGCTTCCGGCGGAGTGGAGGTAGGTATGGGCCGTCCCATCAGAAGGGTCACTCGGGCAGCAGCCGTTGCAAATCTCCGCCCATTTATGAAGAGATGACAGGGTGATCCCCGAGGTCAGACGAACGAGGACGCGTGGCCACACTCAAAAACAGGCAGTGTTTCAGCTTCCAAGAGAAGGCAAGCCAAGTTTTACTATAGATAGGATGGGCCCCCACCCAAAAAGAGAGAGAGGGAGAAGTGGTGCATGTGGTATCCCCTTGAGATATAAAAGGAGGACCTTGCCCACTTAAGAGAGGGGGCTGGAAGGGGGGATGATCTGGAGAGGAGATCCCACAAGAGAAAAAAAAAGAAAGGAGAAGAGGGTTTTTAGAATAAGAGCTCTCTGGCTCTCCAGCTCTTTGTAGCTTCTTCATACACAGATCCACCAGAACACAGGAGTAGGGTATTACGCTTCTCAGCGGCCCGAACCTGTATACATCGCTCGTGTCTTGTGCTTTTTCCATTCTCGCGAACTTTCCATAGGCTAGGAGCTTAGAATCTCACCCAGGGCCCCCAGCCGAACCGGCAAAGGGGGGCCTGCACGGTCTCCCGGTGAGTAGCCCCACGCTCCGTCATCTGGCGCGCCAGGTAGGGGGCTCTGCGTGTGTTTTTCTAAGCTCTCGCATTCTTTCGTGTGCGCCAAGCTTTTCCTGTTCAGCCCAATGGCCGAACAAGCAAAGGCGCACAACCTCTCTCCGAGTGTTAGCGGTGACGACGGGGAGCCGAACCCACGCCGTCGAGCTCGTACTCCACCGCCCCCTCCACGCCGAAGTCCTAGGCGGGAGGAGGCGCTCGAGAGGGTCGAAGGATCCGCGACTTCGACATCCACGGGTGATGGGGAAGGGCGGCGAGATGGGGAGCGTCGCCTCCTCGTCTACGGCGACGGCAGCACGCCCCAGGGCGCGCTCCAAGCTGCGGGCGCGCTCCTACGTCACCCGCCCATTGTCCCCGACCCGGAGTCTCCAGCCCAACGTTGGCTGGACGACGTGGCCAACTTGGTCATGACGGCGCGGCAGCGCCTAGATGCTGGTGGCCGGTCCTCCGCCACCAAGACCTCTGGTACTGCTACCACCGGCTCCGCGTCGTCAAGACGGAGGGCGCGGCGAGCGGCGGCCGCTGTTCTCCATTCGGCCGCCACTCCTTCGTCAGCGCCTCCGACCCGGGAAGATCTGCGTGGGGGGCCGGATGCCCGCATCAGTATTGAGCGCCGGCGTAATGGCCGACGTGCTGCCCACGCAATGGAGGGCGCCTCCTCGTCCGGAGTGTCACCTCAACACGGACGCGGGGATCAGCCCTCCGTGCCCCCGGTTGGTGGTGTCGGCTGTAGAGCCTTTGTGGCGAGCCTTCGGAACATCCGTTGGCCCCCAAGGTTCCGGCCCACCATCGCCGAAAAATATGACGGGAGCGTCAACCCCGCCGAGTTTCTCCAGGTCTACACGACCGGGATCGAGGCCGCCGGGGGTGACGACAGGGTCATGGCGAATTTCTTTCCCATGGCCCTGAAGGGACAGGCGCGGGGTTGGCTAATGAACTTGCCACCCGCGTCCGTCCACTCTTGGGAGGACTTGTGCCAACAGTTCACCATGAACTTTCAAGGCACATATCCGCGCCCAGGTGAGGAAGCGGACTTGCACGCATGTCACGTCCTGATAAATTCATCCCGAATTAAAAATCATTCTCTAAAAGGAATAATAGAATTAATTAAAATTCGAAAAGAAATTGGCAAACATTAAAATACGTACAAGAAAAATTCAAATGTGGCCCGGAGAATTTTTGTTAAATTCTCCTTGGTCTAAAAGGAGCCCTCAAATTTTAGTGGAATTTTCAGAGCACAAATAATAATTGAGAAGAAATAAACAAAGTTAAAAAGGTTTATAAAAAGAAAACCCTAAAAGAAGTCCTTTTCCCCCCCCTTCCCTCTTGGGCCGGCTCGGCCCACTTCTCCCTCCCTCTCTCTCTCTCCTCCCCCGCGGCCCATCGGCCTCCCCGCGCGCGCGCGCCGCTGACAGGCGGGCCCGCCCGCCACTCTCGCTGACGGGTGGGGCCCACCTGTCATCGCCTTCCTCCCGCCGCGCCCGCCGCCGCGCCCGTGCCCTAGCGCCGCCGCCGCCGCGGATTGCGCCGCATCCCGCCGTCCCCGCGCGCATTAAAGAGGGGGGAATTACTCCCCGCGTTTCCCTCCCCCGATTCCCCCTCTTTTCCCTCTCTCTCTCCCTCGGATTCGTCCGGATTCATCCCGCGAAGTTCGCCGGCGTCTTCAATGGCGCCCGAGATCTCCGCGCGCGGTTTCCTCTCTCCCCGGCTGCGCTCTCCCCCTCCCGTTGCTATATATTCGATCCCCGTGCTTCGCTCTTCCGTTTCCGCCGCTCGCCGCTCGCTCTCGCCGTCGGATTCGTGCTCGCGCCGTGCTCCTCTCTCTCCGCCGTCGCCGTCGACCTTCGGTTCGCCGCCGACGTCGCTCCGGTCCTCCTTCCGACTCGGCGACCCCTCCGTCCGCTTCGCCGAGTGGTTGCCGACTCCGTCCGCGCCTCCGCTTCGCCCGCCGACCGCCGGAGCACCGTCGTCATCGTCATCCCGAACCGCGCCGCCGTCTTCCTCCGCTCCGGCCGCCGTTCTCGTCGTCGTCGTTGTCCCGGGGTGAGCCGAAGACCGCCGTTCGCTTTCCCCCTTCCCTCCTCTCTCTCGGGCGCCGCTCCGCCGCGCCGGTGGTCGCCGGCGGTGACCATCGGGGCGCGGGCGCGCCGCTCCCGTCGGCCGCGCCGGCGAGGCCGCCCTCGGGCGCGCCCTCGCGGCTGCCAAGTGGGCCCGGCCGTCAGCCGCCCGCGCCCGCGGGTGCGGCTGACGCGCGGGACCCACGGCGCCGACCGCCGCCAGCCGCGTGCGCCCGGTCCACCGTGGACCGAGCGGCTGACGCGTGGGCCCCACCTCCCGTGGACCCGGTCCGCGCGCCCGCCCCCTCGGCTGACGCAATAATCCGTTTTTTTAATTAAAATTTAAATGAAGAAATTCGTAAATATCCATTTAAAGAGCATATAAACTTCAAAGGGCCATATCTTGGCCATTTGAACTCGGAATTGGACCGTTCAAGTCTCTAATTTTTCCTTAAGATGTAAAGAACCCATTTTTGTGCTTTGTTTCTGCTGTTATGTGGAGTTTGTTAGCGTAAAAGCCGTTTCTTTTCCGTTGGTCGTGTAGACGCTGCAGCTTCGGAAGATCCGCTCTTCGTGGAAGTTGAAGCCGGTGTTTGGGGAAGCGAGCAAGGCAAGTCACATCATCCTTGAGCATATTGAATCCCAGTTTACAAAATTATTTTTAATTTAAATTAATGCATTATCGCTTTATTTAAATTCCCGCGTTATCACTGTTTTATTTAGCCATGCCTATTTACCTTTGTTACGACATTATTATTGCTATTGTTATTATTACCTTGTTCACCCTAGAATAAACAAAACCCCAACTAGTGGGTACTCTATTCCTGGTTCCACTAGTATGAATTTAGGTAGATGCTTCGCTGATTAATTAGGCAACATTAGGTGGTTTTATAACTTTAGACTTTGGGAATTCTCATATCATTTGGACACTATGGAATGGTTGGCTTATGTTGGAATTGGACACACACCTCTCTTCCTCTTTCAAAACCCCCTAAAACCTGTTTTCGGTGGGGTTTGGGTGCATGCCAGTTGTGGGAAGTAGCACCCCGGCCACTATAAGGATTAAGCTCGGGCCTCTGTTGCAAAGCACTACCGTACTTCCACATGTCTAATGGGTAAGGCTTAGTTTGTGGCTCAGTCTAGTCATAAACAAAAGTACACGGATTGGAGATGGATGAAGTCAGGCGTCGATGGACATTCTCCAGGGCAAATGAAGGCTACACGGGCTGCGGCCCGGTAGTCGAGATGTCATACGGCAGAGGGTTGGTGCCCTGCTGCTAGGGGCTCAGTTCTGCCTGCCTGTCCCGGGTATTCCGGCCGTAGGTGGGATTGGGTCGGTACTCTTGTCTATGGCTAGGATGGGTTGGGAACTATGTCACGTCTTCCGTCCGTATACCGTGGTGGTATGTGGCACGTGGTTACACGTGAGGAAGATGTGTCTTGTGGGTAAAGATGTACACCTCTGATCAGAGTAGAATCTATTCGAATAGCCGCGCCCTCGGTTATGGGCAAGCCGAGCAATGTACCCAAGTCAGTGTTATAATTCTTAAAATTTGCTCAACAACTAAAATGTGGAATGGTTGGCCTGGGTTGGCTTGGGACGAGCTAGGACCCAGGGTCGGGTTGCCAGTTCGGTCTGAATCATCGTAGGCCTTGGGTTAAGGCAGGTTCGTGAGGGTTCACGGCCTTGGTTAATAATATTGTATAGCTAGGATCGTCTTTACAAAATAGCTTTGGGCAACTAAGTGACTTTTAAAGGCTGTTACTGCAAAACTTAACTCCTATATTATTATCCCCTTGTACTCCCTTGCATTAATTATGCATCTCCGGTGTGGCTTGCTGAGTACTGTGGTTGTACTCATTCTTGCTCAATCTTTCCCCTCTTCAGTAAGAGAAGCTTTGGAGAAGATGTCTTAGGTGGAGTCCTGGCTTATACCCCAGTTGAGCGCCTGTGAAGATGGAGCCGTAGGCCCGCTAGTCCGCTGCTGTTTATTTTTGATTGTCAGGCCTTATGTGCCTTTGTAATAATGTAAATATTATCGATGTAATAAAGATGTGTCTTTTATATCATGTTTGTATGGTGTACCCCGGCTTTTCCTGGGACGGGGATTAATACACTAGCGTTCGGGAAAAGGCAATTTTCCCGGTCGCGACAAGCTGGTATCAGAGCCATCTCGACTGTAGGATAAGCCAAGTGGATAAAACCTAAGGACATATTTTATAAATAAAACTATTTGCGAAAGTTCCTTTTTTTTCTCCTTCCCCTAATGCTATTTGCAAAATGTTTACTCCCTTCTTCCTTCTTCGGATTTCAATTAGTACTAGTTGGTCAGCTTTGTGAAGAAGAAGATGTCGTCAATTGTTTGCCGACGCTCCAGAAGGCTGCAGGATCCGCTAGTGAAGTGAAGGAAGCAGTGAAGCCAGCTGTGAAGCAGGAGTGAAGATCTTGGAAAACCCATCGCAGAACCTAAGCCACCCTCTAGGGTAGAGTCGTTAGTCGTGTGTTCCTTGCTTGTGTGTGTAGCGCGTGGTTTGCATCGGTGGGTTGTGATGTAACCATGCTAGGTTGTTTGCTTAATCAACCTGCAGAATAAGTGAAACAAACAACACATCAACAAAAAGAGTTAGTTCCTTTAAGGTCTTGTCCCTAGTTCTGATCTATTCTTTCCTTGTATGCTTCCCCTCTCAACCCCTACCTTGTGACAGATGGATAATACCGGTAACAAAGGTTATGGGAATGATGGATCCGATGACTCAAGAACCCAAGCCAATGGGAATGAGAGAAGCATCAACGAAACCACACCAGAGCTAATCCAAGTTGTGGTTAACCAAACCAACATGTTGGCAACAGCCTTTCAACTATTACAGAATTGGAGCAGCCCAGCAGGGGCAACCAACGTTCAAGTGCCTACAGTCCAGCAACAGTGCAAGTTATCAGAATTTCTCAAAACTGAGCCTCCAACCTTTGCCATTGCCGTCGATCCTATGGAAGCCAGTGATTGGTTGCGCACAATCGAGAAGAAGCTAGGGTTGATTCAGTGCACCGACCAGGAGCGGGTTGGCTTCGCAACTCATCAGTTGGTTGGACCGGCTTCAGAGTGGTGGGATAGCTACGAAGCATCACGGCCAGAAGGACATACCATCACCTGGAACGAGTTTTCATCTGTATTCAGGAGATCACATGTTCCCGCAGGAATGATCACACTAAGAAAACGAGAGTTTCGCTACCTGAAGCAAGGAGATTTGACCGTCACAAAGTACCTGCACGAGTTCTATCGTTTGGCTCGCTATGCACCAGAAGATGTGGAAACGGATGAAGACAAACAAGAGAAGTTTCTCCAGGGGTTAAAAGATGAACTTGCAGTGCAACTACTCCTAGAGGATTATGAAAATTTTGAGAAACTTGTGGACAAAGCCATGCAACTTGAAAGTGAGCATAATCGGATGACGAACTGCAAGAGAAGGATGGTCAACAACCCAGTATTTCCAGGTGGTAACCAAAGACAGCGCACTGAGCCACTTCAGATCACCGGATCTTCTGTTGTGTATCAAGAGTTCCTGCCCCAAGAAGATGAACGCAATGCAGACAACAACAATAGCAATACTAATGCTGATGATACCACCAACAACCATGGTTCTTGCCCCATTCATGACCACTTAGATCAAGCGTGCAATGTCAACATCATTCACCAAGATATCGACGATAGTATCAATGAAGGCACCCAGAATGACAACCCTAGCAATTTTGACTCTGAGAAAGACTCCAATGGTGATAGCAATAATGGCACCACTGATGCCAATGTTAGCAAGGATTTCCAACCACCAATTCCAACTCCTAGTCAGAACGATCGTTCCCAGACGGACAACTCAGCAAAAAAGACGTTGATTTGTTACAACTGCAAAGAACCAGGTCATTTCTCCAGAGATTGTCCACAGCCGAAGCGTAACCTGCGTCATCACTCCGGCCATTATGCAAGAAGAAGACAAGTCACTCGCCTTGTGGTCACTGGAGCAAACGCCATACCCGTGAGGCCTCGTGTTAATCATAACCCATAGTAGAAACAATGTACCGATGTTAAGCATCTTCCCTTTTTGTTTAAGGTAGTGCCTTGTATTTATGTAATAAGGGAGACATGTGTGATAAAAACAAGTTCTATGAGGATTATTTTGGAAGGTGCTGATATGGGATCATGCGTATAATTGTTTACTGTCGAAGGAGACCTAGGGTCTCATTCCAGAGGAACTATGTTCTAACCTCGAGTTAATAACCAACCTGTGGATGGAAAAGAAAAACAATTAAACTGTGTTGGGTTAAAAAGCCAATGAGACAGTAGTTGGGGAATAGGAGTTTGGATACGCCTGTTACAGATCAAGATAAGGATTGTTGGATGAAACCCATAAGGGTACCCGCCATGCCTCTACATTGATAAGTTCGGATATACCTGCAAACAGTTAAGAAGATCCAGGAGACATCAATATTTGGGAACATAATAGTCGATGGTTGGTAATTAGTCTATCAGGTATCAGAAAAGGGTCAAAGGTGATATGGCAGAAGAACAATATGGATGCTCCCCATCTCGAGGAAGCACTAAACCCTAGTGGCATAGATACAGATAGCAAGCAATGTATTTCCCTGAAGGTAGTCAGTGCAGCTTTTTGACGAACCACATCAAGGTTTCACCGAAAGGCAGCAAGCCAAAGGACCTCATCGTCCCCAGAAGCGTCCGCAATCCACATTAGAGAATACCACCTGTTAGAGATAAGACGAAAGATGATTGATAAAAGAGATTGGCAAAGATGTTCTCTAGCATGAAAGAAGTAGGCCGAAAGGTGATTGATAAACAGAAACATGCTCTGCATCGCTCAAAGAAGACCCCTGATAGTAATTGCCCCCCCACAACAGTCACCTTGTCATTAAGTAAGCAAGATGACCTAGGTAAAAGTGTTTCTATGAAGGCAAGGAGTGAAATCTTCAACTCGGTATCAGATGCTACACGGAGTGAGAAGTGCAAGCCCCGGTTACCAGGCGACGCCATGTCTTGGGAGATGATCCAATGGGAAAGAACACATCAAGGCGGAAGGTGCACAGGAATACGTTGAATGCTAAATGATGACAACATGAAGAGAATAGCGGAAAGTAAACTGAACATAAAGAAAGTGAATCTGCGTTGCTTGTTCGTGGGAGCTATTCCCAGTTATGAACCAAGTGATATGATCGAAGATAGTCTACAGAGGTCAGAGTAAAATCACATCTAACAACGAAGCTTCAAATTTGGCCGGATAACGATCAGACAATAAGAAGTCCAGCAGTAAAACTATTTGGGAAGACGTCAAAGTATATCAAGTGGGATAAGTTGGTTCCCTTGGGAAGCATAATTCAAAGGCAAAGTTATCGACCCTTGCATCAAATAGCAGAAGTAGCTATCACCCGGAGACCAGGAAAGCTAATATGAGGCAGTTGGTGGCAAGTTAGAAGTGAACGACAAGCACGATATTCTTATGATGATAAACCTGGTATCCTAGTAATGACAAGCTAGTGTTGACGCATGACATGAAGTGGTGACTTGTATGAGGTTGACTCCAAAGATGTGAACTATGCAAAGTTCTGGAACTGAAGCCCCATCTTCAAGTGCCGCAACCCAGTCGAAGTCAGCTAAAGGTTCAACCAGGGATAAGTCAGGTGAAGAGAAGATTCCATCTGCAATAGGAGATCGAGCCAAGCAGTCCAGAGTGGAGAAGTTTTGCTAGGCAAGTTTGTTATAAAAGACGCGACGGAAGAAGTCAGACAAGAAGAGAAGACCGCCCAACCTATCTTCTTGCTAGCCTCCTCGAATCTCGGGGACGAGATTCTTGTAAGGGGGGTGGATTTGTCACGTCCTGATAAATTCATCCCGAATTAAAAATCATTCTCTAAAAGGAATAATAGAATTAATTAAAATTCGAAAAGAAATTGGCAAACATTAAAATACGTACAAGAAAAATTCAAATGTGGCCCGGAGAATTTTTGTTAAATTCTCCTTGGTCTAAAAGGAGCCCTCAAATTTTAGTGGAATTTTCAGAGCACAAATAATAATTGAGAAGAAATAAACAAAGTTAAAAAGGTTTATAAAAAGAAAACCCTAAAAGAAGTCCTTTTCCCCCCCCTTCCCTCTTGGGCCGGCTCGGCCCACTTCTCCCTCCCTCTCTCTCTCTCCTCCCCCGCGGCCCATCGGCCTCCCCGCGCGCGCGCGCCGCTGACCGGCGGGCCCGCCCGCCACTCTCGCTGACGGGTGGGGCCCACCTGTCATCGCCTTCCTCCCGCCGCGCCCGCCGCCGCGCCCGTGCCCTAGCGCCGCCGCCGCCGCGGATTGCGCCGCATCCCGCCGTCCCCGCGCGCATTAAAGAGGGGGGAATTACTCCCCGCGTTTCCCTCCCCCGATTCCCCCTCTTTTCCCTCTCTCTCTCCCTCGGATTCGTCCGGATTCATCCCGCGAAGTTCGCCGGCGTCTTCAATGGCGCCCGAGATCTCCGCGCGCGGTTTCCTCTCTCCCCGGCTGCGCTCTCCCCCTCCCGTTGCTATATATTCGATCCCCGTGCTTCGCTCTTCCGTTTCCGCCGCTCGCCGCTCGCTCTCGCCGTCGGATTCGTGCTCGCGCTGTGCTCCTCTCTCTCCGCCGTCGCCGTCGACCTTCGGTTCGCCGCCGACGTCGCTCCGGTCCTCCTTCCGACTCGGCGACCCCTCCGTCCGCTTCGCCGAGTGGTTGCCGACTCCGTCCGCGCCTCCGCTTCGCCCGCCGACCGCCGGAGCACCGTCGTCATCGTCATCCCGAACCGCGCCGCCGTCTTCCTCCGCTCCGGCCGCTGTTCTCGTCGTCGTCGTTGTCCCGGGGTGAGCCGAAGACCGCCGTTCGCTTTCCCCCTTCCCTCCTCTCTCTCGGGCGCCGCTCCGCCGCGCCGGTGGTCGCCGGCGGTGACCATCGGGGCGCGGGCGCGCCGCTCCCGTCGGCCGCGCCGGCGAGGCCGCCCTCGGGCGCGCCCTCGCGGCTGCCAAGTGGGCCCGGCCGTCAGCCGCCCGCGCCCGCGGGTGCGGCTGACGCGCGGGACCCACGGCGCCGACCGCCGCCAGCCGCGTGCGCCCGGTCCACCGTGGACCGAGCGGCTGACGCGTGGGCCCCACCTCCCGTGGACCCGGTCCGCGCGCCCGCCCCCTCGGCTGACGCAATAATCCGTTTTTTTAATTAAAATTTAAATGAAGAAATTCGTAAATATCCATTTAAAGAGCATATAAACTTCAAAGGGCCATATCTTGGCCATTTGAACTCGGAATTGGACCGTTCAAGTCTCTAATTTTTCCTTAAGATGTAAAGAACCCATTTTTGTGCTTTGTTTCTGCTGTTATGTGGAGTTTGTTAGCGTAAAAGCCGTTTCTTTTCCGTTGGTCGTGTAGACGCTGCAGCTTCGGAAGATCCGCTCTTCGTGGAAGTTGAAGCCGGTGTTTGGGGAAGCGAGCAAGGCAAGTCACATCATCCTTGAGCATATTGAATCCCAGTTTACAAAATTATTTTTAATTTAAATTAATGCATTATCGCTTTATTTAAATTCCCGCGTTATCACTGTTTTATTTAGCCATGCCTATTTACCTTTGTTATGACATTATTATTGCTATTGTTATTATTACCTTGTTCACCCTAGAATAAACAAAACCCCAACTAGTGGGTACTCTATTCCTGGTTCCACTAGTATGAATTTAGGTAGATGCTTCGCTGATTAATTAGGCAACATTAGGTGGTTTTATAACTTTAGACTTTGGGAATTCTCATATCATTTGGACACTATGGAATGGTTGGCTTATGTTGGAATTGGACACACACCTCTCTTCCTCTTTCAAAACCCCCTAAAACCTGTTTTCGGTGGGGTTTGGGTGCATGCCAGTTGTGGGAAGTAGCACCCCGGCCACTATAAGGATTAAGCTCGGGCCTCTGTTGCAAAGCACTACCGTACTTCCACATGTCTAATGGGTAAGGCTTAGTTTGTGGCTCAGTCTAGTCATAAACAAAAGTACACGGATTGGAGATGGATGAAGTCAGGCGTCGATGGACATTCTCCAGGGCAAATGAAGGCTACACGGGCTGCGGCCCGGTAGTCGAGATGTCATACGGCAGAGGGTTGGTGCCCTGCTGCTAGGGGCTCAGTTCTGCCTGCCTGTCCCGGGTATTCCGGCCGTAGGTGGGATTGGGTCGGTACTCTTGTCTATGGCTAGGATGGGTTGGGAACTATGTCACGTCTTCCGTCCGTATACCGTGGTGGTATGTGGCACGTGGTTACACGTGAGGAAGATGTGTCTTGTGGGTAAAGATGTACACCTCTGATCAGAGTAGAATCTATTCGAATAGCCGCGCCCTCGGTTATGGGCAAGCCGAGCAATGTACCCAAGTCAGTGTTATAATTCTTAAAATTTGCTCAACAACTAAAATGTGGAATGGTTGGCCTGGGTTGGCTTGGGACGAGCTGGGACCCAGGGTCGGGTTGCCAGTTCGGTCTGAATCATCGTAGGCCTTGGGTTAAGGCAGGTTCGTGAGGGTTCACGGCCTTGGTTAATAATATTGTATAGCTAGGATCGTCTTTACAAAATAGCTTTGGGCAACTAAGTGACTTTTAAAGGCTGTTACTGCAAAACTTAACTCCTATATTATTATCCCCTTGTACTCCCTTGCATTAATTATGCATCTCCGGTGTGGCTTGCTGAGTACTGTGGTTGTACTCATTCTTGCTCAATCTTTCCCCTCTTCAGTAAGAGAAGCTTTGGAGAAGATGTCTTAGGTGGAGTCCTGGCTTATACCCCAGTTGAGCGCCTGTGAAGATGGAGCCGTAGGCCCGCTAGTCCGCTGCTGTTTATTTTTGATTGTCAGGCCTTATGTGCCTTTGTAATAATGTAAATATTATCGATGTAATAAAGATGTGTCTTTTATATCATGTTTGTATGGTGTACCCCGGCTTTTCCTGGGACGGGGATTAATACACTAGCGTTCGGGAAAAGGCAATTTTCCCGGTCGCGACAACGCAGTACAGCGAAGGGATGATGAGTCACTTCGCTCATACATTCAGCGGTTCTGTCAAGTCCGCAACACCATACCATGCATCCCTGCACACGCGGTGATCTACGCGTTTAGGGGGGGTGTGCGGCACAACCGCATGCTCGAAAAGATCGCCTCCAAGGAGCCCCAGACTACCACGGAGCTTTTTCAGCTCGCGGACCGAGTGGCTCGTAAGGAGGAGTCATGGACCTGGAACCCCTCCGGTTCCGGTGTGGCAGCTTCGGCCGCCCCCGGATCCGCTGCTCGGACAGGGCGGCGTGACAGGAGGAGGAAGAAAAGGTCAGCCCATTCCGACGACGAGGGTCATGTCCTCGCCGTTGAGGGTGCTTCGCAGGTCACCCGAAAGGGGAGGCCTGTGAGCGACAAAAAGGAGGCCAGCACTCCCAGCAGGGAGCGCCCAACCGGCAAGTGGTGCACCGTCCACAACACCTCCCTTCACGACCTCGCGGACTGCCGTGCAGTCAAAAGTTTGGCTGAGCGGACGAGGAAGTGGGAGGAGGAGAGGAGGCAGGAGCGCCGAGAGGGCAAGTCCCCGGCGGTTCCTTCCGGCAATCGGCGAAGAGAGGCCAAATAGAAGGCCCCCGCCGAGGACATCGATGACGGCGATGATGACCTGGGTTTCCAAGAGCCTGGGGCCACCATTGCCACTGTCGATGGGGGAGCGTGTGCTCACGTTTCTCGCCGGAGCCTCAAGGCCATGAAGCGAGAGCTTCTGGCCGCGGCCCCTACTCATGAGGCGACGCGCCGGGCGCGGTGGTCGGAGGTTGCCCTCACCTTCGACCAGACCGACCACCCACCATGCGTTGCCCGGGGAGGACAGGTCGCAATGGTGGTTTCCCCCACTGTTTGCAACGTGAACCTGGGGCGTGTCCTCATTGATGGGGGAGCAGCCCTCAACATCCTTTCCCCCGCAGCCTTTGACGCCATCAAGGCCCCGGGGATGGTGCTCCGGCCGTCCCAGCAGATTATCGGTGTGACGCCGGGGCACACTTGGCCGCTAGGTCATATCGACCTCCCGGTCACCTTCGGTGGATCCGCCAACTTCCGCACGGAACGGGTGAACTTTGATGTGGCGGACCTCAGTCTGCCCTACAACGCGGTCCTAGGGAGGCCCGCGTTGGTGAAGTTCATGGCGGCGGTCCATTACGCCTACCTCCAGATGAAGATGCCGGGCCCCGGTGGCCCCATCTCTGTCCATGGCGACCTCAAAGTCGCGCTCGCTTGTATGGAGCAGCGCGCGGACCACCTCGCCGCTGCGTCCAAGCCCGAGGGTGGCGACGAGAGGCTTGGCACCTCCGTCCCCGCCGCCCCGAGGCAGTGGATAGTCACGTGCGACGAGGTCCCGGTCAAGGAGGTTGCCCTGGGCGACGGCCCGTCCAAGACCACACGAATCGGTGGTCTTCTGGATGGCAAATAGGAAGACGCGCTCGTCTCCTTCCTGCGGGCAAACGCTGACGTCTTCGCATGGAGACCGGCGGATATGCCCGGGGTCCCCAGGGAGGTGATTGAGCACCGTCTCGCCGTGCGGCCGAGCGCAAAGCCGGTCCGGCAGAAAGTGCGCCGGCAGGCCCCGGAACGTCAAGCTTTCATCCGCGAGGAGGTGGCGCGACTTCTGGAGGCCGGATTCATCCGCGAGGTCATCCATCCGGAGTGGCTGGCGAACCCGGTGGTCGTTCCCAAGGCGAACGGCAAGCTTCGGATGTGCATCGACTACATCGACCTTAACAAGGCATGTCCTAAGGACCCTTACACCCTTCCTCGCATAGATCAGATTGTCGACTCCACAGCGGGGTGCGACCTTTTGTGTTTTCTAGATGCATACTCTGGTTACCATCAGATTCGCATGGCTAGGGAGGATGAGGAAAAAACTGCGTTCATTACCCCCATAGGAACTTATTGTTATACGACAACGCCATTCGGGTTAAAGAATGCAGGTCCTACTTTTCAACGTACTACTCGAATTTCTTTGGGTAGCCAAATAGGACGTAATGTTGAGGCTTATGTCGATGACTTGGTTGTGAAGACCCGTGACCGAGAAACTTTACTTTCAGATCTGGCGGAAACTTTCGAGAGTCTCCGCTCCACCCGCATAAAGCTGAACCCCGATAAGTGCGTGTTCGGTGTACCTGCGGGCAAGCTTCTCGGGTTCTTGGTCTCTACCCGAGGCATTGAGGCCAACCCCGAGAAGATACAAGCTATAGAACGGATGCGCCCCCCCAGCAAGCTTAGGGATGTGCAATGCGTCACCGGTTGCATGGCCGCCCTAAGTCGGTTCATATCGAGGCTGGGAGAGAAGGCGCTACCCTTATTTAAGCTCCTCAAACGCTCCGGGCTGTTTACCTGGACGGAGGAAGCTGAACGTGCCCTCACTCAGTTGAAGGCGTATCTTAGCTCTCCCCCAGTTTTGGTCGCCCCGGAGCCAGGTGAACCCTTGCTACTCTACTTAGCGGCGACCCCGCAGGTAGTTAGTGCGGCGTTAGTTGTGGAGCGCGATGAGGACAACCCTCATTCCGCGCATTCCCACCCTGTGTTGGCTTGGCCCGGGAGAGAGCAGGGAGGAGAGGCTCCCGAGCCGAACGGTGGCCCAAGGCCCCCGACGACCGGAGCTGGCCCTCTGCCCGCTTGTCAGACGGTGCCAGGTGCCCCCGACCCCCAGGATGGCCCGGGGGCCACTGCGGGAAGGCCGCACCTATCGCCCTCTGACCCCGAGGTTAACCCTGTGCCGACTCGACCCGGGAGAGAGCAGGGAGAAGAGGCCCCCGAGCCGAAGGGTGGCCTAAGGCTCCCGATGACCGGGGTTGACCCTTTGCCCGCTTGTCCGACGACTCCAGGAGCCCCCGACCCCCAGGACGGCCCTGAGGCCACTGTGGGAAGGCCGCACCTGTCGTCCTCCGACCCCGAGGTCGTCGGCACAGAAGACAAGTGCGCCCCGCGAGGCCGCTTGGACGAAGAGCGCCCCAGGGATGCGGCCCCTGGCGAAGAGGATCGGCCCCACCGAAAGGTGCAGCGGCCCGTCTACTTTGTTAGTGAGGCCCTCCGGGACGCCAAGACCCGATACCCTCAGGCCCAGAAGATGCTTTACGCTATTCTGATGGCTTCGAGGAAACTGCGCCATTATTTCCAGGTGCATCGGGTCACAGTGGTTACGTCTTACCCCCTCGCCCAAATCTTGCATAATCGAGAGGGTACAGGACGGGTGGTGAAATGGGCAATTGAACTTTCTGAGTTCGATTTGCACTTTGAACCACGTCACGCTATCAAGAGCCAGGCCCTCGCCGATTTTGTGGCAGAGTGGACCCCGGCTCCCGAGCCCGTCTCAGTCCCCGAGGCCAGCTCGGGCCCCTCGCAGCTGCCTCACACTGCCCACTGGGTGATGCAGTTCGACGGCTCCCTGTCTCTTCAGGGCACCGGTGCGGGGGTCACATTGACCTCGCTGAGCGGAGACGTCCTCAGATACCTGGTTCGCCTTGACTTTCGGGCGACCAATAATATGGCAGAGTACGAGGGACTCCTTGCGGGACTCAGGGTGGCAGCTGGACTGGGGATCCGCCGCCTCTTGGTGTTAGGCGACTCCCAGCTAGTTGTTAACCAGGTCTGTAAGGAATACCGGTGCTCTGACCCGCAGATGGATGCTTACGTACGCCAAGTACGGCGTATGGAGCGCCATTTCGACGGGATAGAGCTTCGGCACGTGCCCAGACGGGATAACACGATTGCCGACGAACTCTCACGGCTCGCTTCCTCGCGAGCCCAGACCCCACCGGGCGCCTTTGAAGAAAGGCTTACCCAGCCGTCGGCACGACCTGACCCCTTAGGGGAGACGGACGCGCCTGACCGGCCCCCGAGGCCCGTCGGAGTCCAGGCCTCGGGACCCGAGGGGAGCGCTCCCAGCTCCCTTAGATTGATTGCTTGGATCGTTGAAGATCCAAGCATACCTCACAGATAAGACTCTACCCGAGGACCGCGAAGGAAGTGAACGCGTCCAGCGCATCTCCAAACGCTACGTGCTGATAGAAGGGACCCTCTATTGGCGCGCGGCTAACGGAATCCTCCTGAAGTGCATTCCTCGGGAACAAGGCGTCGAGCTTCTTGCTGATATCCATGAAGGCGAATGCGGAGCCCACTCCACCTCGCGCACCTTGGTTGGCAAAGCCTTTCGTCAAGGTTTCTATTGGCCAACAGCTCTCAATGATGCGGTCGACCTGGTCCGGCGATGCAGAGCGTGTCAGTTCCACGCCAAGCAAATCCATCAGCCGGCCCAGGCACTGCAGATCATACCACTTTCATGGCCGTTTGCTGTCTGGGGGCTCGATATCCTGGGACCGTTTAGGCGGGCCCCGGGCGGGTTTGAGTATCTGTATGTCGCGATCGACAAGTTCACTAAGTGGCCCGAGGCTTATCCGGTCGTCAAGATCGATAAGCACTCCGCACTTAAATTCATTAAGGGCATCACAGCCCGGTTTGGGGTGCCTAACCGTATTATTACGGATAACGGCACCCAATTCACTAGTGAGCTTTTCGGTGACTACTGCGAAGACATGGGCATTAAACTCTGCTTCGCCTCACCCGCCCACCCCAGAAGCAATGGCCAAGTGGAGCGCGCCAATGCGGAAATCCTCAAAGGCCTTAAAACCAAGACCTTCAACATCCTCAAGAAGCATGGCGATTCGTGGATCGAGGAGTTGCCAGCAGTGCTCTGGGCAAACCGAACCACACCAAGCCGAGCAACCGGGGAAACGCCTTTCTTCCTCGTCTACGGCGCGGAGGCGGTTCTCCCATCCGAGCTCACCCTGAAGTCCTCTCGGGGCACCATGTACTGCGAGGCTGATCAAGATCAGCTTCGCAGAAATGACCTCGACTACTTGGAAGAGCGAAGGCGGCGCGCGGCCCTCCGAGCCGCACGCTACCAGCAGAGCCTGCGGCGCTACCATCAGCGCCACGTCCGGGCACGATCACTCTGCGTCGACGACCTCGTCCTACGCCGCGTCCAAACGCGTGCTGGATTGAGCAAGCTCTCACCAATGTGGGAGGGTCCGTATCGAGTGATCGGCGTCCCCCGGCCGGGCTCCGTTCGGCTGGCCACGGGCGACGGCACAGAGCTGCCTAACCCGTGGAACATCGAACACCTTCGTCGCTTCTACCCCTAATGGAGTTCGGGTGTCAGGTTTCGGGCTCGGGCCAACCCCGCACCCCTTTCAGGCGTGCAGGGTTGGCCGGGGGCTACCACATATGCATATTTTTTCTTCTATCTGTATTTCAATAAAAGCATTTTCGATTTCCTAAAGGCTGTATCTGTGCTGTTGTTTCCTTTTGAAGAATCTTGACTTGAAATAGGTCACTTGTGCTCAATCCTGCCCTCGGGGGCTCGGGTCGGCTAAAATCGCCAAAAGGGGCCCAGAACCGAGCCGTGCCCCGGGGCGTGGTGAACTCCGGGGGGAATCGGCAAAAACCCACAATCGGGTCACCCATAACCCTCGGTCACCACGCTCCCGGCCTGGCCAGTCTCGACACGTGGATCTCCCCAGGCACTAGCCCCGACCCGCGCCTTTTGAGGACTGGGACCTGGGCATGAGCCCTTAATCAAGTTAAGACATAAAAGGACCACGGCACAGATCATCCTCATCTCATACACATAGCAAAATGAAATTGACACAGAAATTTCTTTATTTTGATTGCAGATTAAGTTAATCTATACAAAAAGGAGGCCCGAAGGCCTTGGAGGAAAGAAAAGAAGAAAAAACTGAGGATTGGCGGGGGCCTGGGGGCTCACTCCGATGCACCCGGGTCGCCAGCCTCGTCGCCACTGTCGCCCACACCGCCGTCATCGCCCTCCTCGTCGGAGTTGAGGGCGAACGCGAGCCGAGGGGCCGAACCCTCGAAGCTGTGGACGATATGGTCGGCGGCATCCCGGACCTGCGCGCGCGCGCCGTCCTCGGTCCCGGGAGGGAACTCGTCCAGCGCCGTCCATGGGGAGAAGTCGGGGTCCCTGGCCTGGTAACTCGCCAGTACGAGCTCCACCGCTCCTCGGGCGAGGTCCCTCGAGGATGACTTAATCGTCCCCTCGAGCTCCTCGGGGAGCCGCTGGAGAGTCCCGGCCATCTCCGAGAGGCGCTGGGCGAGGCCCCCCTGGTTGGCGGCGTACTTCACAGTCCGCCCGCCCCAGAGACCCGCCTGCCGCCCGACGCGGTCTAAACGGGACACGGCGTCGCGAAGCATGCTGGGCCCTATCTCGCCTGCCAGGCGAAGGGCCTCGACCTCCCCGGTGGACGAATGCAGCGCGCCCTGCAGATCCGCGATGGTGTGTTCGGCAGCTGCGAGGCGGGCGGCTAAGTCGCTGTCGCCCGTGGCCGCCCCGCCGCTACGCGCCCTTGCATCCAGCTCCCTTGCCTGCGCCTCGAGTTCAGCGGCCCGCTGGTTCAGTGCGGCCCTCTCAGCGCGGGCACTTTCCAGATTGCGACGCGCTTGGTCCTCTTGCGCAGCTTCGCGGAGGGACGCGCTCTCCGCTAGCCTCTGTGCTGCGGCCTCGGCCTCCTCGAGGGCTCGCTCCCGCTCGGTGAGCGTATCCTCGCGGAGGCGGAGTGCGGACTCTTCTTCGGCACAGGCGGCTTCGTGCACCGCCAGTGTGACCTCCCGAATAGCAACGGCGGCCTCGCGGTCCGCCAGGTCCCTCTCCACGACGCAGGCACGCTCTTCCAGCGCCATGGCACGGGCCTCAAGGGTTTCTTCGCGCCGCCGGGATGCCACCTCGGTCTCCGCCGCCCGCCGTTCTCGGGCAGCGGCAGCGTCAAGGACCCCCCGGGCGGCGTCGAGCTTCTTCCCTAGCTCCGCCTCCCAGCTCCCGTATTGAAGGCGGAGGTTGTCCTGTGCCTCGTTCATCACGGTAGTGGCGATGAGGGCAGCCCCCCTCTCCTCCTCCACCCCCCTGGCGATCTCCCCCAGCATCTTCCGACGGGCTTCGAGCTCTGAGACATGACGGCGGTGTGCCTTGCGGCCCACCTCCACCATGGCCTCCACCGAGCGACGCCCCTCTTCGACACGTGCCCATGCGGCGTCGAGCTCCACCCGCTCTGCTTGCAAGGCCTCCATCTGGGCACTTAACCCGTCCAACACCGTAGTGTTAGCGATGGCCAAGGCCTGCAGAAGAGGCTCTGCGCTCAGTGGGGCAGCGGAAGGCGTGGGGGAGAGCCGCCTCGGTGAGGATGCCGCGCGGCTCGGCCCGCCGATGGACGTGCCGGACTCAGGGATGTCCCCCGGACCTGGCTTGTCCTGAGCGTCGCCCGAGGGAGTGGGCCCAAGCGATGCGCCCGCGGCCCTCGTCGCGAGCTGCCTCGGAAGTCGTCGCCGCCTTGGCCTGGCGAAGTCTGGCCTCCTCCCGAGCGGCTTCTTCAGCTTGGCGAGCTCGGACGGCCACCTGGGCGGCCTCCTCGGCTTCCCGTAGGCGATCCGCGGCTTCTCGCCAGTCAGATTCCCGCCTCCGAGCCTCCGTGGTCGCCGCATTCTCGGCCTCAGATTGGCCGGACTTGAATTGGCAAGAAGGACGCGACGGGATCTCGCTGAAGCAGAAGAAAAGCCAGAAGACAAACAAGATGGGTGAATGAAAACTTGTGTTGGAAGAATGAATACAGCCACAATGGGCGTGGGACGAACCTGCGAGGGGGTCGGTTAAACGACCACCTTGGTGGGGAAATGAGGTTTCCCCGGGATGGTTCTGTTCCCCCCATCTTGCGGAGCCGTTTCTTCTTCCGCTGCCCCTCGGGCTGCGGCGTCGGCGCGGCCCCCTCCGGGCGCCTGCTGCTAACACGCGCCGCCCCGCCCCCTTGGGGAGGAGATGGGGAGGAAGTACCCTCTTGCTTCCTCTTCCCTCGGGCGTCGGCAGGGCGGCTGCCCCCCGAGCCCCCATCACGGGGCCCGGAAGCACAACCCCCTCCTGGGGTAGATTGATCTCCCTTGCGGCTCCCGCTCGCACCGTCATGGCCCTTAGGAGCTCGCTCCTCTGAGGCCCCGACCGCCATCATGATGGACAGGATGTTGGCGCGATCTGGATCGCTGCAGAGGCGGAGGACTCCTTGGGGGATGAGGGATGCCTCCGCGGAGCTGAGATTCAGCACCCGTTGGATCATTACCTTGAAGTCTTCGGGGACCCAGTCCCATTTGACCCTCCGGTGGGTCCTCATACAGTCCTCGGACCCGGTGTACTCCCAGGCGCCCCGGGCGCGCCGCTGGAGTGGCGCGATCCGGCGACGAAGATAGTCGCCGAACACCATGGCCCCTGTGAGCCCCTGGGATCGCAGGCCCGCCAGGCGGTCGAGGACGGCGTCGTAGCCATCTCCCAGATCTACCGGCGCCCGCCAGTTGGAGGCCTGCGCTGGAGGCTGGCTCGGAAGTCGGAGGCGCGCTTCGTCGGCGAGGGGGGTGTAGAACCAGTCGCTCTTCCAGTCATCCCACTTCTTGCGGAGGACGCAGGGAATGTAGCGGTTCAGCGCCGGCCCCCGCGGCTGGAAGTAGCAACCACCAACCACCGACGGCGGCGACACCGGCTGTACGGTGAAGAACCACCGGAACAGCCGAAGGGATGGGCGCACCCCGATGAACATCTCGCACAGGTGCGCGAAGATGGCCAATGTCATTACCGCGTTGGGGTGAGGTGCGCCATCTGGAGATCGTAAAACTCCAGAACATCCATGAAGAAAGAAGAAAATGGCGGAACCAGCCCTGCCATTGCAAAAGGGAGGAAGAAGACGGACCGCCCCGGGTAGCGTGGCGCCGGGCATCCCTCGCCCAGCGAGACTATCTCCCGGCCGGTGGCAGATTCCGGCATGAAGCGGCGCGGCAGCCCGGCCTGTCTCTCGCTCACGATGCGGGAAGGCGGCAGCACGCTACCGTCAAGCGGAGCGGAGCCCCGTGCCATGACGCCGGAAGAAGAGATGTTTGAGAGCGAGCGCGTGTGGCGAAGGTAGGGCACAGGAAACAAGGAGTTAGGGCGCAAGCGGCGAAGACAAGGGGAATAATGGCGAGAGGAAGGAAGCAAATCTCTTCCTCGGCGACTTTATACCCTTGCCAACGCTGTGCCCGGCTCCTCGTTTCTCGCGCCCACTATCTTGCCCCCTCGTTTCTCGCGCCCACGCTTCCACTAATCCCATTCGCCCGTTTGCGGTGCATGAGGTGGATATGCGGCTGTGGCAGTCGAGATGGAACATATCGTGCGCGCGTTAATTACGCTCGCCGACCGAAGCGCCATCACCATATCTCCAGGAAAAACGAACCGGCTTGTCCCGATTTTTAGACCGGCCCCACCTGTCACCAGGCCTTAGGAAGTGGCGTCACGCCCGACCGCTTCCCTCGAGGAGGGCGATCGTCCTGGCATAACGCCGGGGGCTACTGTCGGTGACATGGGACCGGGAGTATCATGACTTAGAGACTTGAGGCAGACACGATCACCCACGTGGCCTAACCCCCTCGGGGGGGGGGGTCGGGCCCGAGGGTGATACGGCCGCCCTTCTCTTTGTCTCCCCGAGGGGTCGGACCGCTCCCGTCTCGGCCCCGAGGGCCGAGGCGCCCCGACCCCTTGTGGGTTTTGCGCCGCGTATATGGGGTAGGTGAGCATAGCGGGGCTCACCTAACCGCATTTATTGCGGTTTGGACGAGCGCGTCACGCCACATGTAGCGCAGTATGGCACGCTCGTTTATCCGGTCTGTGACCGGTCACAGATCGGTCAGATTGCGGGTTAGGTGGCAACAGGCGATCTGACACACGCCTCGCCCCGTCCCGTCAGGATGAGAGTCTCTAGGCACTCGTCCCTAGCCGGAGCCAGCGTGCTAGCTCCTGGAGATGGCACGTTGGTCCTGGTCAGATATATGCCAGGCTTTATCCCAACCATTATAAGCAAGACGTTGTATGAAGAAGGGCGAACATGCAGATTGCTAAACTGACACGTGGTGGACAAAGGTGACCGGTCTGTGACTGGTCTGACACTGGTTATGTCGCCGGAAGACAACCGTGTTCCCACGTTGCACCTGCTTCCCTCGGAGTGGAGGTAGGTATGGGCCGTCCCATCAGAAGGGTCACTCGGGCAGCAGCCGTTGCAAATCTCCGCCCATTTATGAAGAGATGACAGGGTGATCCCCGAGGTCAGACGAACGAGGACGTGTGGCCACACTCAAAAACAGGCAGTGTTTCAGCTTCCAAGAGAAGGCAAGCCAAGTTTTACTATAGATAGGATGGGCCCCCACCCAAAAAGAGAGAGAGGGAGAAGTGGTGCATGTGGTATCCCCTTGAGATATAAAAGGAGGACCTTGCCCACTTAAGAGAGGGGGCTGGAAGGGGGGATGATCTGGAGAGGAGATCCCATGAGAGAAAAAAAAAGAAAGGAGAAGAGGGTTTTTAGAATAAGAGCTCTCTGGCTCTCCAGCTCTTTGTAGCTTCTTCATACACAGATCCACCAGAACACAGGAGTAGGGTATTACGCTTCTCAGCGGCCCGAACCTGTATACATCGCCCGTGTCTTGTGCTTTTTCCATTCTCGCGAACTTTCCACAGACTAGGAGCTTAGAATCTCACCCAGGGCCCCCGGCCGAACCGGCAAAGGGGGGCCTGCGCGGTCTCCCGGTGAGGAGCCCCACGCTCCGTTATATATGTATCCAACCTCCCTCGGGATGGTATGGCTTTTGAGTTTGTGAATGAAGAAAACCAGAAAATTGCCCCACTCTGAGTGCCATCCTCTTCTCAATGAGAGTAACCATTGAAGTTCTAACATCAGTCCCCTTCACCTTGGCCCTTTCACCATTCTTTCTCCTGTGAAGTAAGGGGAAGTGACGCCTTACATCCTATGAGCGCCTTGCCACTTTAGTGACGCTAAAGTGACACCTTAACAACCATAGTAGAAATAAAATGTATGGATGAAAGTCTTGCAGCTGAATATTTCTCTTCCCACATCCTAGCACAGATTATGTTTCTCTGAATTTAAATGCTTTCAATGCAGAAAAATGGCTAATCTCAAAATACATTGCTCCATACTCCATAGAGATAGAGGCTCTTAGCTTCACCATAGTACCTGTATAATTTACTAAATGGTTTATCTTAAATGGTCAGCTAAGCTCAGCTCACAATGAATATTGAGTCTAGTGGCTTAGCTTATCTTGCCTAGGTCTAGCAAATAAACAAGCTAACCAGCATTTCAGATATAACCATACAATTAAGCCAACTTGACATGGATCATCTTACATGAATAGTAATGCCAAATAACCTTCAAAATACTTACCAAAACACGACAAATATGAAATGTAACTTTATGCATACTTATGTCAGTCTGGAGGCAACAAAATAAAAATAGCACTCAAATATACTAGCAAACAATAAAGCACATAACTCTTGGATACCTGATGAGAGACAACACGTGCAACTCATGTATCTATAGAAGTCATGTTCAAATGTATAATTTACCATCACGCATTAACACTAACAGGAACATCCTAGCAAGCATTAATATTATGATCCAAGAAATTAAAGTGTGGCACTACAAAGTTAATTATGTTTGCATACATGCAATCTTCATAAAGAATATATATTGCATTTACTGGGACAGTTTTAATATATGATACGCCCTCTGTTCCAAATTACTTGTCTTTCTAGCTTTGCCCTAAGTCTCAAACTTTTTAACTTTTACCATCAATTTCTAGAAATCCGTATAGTTTAACATGAGTTTTACGTTTTTAGATTCACCATGAGAAATACTTTGATAATATATAATCCATATATTGTTAAACTATACGATTTTTTTATAAATTGATGATCAAAGTTAGTAATGTTTGACTAAGGAAAAAACTAGAATGACTAGTAATTTGAAACGGAAGGAGTATTTATCTTCTACCAAAGCAAAGTAAAGAAAATTAAAAATAACATGAGATGACCTACCTACCAATACAACAACTAAGGATTTGAACAATGTTTATTAAGCAAAATAGCAACAGATGATAAAACATCTGATGTACCTACGAGATAGTTACAGAGGGATTATTTAGGTCCTTGCTACAAGCACTTACATCCTTATAACTGTTGATGACACTTTGATCATTGGCACTTAAGAAAGTAGTTGAGCTGTTGTCAGCCTCAATTCCATTAACTTGATCGTCCTTAATGATAGAATGCTGCAACATGGAAGTCCCATTTCAATGTTTGAGTAGGGTGATACCTAAGATAGAAAAAAAGGCAAAAGAAAAAAGGGGAAACAAAGATACATTTTATAAATTAGAATAGACAAACTTTCTACAAACTGTCTGGTGTACCCCATATTGTCAACAACTAGTGTGGTTGACATGTGTTGCAACACCTACAACAACTTTAAAAGTTTAGTAATATGTATTAACCTTTAGCAATGATGTTTCCAAGGGATAGTATACATGGGAAGAAAGATCACTGAATCGTAGATTGCACATGCCAACGATTGTAACTGCTATTTTTATTTATATTTGCATTCACATTTTTCTTTGAAATTGAATATAACAACCATCTTTAGTCTATATATGGGTGTTTCAAGTGATTACTCAACCAAAGTTTCTCCAAATTATCTTTTAAAATGTAAAGAAAAATGAGATTTGCTTCTTGTGTGAATGTTTTTACCAGATTGCTAGCCCAACTGTGTAAAATTGCATGGGATAAGACATCACAACCTCTGAGCTCGGGAAAATGAATCAAATGATGAAACAAAATGGTAGTATCCACACGTATGTATAATTGTCAAAATTATTGAGTCCTAAAAGTCACAAAGAAGACAAAAGCATAGAAGATCAAAGGGCAGAGATGAAAACATACACAAAGTATGGTTCAAAGCCACAAGTAGTGTTATGGGCAGAATTAGGGATAAAGAACCCTGGGAGGGGATATCCAGGTGGCATGAGTTATTAGGGATGAGAGGACTATCAGTTGGTGTAACGAACCAGGGAAGATATTATATATAGATTGATCTTCATTCCTTCAGTCAATAGACACGCTAACTACACTTAGGCTGTGTTCTTTAGTCTATTTTCCCGACTTCATCTCCCTCATTTTTCGCATGCATGCTTCCCAAACGGTTAAACAATGTATTCTTTTCAAAAGTTTTATATTCGAAAGTTGCTTTAGAAAATCATATTAATCTAGTTTTTAAATTTATTTTAGCTAATACGTGCTTCGTTTTGCATGTCGGAGGGAAGAGGTTCCCAACCCCTCCTACCGAACACAGCCTTATATAGGCTGGCAACAAACAACCCAATCTAATCTAATTAAATCCCATAACTCTGGAAACCCCTCAAATGTTGTGTGCCCTTCATGCCCTCTTCAATCATATAGTCTGGCTTGAGGACACCTCCCCCTTGGGCATGATCATGGGCCTCGGACTCCTTGCCAAATGCCCATGACAAGTAGTAACCCTTGAAATGTTAAGTAGATTTAAGGACGCACACACACATGCGATATGTAAGCAGCACTTAATCTTGGTTCTTATACTGTTTATGCGTGTGTTAAACCAATATCACCTTTCATATGCTCAAATATATAGTACTTGTGACAATCCAAATGAAATTCAATAAAAAAATAAATTGTATCAATCATCCCTTCTCTGGTTGGAAGAAAGGTAGGCCCCAACTTAACCAGCACTCATGTTCTTCCTACTCTTCCTAATAGAACATTTTCTTTACTGGAATGCTTAACAGAAGAGAATCATCCATCCAGCAACTTAGTTTATCTTATTTGTTCTATAGTCTGTACAGTATATATCAATGCAATAAAAAATGTCACATATTTTTTGCTGTTGATGAATGGAAATGAACTAGACCTAAACCGGAACATCTGGACAGTATACAAGTTTCTTTTCTTACTAGTATCTTACAATCCTGAGTTTCTCAAAGCCTTAATTAGCAGAGCTCCCTCTTGCACATGTTTTAACCAAGACGTTATCATCAAAGTATACATGGGGTGCATAAAATGTATTTTTTTTGTTGATTGCTAATGCCAATCTGTCTCTGGAAAAGAAATACTCCTATGTCATGACCGACATACACCAGCAGTGACCCAATCCTGTTTGTTTTTGGATGAGGCTTAGTGGCATAAGCTTGCAAGTAGGTTGTTAAGGGAGACTTACTTCACGGAACATTATGGTCTGAAACAAATAATAACCTTGAAATATCTTAGCATCCTCCATGGTGAACAGAAACAAGTCAACCTGCACGTGAAACGGATAGCATATACTCCCTCCATTCCTAAATGATCTTTGCATTACCAAAAGTAAAAAGTTTCAATTTGATCTTCGTATTACATTAGGAAGCAGCAGAAATCATGGGTAGACGATAATGGCGCTTCGTATTAAGCAGCACTGCATGCATGCATTGGCTCTGTGAGAGTTAAGTTGGGAGCTGCTGCATGCGTGGAATTAATGCATTATAGCTGATTGGCTGGTGCATGTGGCATGCAAAATTGATGAAGCGACATGCACGGATAGATGGGATAGTAACTGCTCCTTGGTCTTGCTGCTTAGGTGAAATATGAAGCTCATTTAGGAATGGAGGGAGTATCTATTACCGGTAAAGATGGCGATTTACAATTATCAGCAATCGAATGTAATACGTACAGGTGAGTTGGCTGCAGAAACCAGTTCGGTTGCAGCGATTTCAAATGCTCGCTCACAAAATTGCAAATATTCTTCAAAGCGCTCCTTTGTGGATAGGACCCGACGCAAAGCAACATCGTCAAACAGAGCAGTTAGCGGTGTAAGGAAATCTACCCCGCCTACGATAAGAGGCCCTCGAATCGAATGAATCCCGTACCGGCCGAGAGCATCTTTTGCACAAAAAAGCACGTGATAACAGAATTAAATTGGTCCGATCCAACTCAACAATTTTACAGGCAGGTAGGAAGCAAAATATCACGAATTTAGTCAAAAGAAGCGAAGTTAGATGGGATTACGATCGATTGGAGCATCATTCGCACGACCCATCCGGGATCTTTTTGCAAGGGCGGACCTAACGTGGGGAATGGGGGTACAGTGGAAACCTGTCATAAGCATTAGGGTTTAAGCAAAGAGAAAATTAACCATAGCTTCCAGATCTAGACGAGAATATAAGATTAAAGCAAATCCGAAAGGAAGAGGCACGGTTGCTCACCGGAGGCGGAAGCAGCAGGACGACGGCCGCACCCACCGCTTCTCCCTCGCGGAAATCGGCGCAGGCAGGCGAACAAGCGAGCAGGCAGGCCGAAAAGACGCAGGCAACGGCCGACGGCGCACGCAGGAGACGGATGGATGGTTGTCAATCGAGGGTATATGCTAACATTCTAAAGGCCGCGAGCGCAAGGAGTCAACAGGCGAGATTGCTAAGGGGCACCTACAATGGTTATCTATAGGCTCTCTAGAAGAGATCCATGTCAGTATATTTTCCTACTTGGAAGAGAATTAATGAAGAGAGAGAGCAAAGCTATCTACTAACCTGGAGATAGTCTATAAAGAAAAACGAGACAATGCATTAGAGAGCTATAGATATCCATGTAGACATACTATTGAGGTGGTCTACTATTAATCTAGTCTATTGCTGAGATGTACATGTTTTATAGATAGCACCTTACTTTACCATTGCGGGTGTTCTAATGAGCGATCGCGCAACTGGACGCGTGTCCCGTGCAGAAAGGGGGGCGCGGGCGGCGGCGCTGCGCGCTGATTTTTTTTCGCAATTCCGTACGGTTTCCTTTTTTCTCGTTTTTTCTGTTTTTTTCTTTCCGCTTTTCTTTTTGGCGCACGTTCCTTTTTTTCCCCTTTTTTTTCGGTTTCTCTTTTCTGTTTTTATTCCGTACTTTCTGTTTTCGTTTTTTTTTTCTGTTTTCTGTTTAATACGTACGTATGCTAACTTTGTATGTGTACAAATACAAAGTTTGTATACGCGTATACAAAGTTTGTATACGCATATATAGACTTTGTATACATATATACAAAGCTTGCATACATATGTATTACCAATTTTTTATACACGTATACAAAGTTTGTATACGCATATATAGACTTTGTATACATGTATACAAAGCTTGCATATATATGTATTACCAATTTTTTATACACATATACAAAGTTTGTATATATATATAAAGTTTATATATATGTGTATTTTGGGTTTTTATACCCGTATACAAAGTTTGTATACACATACAAAGTTTGTATATACATATACAAAGTTTGTATACACGTAATTTTTTAGGTTTTTTATAGGTACACACAAACGTTATATACATGTGTATATTTTTTTTACATTAAAATTGTGTGTATATACGGTGGCGCTACGTAGCGCCACACACCGGTGTTGCGCGCCATGGAACAACGTGGCGCGACACACAGCGACAAAATCCTACCCAAAAATTGACTAATCCTCATCGTTAAGCTTAGTGAAAAAGTTAACTCGGAGTTAAATAATAACTCCAATTGCTCACACGAACGTTTACTTGAAATATACTAATCCGTGACTCGTAAGATTGGATGAGAATAACGTTGGGATAAGTTCTCGTTGTCTTGGTTCCCACGATCAATTAAAAGTTAATTTACTGCAGTTGCACAATTTTCAGTAACAAAATTACGACCATCTGATCTCTCTATCTATCCCTCTCTCTATCTATCCCTCTCGTCTATTACCCAGTAAAAAAATTACTTAACATACAAATCTTTCGAATTGTAATCTCTATGATGAGTAAAAAAATTACTTGCCATAAAAAACACATCTCGGACCTCTCTCCTCCGTGTAGACCCCCGATTTTGGAAATCGGAAATCTTCTGTGTTTATCCGTACCAATTTCTGGATCAGTAGTTGGTACACACATACATAGTTGGATCACAACATATCACGGATGAATTCAGGCTATAAGAGTTAAATACTTACATTAGGGCCAGGTAGGCCAACAACTATCAGAGAACAACAGCGGAAGACAAAACAATAATAGGGCCCGGTTAACATGCCACAGGCAGTCGACTGGGGAACGAGACCTAGCACAAGACCGCACTCCGATCATCTTGTTGGATACGCAAGCGTAACGACAAGGGCTTCTCTTCAACACTCTCCTAAAAGATATATAAATAGCAAGGGTGAGTACCAACCATACTCAGCAAGCCACCATAATAACAATGCGTATGATAGAAGGTATTTCAAGGAATGGCTTCAGGTTCTTTTGCATAAAGCTAGTTTTGCAATTCTTTTCACAAGCCTAAGACCTAGCATAGACTGATCAAGTTTTAATACCAGTGTTCGCATTAAACAACGACGGTTATGTCCACCATCCATTGTAATCCCAAGGATAGCTTCCCGCCATTGAGTCGTCATGGTTTTCTGAGGACGTCCACCTTCCCTCCTCTCAGGAAGTGGCTCCATCAGCATAAAATTCATCATGCAATATCCCATCCCACACAAGTTAAGAATTTAGAGTCTAGCCAAGTGTAATACATGTCCCGGTGCTCAATAATCGCGAGCACGGCTATTCGAATAGATTTGGTTTACTCACACTGCAGTGGATGTACACTTTACCCGCACTCCGCGACTGCCCAACACATGAGCCTCGTCCCAACACATGAGACGCGTCACGACAAAACTTTTCGATAACCTCGCATTGGCAGTACCCGCTCCATGAACTTTTCAGCCTCATGCACTCTAGGCGTACACGGTTTCTAGCAGTGAGAGGAGTTCTGGCGCACCTGGGAAGGGAAGACTCACACATGCATTAAGTTATAAATATGTTTTAGATTCTCACATGGCAGTCCTACCGATGGCGACACCACTATAGGCACCCGCCTCGCCGTCCTACCAATGGCTGCCCCACCGTAGAGCCCCTGCCTCACACATCAAGAAACCACTATGCATGGATACTGCCTCCGCTCAGCTATCTACTCCGCTAGGTCTATACTCATACGAGAAGTGCGGTTGTACGGGGGTCGTTTCATGCTTAACTTCATGGCTCGGTCCTTAATTGACCAGGGACGGCACTAGCCTTTTCCGGACCCCACCCAAATCCTCCAGCCGCCCCAGTCGAAAACAATTGTTCACTTTATTTTCCTTTCACAAATCATGTCATCAATGTCATGGCAATGTGGCGCTCATGTCTCCACATGCCGCATCTCAATTACCTTCCCAAAGGTAATGGCCCAAGCATATAGCATTTGATAAATATTAATATGCAAGATTCTAGAATAGCATTTCTAAGCAAGTGTCATAATTGACTAGGGACTCATACGTAATCATGGTTACAAGGATTTAAGGGTAAACAATAATCAAGGCATGGCATAATCAAAAGTAGGATGTTCATCATTGCATGCATTCTCAATTGTAAATAAAAATAATTTCGCAATTTGGATCAACATGTTCAAGGAATAGTGATGACTTGCCTGCTCAGGATAGTCCTTATTCTTGATATAATCTTGATCAACCTTCTCCTCCTAGAAGTTGCAGACGTTGCCTCACGACTAACCGATACACAAGGTCTATAATACGCGAGAAAAACCAATATTCAAACAACAATCAAATATGCACAACAAAATGTACTATTCGTGTTTGCTAATGGATTCCAATCATGCTAAGGGCTAAAGCTTCTTAATCTTTCTATTGTCATCGTGATCTATTTAGGAGTTAACCAACATAGCATTTATGGTATATATATATATATATATATATATATATATATATATATATATATATATATATATATATATATATATATATATATATATATATATATATATATATATATATATATATATATATATATATATATATTTGGCTAATCGGTGGTTTAGTCTATCAAATGGCTATGGAAGGATTATGACTATGTATACATCTATCTAAATAGGACGGTTATATACTAGAGGTTCTGTTGTTAGATGGATTTAGGATCAATCAAATATTGAATCATTTTTATTATTATTTAATTGATGGAGGCTTTACTTTAATTATGAACATATTTTACTTATCACAATAAGTTATAAAAGGTTAATAATTATCCATGCTTTGTATGTTAGAGTTGTTTAGGCTAATCGTATTATGGTTACAGATTATCCCACCACATAATTTTACAACGAATAATCCTAACTTACAATTGAACTTAGATTATATTAGGTCAAGATTTATATTTAGTATTTATCCACTATAGATGTTTGTCATAGACTCCTTAGTTTATTATATTCAAAAGGGTAGGTTATTGATATACTGTACATCTAAATTGGGATGTACAATATACGTGTGTGCAACAATATTTTTACATTGGATCATTTATTTGAATAGTTGCTATTTACTACGAGCTACAAAGTACATGTGATTTTAAGTGGATTTATGAGTGAGTTACCGTCTATACAACTTAAGGTCGATTTCCAACCTAAATATATACTACTGTATAGGAAATGCCGTTAATTAATTTCGTGCGGGTGATTTTGGTCACACTAGCTCTGTGATTATTCTCATAAACAAGTTAAAGATTCATCTATATGTGTTTATATTTTAGTTACAAAATATGAGGCTAAACCTTATGTAAATAGTTTTATAAGTCATGGATTTAGTTATATTTGGACATAGACTAGTAAATGGCACTAATATTTTCCTATACACCTAATAATTTGAAACATTTATCATAATTAATTTATGTGGTTGCTATAGTGACAAAACATGTTAAAGTCCAATATTATTACATCTACCCTATCATACAATACCAATTTTATATATTAGCACACTTTTAAGTTCACCACTATGCATCGTCTTGATATTAATTGTTTAATAATTATAAATATATTTTATTAAATAGTGAATTATATACCATTGGAAAGCTTATGAATTTAGATGAATTTAGGTTCAAGTTTCACTCAAATCGGAGCTAAAATGAATAAGTTACGCTAGTGTAAAGATTCAAATTTGAATTAATTCTAATAATTGCGAAATGGTACTGTTCCTAATTCATTATTTTTATTCCTAAACTTTATCCAAAACTCCAAGTGACTGACATGTGGGGTTTAGGAGTGTATTTACTTATTCTTCAGAATTAATTTTCTAAAGGAAAACAGAATAGAGTTATTGACAAGTGGGGCCCACTCTAAACTCTCCTCTCTTTTCTCCCTCTCCCTTCCTTTTTTTTCTTTTCTCTCTCTCTTTTCTTTTCCCTTTTCCTTTTTTCTTTTCCCTCTCTCTTTTCTTTTTTTTTCCTCCCGGCTCCTCTCTCCCTCTCTCTCTCGGCTCCCTTGCCTACCCGGGCGGCGGCGGACGACGCGAGGGGGGGGGGGGTGGAACGGCTCACCGGACGGCGGCGGTGGCGGCGGCGCAAGGCGGCGGTGCTCGGCACCACACCTGACACGACGCGGCGGCTTCGAGGCGGCGGCGCGGCGGCTTCGACGGCGACGGCGCGTGGAGAAGGAGGAGAGGGGGGGAAATAGAGGGGATGGGTGTGGGGTGGAGAAGGGGAAGGGCCGGGGCTTTATAGGGCGCGGGGAGGGGGTGGCCGGCCCTAATGGCGACGCGACGGCGCGCACGGGGCTCGGGACGACGGCGACGCGCGGCGACGTGACGGCGCGGGGCTCGGGGCGGCGACGTGACGTGCGCGGTGGCACTGGGCTCGAGGCGCGGCGACGGCAGGCACGCGACACGGCGACGGGACGGCGGCGCGGCGCGGCGATGTGATGGCTACGCGGCGCGGCGACGCGGCGCGGCGATGCGACGGCGACGCGGCGTGGCTAAGCGGCGCGGGGCGCGAGGCGGTGAGCACGCGGCGCGAGGCGACGGGACAGCGGCGCGGGGCGCGAGGCACGGGGAGCGAGCGCGGCGACGCGACGGGCGCGCGGCGCGGGGACGGGACGGCGCGGCAGCGGCGGTGCGCGGCGCGAAGCGCGGGGCGCGGGCGCGGCGACGAGACGGGCGACGGCGACGGTGACACGATGGCGTGCGGTGGCGCGGGGTGCAAGGCAGCGGCACGGCAGGGGTGGGCGCGACACGGCAGGGCTGGGCAGGGCTAGGCGCGGCACGGGCAGGGGAAGGGCGGCGATGGGACAGGGTCGAGCACCTAGGAGACAATGAACAGTGCTAGCCGATTTCTTTGGATTTTATTAGGTGTTTTTCTAATTTAGAAAATGGACTATTGCCACCTATTTTGTTACAATGTGTTTCACACCAAATCTAAGTTATCCCATCGAAATTTGTATTCGAATTTAATATTGAACATATTTTTATTTTTATTATATATTTTTCTAAGTATTTCTATTTTCCTACTTTTAGGGCTTTGGTTGATTTATAAATTGAGAAAAGTTATAAATTAAATTTGTATTTTCACCTGTGCATTTGAGTGTTCCTATTAAGTGTACAAATGTGAATTTGTCCAAAATTAATATTGTTCAATATTTAAGACTTATTAAAGATTCTATAGTTTCCTAATGAGACCATTATTAAAATGAGACCATTATTAACATAGTAGCACATTAGCTCAATTTATTTATATGTTAGTTTATTTTATATGGAGGGGTTTAATATATTAGATTTTAATCCCTAAATGCAATTAGGAACTTGGGGCAATATCGATCTACATATCGAATTAAATACTCCCATAATTCTATTATATATAGAGAGAGCTCAGTTTATTTGAATGACCATCATTTCATGTGTACTCATATTATGGCACCCACCTACATTATTCAAATATTTTAATATTTGATAAAATAGGTTAATAATAACTTTTCTTTTATTTGATTTTAATATCTTGTGCATAATTATTTGTAGAATTAAATATATTCTTGTAAATTATATTTATTGCTCAAATGTAGTTCTTTTCTTTACTTTCTTTGTGATAATTTACGGTTTGGCAAGCAATAACAACCATAACATCTGGCATGATGCAAAAAGTTTTAAAAAGTTCGAAATTTTAGTGATTTTTAATGTTGGGAATTTTCAGGATGTTACACTCCGTTGCCCAGTAAAAGAATTACTTAAAATTAATTACTCAAGAACATATGAACATCACTATATGTTTTATCTCGTCAATATATATTGCTTATGTCTAGTGAAATTGGTAAAATTTTAACTGAAAAAGGTTCTGAAAAACAAATTTGACAGGTTTAAAATTTTTTCATCCAAAAATTATGTCTAGTTAAATTTTAACTTAAGCTTATGGATTGTGAGGATGCATATGTCGAGTAAAAATTTTGTTGGCGCTAGCTCCAGACATCGACTGCGGCGCGTCGTGGAGGTGGCCGCCACTACTCCTCTTTGGCCATCAGAGTCCGAGCTCGCCGCCGTGCGTGTGGGGGCGCCGCGGTAGCCAGATCTGCCGCTGCCTTGCCTCTCGCCCGCAGTCACCCATCATAGCCATGCTTGCTGTCACCCGTGCAAGATCCGCGCCGGGTCCGCTGTCGCGCCGCCCGCATCCGCGCCGGATAGCGGCCTGATGCGCCACCTCCTCGCCTCCAGCTCGCAGTCGCCATTCTGCCGTGCCGTGGATCCGCCGATGTCACGCCTACCGTGGCTCGGCGGTGGAGGTGGAGCCGTCGCGCCTCCTGTCCGCGGTCGCCCATCACAGCCGCACCCGCCGTCACCGGTGTAGGATCACATGTCACTAGTTTAGTAAAAAAATAACTGTTGGCACTGAAACATGGTTTCTCTCCCGTATTTCATATGGTGGCAATATTTCCACTCACTTTTATTAGTAGTATAGTCCATTGTAGTAATTATTTTACTAATAGGTATTCTTTAACTTAGTTATAAAAATAACTTTAATTTGCCCAACAACATTATTAACATTTTCACATGGCATACGCAAACAACATTTAGTAAGTCACGCAGCCGTTCGAGTTGAGAGGGAAAAAAAGGGATGTTGATTTTTTTTACAACAGTCAACAGGTAGACTACTCGATTGAGCTGTGATTCAGCTTGGTAATAACCGATTCATGGTAAAAAGTAGTAGTAGTAGTTCTTTTTGCTCCACTGATGAATCACATGTGTTCACACGGTAGAAAAGAAAAAAAAAAAAGAAGAGAAGACATGGCCACATGGGTGACTGTCGGCGGCATCCAGATCAAGAAAAGGAACCAGCGGGCGGCGGCTGTGGTTTCGTCGTCCTAGTCTCAGCTTCTCCCGCCGGCGGAGAAGATGACTGAGGTGGACTTTGTCAGCGCGTGCTCCCCTGGCGTTCACCGGCACCGATTCCATCGGATTGGGTTGCGTCCTCTTTCCCTCCCGAGCAGGACCTGACGACATGGAGCTTGGTCGACCCCCGCAGCTGCGCTGGCCGCCTTTGCCTCCACTCCTCCACCGCATCCTCTGGCCCAGCTACCTCAAGACGCTCGGTGCAGAGATCCATCCTACGGTGGTCGAAGAGGAGGACAACCAAGAGGTGTGCACCGGATGGAACCCCCGTCCCTGTGGTTGCTGTTGGGATACGCGTAGGCTACGATAGCATAAATCAAAAATTTCTATCGCGTAAACCAGGAACCATGTAAGTATTAGATCATAGATCGTTACCACTCGACGCGCTGCGCAGCGGAAGAAGACGCTGAGAAGTCGAAGGAACTCTCGCGAAGTAGCGCGCGTCGATGTAGAGGAAGTAGTCGGTCGCACCGGCTCGACCTTCTCCTCCTCGTGCGTTCTCCTCGCCGTACTCCTACGCCGATCAGCACCGCAAACCAGCGGCGCCTCTACCGGGATCCACACGTACAGGGACGGAACGCCACGTGCAGATGTGCTAGCACCCGCGCGCGGATAGGGTTTTGCTCGGGGAGGGAAGTGACGGTTAGGGTTTCTCACGTGATGCAATGCCTCCGCCGGTCACACCCCTCACGAATAGATAGGATCCATCACTCGGGCCTCCAAGGCCCGTAGGACTCTTATTCGGATCCCTATCCGAATTAAGCTCATATTGGATCTCTATCCAATCCCCTTATTCCGGTCCATTAAGCGTGCGACACTGTAGGTTCATATATACTCGGTTGTAACCCGAAAACTCGTTTTCGGTCCACGCGTCAACAGCGGCCCCTAGCAGAACGTATTGACCCACCGGGCATACATAAAGATCATATCAGCTGAACCTCTAGTGTATACTTGTATGAACCCCTTTGCCTCACGATATCGATTAAGCTCAAGGCTAGATATGCGCCATCCTCTAATAGCTAAATCATTCACTCGAACCTGTTGATAGATTATATAACTTGTGATTGACTCCTCAATCATCGTTGGCATGGCCATATACTTCAATAATCTACAACATCGAGGGGCCTAGAGATATCTCTCCATAGGAGGACAAATCCCATCTTAATTATTCATATCCCACTACATGTTTCATAGCATACCCGAAAACTATTTTTATAACTACCCAATTACGAAGTAACGTTTAGCAGTCCCTAAGTAAACTACTACACATGTTGAGAACCATGATAATCTCAGGTCTAAGGATTCAACACCAACACTCAATGAGATCACTGATGACACAATACATATGGCTCTTGCAGTGTCTCATTTTGGGTCTATCCAACAACATGTTCACCAACATGTGTCCATATTATTAATTTGGTATTTCTATACCATGATCCATGAGACATGATTATCAATTAATACATGTGCTGATCATATAAACATATTTGTTCCACATATGATATTTGATCAGGGATCCTTTAGGAATAGTAACAAACAACATAAAAAGAGTCTCATGAAAGAATCACATATTCATTAACCAATAAGGAGTTATCTATTTCAAGGAATAAAGTCGGATAAATATGTAAACATAGTATGTGATACAATCATCTCTATGATTGCCTCTAGGGCATATCACTAACAGTTGCCTCCACGGTCCTGACGCCAGCCGCCTGCATGCCGTCTCCTCCCGGGCCACCGCAGCGCCGATCTCGCTCCCGCCTGCTCCTCTCGCCGGTGGCCAGAGATGCTCCCAATCCAAAAAATATGGGGAAAATTAGAGAGATGTAATGGTGGATGGTTGTTGTGCGAAAAAATAGGGAACAATATTAAAAAAAATACTACACTGGGGTTCGTACATCTCCTCCACCATCGATCCTACCACCAGCCACCTCCTCCTCCCTGGATCCTGGCTCCTGGTCGGCAGTTGTAGAGACGGTCGACCTAGCCGGCCTCCAGCTCTGAGCTGCACGGCTGGTCGGCTGCACCTTTCATGGACGCTGCTAGCTGCTCGTGGGTGATGGCCAATTGGCCATGACCCTGTCACTGGCCGTCAACGATCATGTCCGGTGGAGGCAAGAGACACCAGATCCCAACACCGCCCCCTTTCCCTGCTTGCGTCGGAGCAGGAGGCTGCCGATGGCGCCGTGGCATGGCAGCGATGGAGAGGGCCGAGCACTTGCACCACTTCCCCCACACCTACTCCCATCACCGGCGATGGATCCGACGCCCTTTCCCGTCGCTGGATCGTTGACAGGCGGTGGATGGAGGAGATCCCTGATCCAGAAAATACGGACAATTTGGTGGAGAGAAAAAAAATATACGGTTGTAAAGATGTCATAAAAGATATAAATAGAGAGAAGTTATCGCTCTTCCCGGAAGAAAAAAGCCTAACCGGAAAATGTGGTGAAGACGATAACTACGACCGTTTGAAATGACTAGTCCCTGAAGAATCACTACTGTATACACTGTAACTGACAAAAAAAAAGGGCTCATAATTATCAATTCATTGCGTGCCGAGTTAAATAATAACTCGATGGCAGTTAAAAAATAACTGACCTATTCAACATGGGAAAAAGAAGTTGGTTCCCCAAACATTTATTTTTTGGATATTGAGAATAGAATATGAAAAACAATTATTTTTACAAAGGATATTGAGAACACAATATAATAAGAAAAAAATTTTTTTGATTACATAAACAAATTAGAAAATATAAAATCTGTGACGTGTAACAATCAGGGGATAGTTATGCTAACTTGAGTTAAAACATAACTCAGTAAGTTAACAAAAAAAATATAGTACAAAAGAATGTTGTCTCATGCGTATTGAAAAGAAAACATACTCTGGTTGGGAAAACTGTTTAAAAATGTTAAACTGAGTTAAAAAAAATACTCCATATGCTAAAACTTAACTCTGTATGTGCTCATGTGAAGTGTTAGTTAATAAATTACCATTGAAAATTGTCTACATATATAGTTGGCAGCCAGGCGGATGTGTACTAGTCAAAAATTGACTAACATAATCAACGTGGGTGGAGTCTGAAGGGGGGTGGGGGGAGGGTGCTCAGTGGGTGGGTCTGGTCACTGTGTTAGGTGCCGTTTAATATGTAGCACCTTAAGGTCCCATATATATATATGTGTATATATATATATGTATATATATATATATATATATATATATATATATATATATATATATATATATATATATATATATATATATATATATACATATATATATATATATATACATATATATATATATATACATATATATATATATCTACATATAGATATATATACACACGCGCGTATGTATATATAGTATATACATACATATATACATTGCCTTAGAGAAGAGAGACTAAGAGAGGAGAAGTGACCGCGCGCGCCGCGGGGGGCGCGACTGGTCGCTAATCAGCGCCCCCCGTCAACAGGCCCATTAAGGATGAATTCTTTGGTCACTTTCGCAACTCATCCCCTCGTGTTTAGTACGCGCAAAGGAAAAAGTACACTGAAGGTCCCTCGACTTCTCATCGAGTTATAAAATTGTCCCACAACCGCAAAACCAGATATATGCCATCCCTTAACTTACAAAATCATTCATTTTGGATCCTTCGGTAGTTTTGACCCCGATTTTAATCTACGTGGCAGCTGAGTCAGTGTAGGACCCACGTGGGCCCCACATTATCAGGATGCCACGTCGTGAGTGTTTCTCTTTTCTTCCTCCTCCTCCTCTCTCTCTCACTCCTCTTGGGGCAGGCCGGCTGGCGGTGGGGAGGAGGTTGCCGAGGTGAGGAGCTCTGACGGCCGGCCGGCGTTGCGGCAGCGGCGATGCGGCGGCGCCAACCGCTACGGCCGGGATATGGGAGAACTCACCTGGAGGATGGATACACTTAAACTGCAAGCATGGAACATGCAGCACACGCTGGAAGATCATGTTGTGCAGTCACGGGAATGGCAGCAGCCTGTTGATGCACAGCCCGTAAACTTCAACACTATGATGCAACAATAGCAAGCTAATGGCAAGCGTTTTACCACTACCAGGGATTTGATATCCATCATGAGCCATAGCAAGAAGCTAAGCTTGGGGGAAGATGCCTCTCCCCTACTAAGGTAACTTGTATCACATTGCATATTTCCCTTTCAACTTGTATGTTTAAATTTTTGCATGCATTTGTAAACCTAAAAACAACATAAAAATTTGCAAAACTAAAAATACAAAAAAGATAGGTTAGATTTAAGATAGGTTAAATTTAATACGCTAGGTAAGACATGCTTAGTTCTTCATATTGAAATGATGAATAGTTGCTCTGTTTTATATCTCTCATATATGGTTCATGGTTAAGTACTCTCTCAAAAATTGAATAAGAGTAGCCAACAATTATCCGGGAACCTGAGGTAAGTGAGCTGCACTTTGCTGATCTGAGTCTAGGTTGTTGCGAGATATGAGATAGTAAATAAGAGTTGCTATGAACCTGTTCTAAGTTTAACTTGAATTCCGAATGTTTTATTTTCCAAAATGATAAATTTGAAAGTTCCTCATTTGATATAAATTCCTATCAGAGCCAAAAATATTCATATTGATTAAGCCATATACATTTTGGTTACTTGTAATTCTATTGAACTTTGTCAAATCTTTGTGACTTGTGTAGATACTTTTCATGCTCTATGATCAAGATCATACACCCACATATATGCACGCATATGCTAAGCTTCTACACTGGAAGATATAGCATCCATATCATCTACCATATCCATGTCATCATTATCCACAAATAAGCTCTCCATCCATGCTTCCTTTCCAAAGAAAAATCCTTTGCAAAAATAAAAGAAAAAAAAAGAGGGAAAGGTATGGCTATGAGAAAAATAATAAATTCTTGCTATCCCAAAAGTGGAACATGAAAAAAAAAGAAAAGGAAAAAAAAGAGAAAAAGTAGCCATACCCTTTCTATGAAAATTAAAGGATATTTTGGAGGAAAAGCATAAGCACAAAGTTGAAGCATTTTCTTTACCCACATTTTGTTTCCCATCATATTTTCCACCATATTATTCACACACACTTTGCACGATCTTGATCTTGTGTATGATTAGTCATCTATTTTAGTCGAAGTTTTTGACTTAGTAATAAATATGAATACAAGTATGCCATGTTTGATCCCTACCAAGCTCCACATATCAACCTTATAGTAGGAATCAAAAAGACAAATCTGGTGAGGAATCCATTTTCATACACTTTGAGTGATCTAGAGAATCATTTGAGGAACTTGGCTTTCTTTTGTAAAAATCATTTGAAAAACTCCCGGAATAAAAGTTGAATAAAGATTGGGTAACTAGCGCTCTAACTGATGTTCTATCTCTCAACCGCTCAAGACAAGGAAATGAAGTGTCTCGTGGGAATCAGGGGTAAGGGTAAGCCACCGTGCCAAACTTATTTGATTTGAGAGAGAGAGAGTACCCATACCTTGCATCTGTTCCTTTCGTCCTGATCAATAACCAAGTCTTTGTTCCTTTCGTCCTTTACTCGGGACGAGCAAAGGTTCAAGCTTGGGGGGTTTTGTTGATGGTCATTATCAACCAGTTTCGACTGTCAATATTACCTAGTTAACGAAGACTGGCTATGCTTGCAATGCATAAATTCCAAATAAAATATCTACTTCCACTATATACTATGCTACTAACTTGTATGCAGGAGAAGCACACATGAGTGGAGGAGAATCGACAGAAAATAGACAAACGATCAATCAGATGCGGTCGAGGATTAGACTTATGGATAGGTGGGCTGAGAACTGAGAAAAGACATGATCAATTAAGCTCAAAATTCCATGTTTTGGATTGAGGAGCAAATGAGGAGTCGGGCTACCAAAAATTGGGGCGTTTGGGCCATCACAGCCGTTCAGGCTGGTGTTTGGCGTGGACGCTCCGGATGAACTCCTGATGGAGGTTGTGGGGCATTTCCGACAATTCCCATGCTCTACAACCGTCATACCTGCCTATTTAAGGAGCTCTCATCCTCACTTCACAACACACACTCAAGCAAGGATTGAAGCTCCATTTCTCCAAAGTTAGAATTAGTATAGTACCAGTGGAATAGAATTAGAGTAGTACTGAGTCCGCGGAAGCTTCGGGAAGTTTGGTAAAGTTCTTAGCTTTTCCTTTCTTCTTTTGTAAGACTTCCATTTTATTAATATAATATTTCTTCTTTATACAAGTTCAGTACTTTATTCCAATCATAGAATATAAGTACCATTCTTGGTTTATTTATAATCAGTATAATCTTAGTAGTTAAACCTTCTGGGATTTGCATTGATGATGGTATAATGTCTGATTACCGGGTCATAAGTCTGCTCTGGCTAGGCCGAGAGCTATGGCCCAGGGACTTAGATGCTCTGCACTGATTGCAAGGCTGTAGAGTAATAAGTAGTAACTTAAGCATAGGGTTTAGGTTATCACTTATCATTATTTGGGGGGTATATTCGCCGAGAGAGTAGCAGGCCGCTGATGGTGACAGTTCAGTATGGGCGTCTTCCCCGCAGTTTATATTCCTATATACAATTTCCTGGGGTTGGATACACCTCTGTATCCTACTTCGGTTGGAGGGTTATCATAGGTTGTCGTAAGAAACTCGACAACCCGGGGTAACTTTGCGATGCATCGGGAGGGCATAGCTGAGTTCCGGCTTAGCTATGCTGCATTGTTAAAGGGGTTATACTACATAGAGTATACTAGTTAGAATAGACTATGATGTTGTATACTAGAAGTACAGGAGTGAGACATTTCTTTTCTATTTCCACTTAGTCATATTTAGGATAAGGAGGAGTTAGCGGAATCCTTAGCTGTGTGTCACTCTATCCTTAAGCTTAACTTGCCCCTGCATAGACCTTAATGTATACAAGTAATATATAAACTATTAGTATAGTACTCTCTTATCATATCTTCCCTTGGGATAAAATAAATACGATACCTTGGAATACTCCCGGGTGAAATGCTACGATGGTATATCCGTGCGCTCGCGGATCATTTCTGTAACCATAATATACCAAGGTTATTTCTAGTGCTATTGCTGGGAATTATATTTCCAGTAGTGTCGCTAAGAAATACCAACAGAGTGCTACGAAGAAGATCGAGTGGATGATCTCAACCGACTGGAAGAAGCTCGCGAGGCGGCATTAATCTAGTCGGCTCGGTATTTACAAGGGTTGAGGCGCTATCACAATCGCAATGTTAGATCACACGCGTTTTTAGTTGGAGATATGGTCTTGAGGAAAATTCAATCTACACGAGATCGGCATAAGTTATCTCCCTTGTGGGAAGGGCCATTTATCATCTCTGAAGTTACTCGGCCGGGTTCTTATCGACTCAAGCGTGAAGACGGTTCAGTCGTTGACAATTCTTGGAATATTGAGCACCTTCGTCGTTTTTATGCTTAGGCATTATTTTTGTACATTACTTCCCTCTTTGACTGCCAACATCAAGTTTTTCTTGATTTAAAAGTCTTGGGCTATCATAATAATAATAATGGAGTTTGATTTTTATCAATGCAATTTGCTTACTCGATTTATCATTGCCTTGTTTGGTTTTTGGCTTAGTTAATGAGGACTGAGAGTTTTTTTTTGACAACTTTTGCGGGTTATAGGCTCAATAAGGTTTGGCAAAAACTTTTAAGAAATCAAAAGCTAAGTTTAAATTCTCAAGCATGGCATAAATACATCAGTATTGTCCAAATTGAGGCTCCATCATTGTTGGCGGCTGTTAAATGCCGATTCTATACCGCCAACATCTTCATAGAGATCAGATAATAAAACATCCAACATAGTGATAGGTGCTTAAACTCACATATTCCACAAGTGTTAGTGTATATTTGTATGCAGATGTAAACCCTGAAGTTGGGAGGAAATATAGACTAAAGTGAGGAGAAATATGTATCCATACAAGGATGGGTTGTGAACTTCATCAAAACATCAGTGAATCCACCCAAAACTCCGAGAAATGGATAGAAGAAGGTCCAGGGAGTCCACCGACCGAAGGCCAGGCCAGGAGGGCCCAGCCCTGGTTCGGCCGAACCCCCCTGATCGCGGTTGATCCTGGGGTTTGGCATGGACGCTCCAGATGTTCTCCCAATGAGGGTTGCGGGGCAGTTCGGACATTTCCCCTTCTCACAACCGTCATAACTGCCCTATAAAAGGACCTCACTTCATTCACTCTCACACACACTTCCAAGCTTGAGCTGAATTATAAGAGGCTCTATTGTACTATATTGTATACTAGAATAGGAAGAGAGTAGAGTAGAAGAAGTCGGAATAATTCCGGAGCTGTCGGTAATCTTCTCCTATTTCTTTTATTCTATTTATTACTCTGAATTCAATATAATATTCTTCGTAAGTAATTTAGATTTATCTTGTGAGAATTATCTCTTGGTTAGTTCCTAAATAGTTTACGGGATTATTGTTCACTATAACTAACTAGAATATAGTGATTGCTTTGGTTAGTTATAAACACTAAAGTGTATATTAATTGCTTACTCGTGGTGTTTAGGTAACTGTTATCCAGTAATTGCTGCGTATCCCACAGTACCTTTGAGGTAGGTGTATAGGTGGTGACAGCCCTCGAGATCACTTAAGTCCTCCCTATCCGAGTATGTAGTAGAGCGACATCTGGGAACAACGGGTTGCTAGTGCCTGAAGTATTGCATTAGGATGAAAGCTAAGCTTTCCCTAAACACTGTTTCTCACTAGTAAATCCTCTCTATACTGGCCTATCATTTGCTTGGTGTCCACACATGTTCCCTTGGATTCGATACCCTTGGAATACTCCATAGGGGAAGTGCTACATCGGTATATCCGTACGTTATGGATTTTATCTGTGACCGTATCAAATACCAACAAGCATCCAGACTACATCATTAATCAGATTCAGTTTTCTCATCGTCAGAATCTTTAGACCCAGTCGGACCAAGATTGGTCTCTTGAAATCTATCTAAGACATCAGCAACAATCTTGTCGGCAGCCTTCTAGGCATCACTGATGAGGTCGAGTGCATCCTCCTCGCTTGTTCCGTCTGCAAAGCCATCAATGGTGTCAATGTCAATCTTCAGATACAACGATTTGGTCATTACCAGTACCATGCTCGCCCCCATGCTTCTAGCTTCCTTGATATTCTTGTAATATACATCTGGAGCAGTCCTTGGCTTGTTAAAAATTTCAATTGCATCTAAGGAGCTTGTTCCGCTGTTGCTCAAATACATGGCTTGGATAATAGGGGTGGCTCGATTGGCGATCTCATCTCTGGCTTTTTCTGCAATCTCGACCTTGTTCACAAGAAAGTCAAACTAGGCCTTCGTTTTCCCCTTATGGTCTGCACACAATATTATACAAGTTTAGTTGCAATAATGATGGCTCAATCTGTTTATTATGTAAATAGAAGAGTTTTACCTTCAAATTCCTTGACAGCTAAGTCCCTCTCTTTGGAGATAGCATTCTTGTCATCTTTTAAAGCTTTGATTTGCCTCTCCAATTCAGCAATCTTAGCAGCTTGGACTGTCATGCACACAATGATTATTTCACTATTAGATCAAGTCAAAGGATAGTTGAGCAGAAATAGGATTACCTTTTGAAGATCCACTTAGCTCAAAATTGGCGTCTTGGAGTTCTGCAACTCGGTCCCTGAGAGCATGTTCTATCTTTTTGGCTTCCTCCTAGGTTTCATAAAGCTTAGCTCTGGTTGCTTCTAGAGTTCCGAGATGAGGAACCAGTTTCTCGAGGGTTGCGGTTTTTGCCTCATTCCGAAGAACTTCTTCTTCATCGCCAATCATTGGGCCTTTATATATATGCGAAAGCAATGAAACAACGGAGGAAGATTATCTAAACACAAATGTACTAGGAAGATTATTACCTGTTATGATTTTTGGTGGTGGACGAGCAGGCCCCTCTACCTTGTCAAAAGTGCTGGTTTCTGGACCAGCGTCAGTATCATTCAGGGGAGGGCTGCTAGCTTGCCCCTCTGTTTCAGGGATATCTTCGTTCTGCTGCTCATAATCCCTCGTACCGTCACCCAGATGGTTTCCAGTCGGGGGCTCATTCCCAACTTCAGCCTCGCCAGTTGCCGACTGACTGCCACTCAGACGGTTTTCTTTTGCGGGTTCGGCTCCAGCAGCAGTGGCAGATCCAGTCTTTTCTCCGTTGGTTTCCGAATTATCAGCTGGATCAGGGTTTTTTTTTCCAGTTGGATCAATGTCCGATGGTTTCCTGAAATTCAAAAAGATGTCATTGCCTAAATCATGAAGATGCGTTTGCAAATGTTAAGACATGCTCATACTTGGAAGACTTGCGGATTTTAGGAATTGGACGCCTGGTGGTCTTTTTCTTTGGTGGAGAAGCTTTTTTCGGCTGTTTCCCAGCCGCCTCCTTGTTACTGGCATCGTCATTATCATCATCATCAGAAAGTATCATTTTCCGCATTCTTGAGCCAGCTTGTTCAGTCGGTTTTCTGTTACTTTCCTGCGTGCTGGGTTGGATTTTAGGACCCCCCGCAGCCTGACCATGATGATGGCGGGGAGATCGACGTTGAGCGGTTGGTGGATCAGATTTTATCAAAGCAAATTCCTGAAGATGGCATTTCAGGTTTTAGTCATGAGAATTGATAAAGACAGCAAATGTCACAAACAGTTCAAACGTTTCAATACTTACTAGTGGAGGAGGGTTGAAATCATGATATGGCACAACTAGCAGCATGTGTGAGTAACTGACCACAATGTTAGATGAGAAAATTTTATACATTCTCTCCACCGTAACTTTGAACTCAAGGGAATTGGGGTCCTCTCGATTGGGGTTAGATTTCCCGTCGAACTCAAAGGCCGTATGAGATCTTTCTTTGATAGGCGTCAGTCAGCTCTTAATAAAATGCCGAGTTATTTGTTCCCCTTGGAGTCCTGCTTCCTTCAATTTCAGCAAGCAGTCCAGCAGGTCAAGAGCTTGAGCAGATTCGTCTCTCATTGGAAGCGAGTTCTAGGTTTCTTGGTATTTGGGAGGGAGACAAGAGTAATCGGGCAGTGATGGTTCAGGATTTTGAATATAGAACCAATTAGAGTGCCAGCCCTTATTAGAGGTCTTGAATGGCATTAAAAAATATTTTTGGCACAAAGTACCCCGAAGCTGAAAACCAGATCCCCCGACGACACGCGGTTTACTTTTATTGGGCTGGGGCTTCAAAAAGAAGATGCGACGAAAAAGAGCGAAATGCGGCTTGATGCCCAGGAAAGCCTCACACACATGAATGAAGTTTGCGATGTGGACAATGGAATTGGGATTAATATGGTAGATGTTGATCCCATAAAACTCAAGGATTCCCCTGAAGAACTTTGATGTCGGAAGAGCAAAGCCACCATAAAAGAAAGGGGTGAAGACTATGACCTCATGTGTGTTAGGAGTTGGGAAGGCCTCGCCGTACGCCGGACGCCATTTCATGATTTCCTTTGCCGGGAGAACACCGTGCACCACCATTTCCTTCAGATTTTCCTCCGTGACGTCGGAGGGCACCCATTGGCTCTCAAAACTTTCTCTCTCCTCCGCCATGGATGCAAAAAGGGTTGAGAGAATTGGAGTGAGGTTGGCGGAGATTGGAAGGGAGGTTGATAGGGTGGTTGTGCGGGAGATTTTTCACAGGGACAAGATAGTTCGGAGCGAGCGGATCAAGGTGTAGCTGCAAACCCTAAATTTCGCCGGCACGGTTTGTTACTGTAGCGAGGAAAGGGGAATGAGTGGTAGTTGCGGCGAGGAAGACGAAGGGACATTTCCTTCGTTGCGATATTTTATTGCTGGGTATCGAAAAGCACTAATGGGCCTGGGCCTTAACAGTGTTTTTAGCCCACTCGTTTTTTCGGTGTGGCTGGTTGTGACCCTTAGGGACTTAGGCATATTTTTTGCTTTGGCAAAATTGCTCACAATAAAATAGCCCAATACCATTAAAATGCTTTTTGTGCGGTTAGATAATTCTTTGGAATTACTACGATGCAGATAAAAAGGTGCCCAACAGAAAAGTGTCATACTATTTTTGTTGGCCTTTTTTTGAGGTTGCAAAGCTGATAGGGTTATATTAAGATGACCAATTTTAAGGTTGTCATTCTTTTAGCATGTTATATGCTTGATTTATTCGATAATGGGTATAAGTTATAGCTTAGGCTATTTGACTTGCGAATTATCGTTTGTTCAACAGTTGATAAATCCATTAAGAGTTTTTACTCGGATTTTTTATCACATATATTGACTGACAGATCTTCAGAGTGTTTTTTACTCGGGTCTCTATGTACCTTTTGGGTGCGACAATTAAGTTAAAGGAGTCGGTTGAGTGTATAATAAAAAGTCGTGTATGCTTGGCTATTTGATTATTTCGGTAATTCATTTATAAAACCACTTGGTTGGTTATTAATTATGCCTTGACTATATGTTTAGTTTTGTTCAACTAATCACATAGTCGGGGGCTACACCTAATTAGGTGCATCTAGTCGATGCACAAATTTGTTTATTTTTTAGCCCTTCACAGTCTTTGATTCAAGTACTTGGGAGACCAAGGCAGGAATAATTGAAGCACTCGGGATTATTATCTTAAAGGCTCAAGAGAAGATTATTTCGTCGACTTTATAGGTCTCAGGGGCTACTATGGAGATTATAGATACCCCATACCCACACGGCATGTATATCCGACTGGTTACGGGGGTACCATATGTAGATAGAATATCTTTAATGGGCTCGGGTTAGTTACTTAACTTGTGTATCAAGGAAATACCCGAGGATCCTAGTCGGTTACGATTGTAATTTATCTTTACTTGCCTATTCCGTTAGGAATATGGGCTGTATCTTGTAATACGGACTTCTCCCCTATATAAGGAGGGGTTCGGGTGCCTCTTGGGGCATAGCTTTTCCCTCAGATCATACGATCAATAATACACTCGGCGGATCAATCCCATTAGTTTTGGTGTATATTTGTATGCAGGTGACAAACCACTAAAGTTGAGAGGAAATAAACATATAGGGAGGGGAATTATACTTCCTGCTGGAGTCCATGGAGTGATAATCCCACAAACTATATTAAAACATTATTTATTGGGCCAATGCTAGAAGAATAATAAAGTGGAACCCAATTGTCAGGAGATAGAAGAAGGCCAGAGGTGGTTGGGCCAGCCCATGGGAACCGCCATGAAGCCCAATGCATCCCAGCCTTCCACGTGGACGTCCAGGATTGCTCCCTAATGACGGTGGGAGGGCATTTAGGACATTTCCCATAGCTGAACCGTCATATGAAGCCTATAAATAAAGCTCATCTCCCTCACTTCACACACACACCAAAGCATGAGCTGAATTACAAGAGGCTCTAGTGTACTTTATTAGAATAGGGAAAGAGTAAGGTAGAAGGAATCGGAGGAATCCCGGAGTTGTCGGTAATCCCCTCCTATTTTTGTATCTTGTTAATTACTCTGCTTTAATAGAAATATCATTCTGAGTAATTAAGATTTGCTTAGTGAGAATTACTTGGTTAGTTCCTAATTAGCATAAGGGATTATTGTTCACTATAGTCCATTTATTTTTAGTGATTGCTTTAGTGTTTGATCGGCATTAGAGTAGTTTTTAATTGCGTAGACGCGATGTCTGGGTAATTAATCTCTAGTGGTTGCTGTGTATCCCACGGTACGTTTGAGGTGGGTGTAGAGGTAGTGACAGCCCTCAAGAGCACTTAAGTCCTCCCTATCCAGGTACGTAGTAGAGCGACATCTAGAAAGAGCGGGTTGCCAGTGCCTGAAGTATTGCGTTAGGATTAAACTTAAGCTTTCCCTAGACATTGTTTCTCATTCGGAAATCCTCTCTGCCCTCTGCCCACATTAGCTTTGTGTCCCTGGATGAACCTGACGAGGAGATAATCACACACGTTCCCTTGGATTCGATACCCTTGGAATACTCCGTAGGGGAAGTGCTAGATCGGTATATCCGTGCGCTTGCGGATACTATCTGTGATCGTAAGAAATACCAACATCAGGTCGAACACAGTGAATAGAAAGTGTGTGTTGTGAAATGTGAGCACAAGTCTAAATGCATAATGACCTAATGTGGTAATTAAAATAATCTATTTGCTAGGTCATTACCCCTCTTAATAGTACGGCAAAGCTAAAAATAAACTAGCAAATTTGATCGCCCTTCACCTCGATCAATTTAAAACTAAAGCACTAGTTTTACCGTCTTCTTTTCTTTGCTTCGCGCCATCAAATTTTAATCCATCGATAATCATCCATGCACACACATAAAATGAACCTATCTTAAAGTATATAACTCAAAGACAACGGTTAGTCCACAATTAGTGCTTGTCATTAATTAAAAAATTAACAACGGGGGCCTAGATGCTTCAACGAGGGGGACGGGGAGGCCGGTGAGCTCGCGCCGCCCTGAGCCCATGCGCCGCCACCCAGGATCCACCGTCGTCGGCCACACCACCCTCCGGCCATGCGCGCCGCCGCCTGTGAGCAGAGAGTGAGATAGAGGAAGTAAAGAGAGAAACAGAGAAAGGGGAAAGAAAGCAGATGCTTACGTGGACACCTGACATGTGGGGCCCACGTGCGTCCCACGCTGACTCAGCGCCACATGGGACAAAACCGGGGTCAAAACCGCTGAGGGATCTAGTTTGTATTGGTTTTATAAGTTGGGGGATGCGTTGTATCCGGTTTTGTGGTTGGAGGACGATTTTGAGGGACCTTTGGTGTACTTTTTCCTACGCGCAAAGGCTAATTCGCGTGCGCGTGTTGCCGGCGTGCACTTTCGGCCCACAAGGCCCACGCGCGCGTGTTTCTTTTTTTTTTCGCAACGCCTTTTTTTTTCTTTTTTTTTTCTTTTCACTGTTGACTACTGCATGCGTGTAGGAGTAGGACTGAAGATTTGAAACTTTTAACTTTCAAGTCAAGATTTGAAAACTTTCGAAATCTTCAACTCAGATTTGAAAACTTTCAAGTCAAGATTTAAAAACTTTCAACTCGGATTTGAAAACTTTCAATCCAAACTTGAATACTTTCAACTTAAATTTAAAAACCTTCAATTCAAACTTGAAAACTTTCAACTCGGATTTGAAAACTTTCAACTCGGACTTGAAAACTATCAACTCGGATTCGAAAACTTTCAAATAAATATTTGAAACTTTCAATTCAAATTTAAAAAACTTCAAGTCAAGATTTGAAAACTTAACTCAGGTTTGAAAACTTTTAACTCAGATTTAAAAATTTGAGTTGAAAACTTTTTAAATCTAAGTTGAAAGTATTCAAATCTTGACTTGAAATTTTTAAATCTGAGTTCAAATCGGGAATTGAAAGTTTGTTTCAATCAACTAAAAAAAGGAAGAAAGGCGCGTGATGAATTTTTATCCAAAAAACCGAAAAAATGTTAGCGCTAAACGATGTTAGTTAGCGCTAAGCACTCTTAGTGTAAAAAAATGCGCGCTGCGTCTCCTCCTAGCGCGTACGCACGTTCGGAGCCCCCTTTAGTACGCACTGCTCGCTCCGAGAAAAAAACAATCATATGTATTTGAATCTGACACTCAGTGTTGGGTTTTTGTGACCGATGAAATACTACTGTACTAAACAACGTGTTTTTTTTAAATAATAATAAACGAATGTTGCTTTAAAAGATCGTATTCAATTTTTAAATTTTTTTAGCTAATATTTAATCATGCGGTAATGCACACATCATTTTACATACTGGAGATGAGGGGTCCGAACACAGCTAAGGGTTGTGTGTGGTAGGAGGGGTGGGGGAGTCAAAAGGCCCATCCACATATTAACACATATTAATTAAGTATTAGCCAAAATAAATTTAAAAAACTAGATTAATATGATTTTTTAAAGTAACTTTCGTTTAGAAAAATTTTGAAAAAAACATTACTGTTTAACCGTTTGGGAAGCGTGCGTAAAAAATGAAAGGGTGAAGTTGAGAAAGTAGACTAAAGAACACAGCCTAATAAGGCCCCGTTCTTTTATTACGATGAAAATAATCAACTTTTCATAAGTTTCTTTTTAGACCATAATCAACAGCATCCCTAAATGAAACCTAATTCTAAAATTAAGGTTTCTTTTGTCAAAAATTTGCTCCAACAGTTTTCCTAGAGATGTATTCAAATCCCCTTTCCTTTCTAGCTCTTTACAAGTCAAGAAACGCTCTCACTCCCAATTTTCGCACGGCGAAAAAGGAGGTGCGATACGTAGAGACAGATTGAGCATTCACTTGTTATTATTGAGAGTTAATTTAAGATATTAGTTGGAGATAAAAATATATTTATACCTTAAAATCAAATTAGGAGTTACAAAATTAGAATAATAGAGATAGATTTTTGGGTATATGTTGAGAATGCTTGAGGGAGTAGATTCTTATTCGGTTTTCGTTAGCAAGCTTAAATGTTGCTCTCAAATTGTCGACGGGATACCCGTAGACTGGATGTATAGGGTATTGGGGTACGTTGGTATGAGGATCTACACGATACGACATCAAGTAAACAAGAAAACAAAGATTATGCTGGTTCAGGCCACTTGCAAGGTAATAGCCTTAATCAGTTTATATGAGATTGATATGGAAAATCACAAAGTACAATAGAGAACAATCGATCCCAAGATTACTGGCGAGATCCTTGTCAAATATTGTGACCCTAGTGAAGTGATTTTCATACTTTCATGGTCAAGATCACACACACTCCAAATACACGCACATATGCTTGGTTTCTACACTGGAAGTTAGCATTCCTCATTTGTGATACCTTTCATCCATCATTCACAAAATAAATACTCCATGTCATCTGTACCTCTTCCTCCTAAGTTCTTTCAAATAAAAAAAATAGAGAGAGGTATGGCTATGCAAAAAGAAAGAAAAAGTCTTACTCATACAAGTATACAAGTATGGAGCATCATGATGAAAAAATAGAGAAAAAGAAAAAGGCAAAGGAAAAAAGAGATAGCCATGCACTCTCCTAAATTTCAAAAGATAAAATAAATGGAGGTGGAGGTATACAAAAGGAGTTATTATTATTAGTAGTATTTTCCTTTTTCCACCCACGAATTCACCATACACACACATGCACGCTCTTGACCAGAAAGTATGTCTTGTATTTCCGTGGATCCATTATTTGACTTTGCAATATATATGATACAAGTAATGCTCTACTCTTTTCCATATCCTGAGCTCAACATAAGCTTTATTAGATGATAGAAAAAGAAAAGGCACAATCATATGCCTTTGTGAGGAATCATACACCTTGAGTGATCGAGAGAATCAATTGAGCAGCAATGCAAAGTTATAATTTAGTATTACTTCAAAAACCCCAAGTTGTTCTTCATGAAAAGTTGAGTGACTTGAGTCAAGATTGTTCCATTTCTCAATTGTTCAAGATCGCATGGTGGACACTACAAAAGATCCACAAGTACATGTGAGCTCCACCTCGTGTTTCCGGTCACCTCCAGCTCCACTACAAAAGACCCACAAGACGGTCGTCGTTTCCGGTCACCCAACGTTGGTTCTCCCCTCCCTAACTCCCTCTTCTCCTTCCGGAGGTCAAGGGTGACCTCATCCACCCACCGTCCTCATGAACCGCCACCGAACCGCCGTCCACGACACCTTCCCATGGGTGCCGCCGCCTATCCCCGTCGCCGGTCACCTCCCGCTCCACCTCGCTGGCATGCACGCTCGGTGAGCCTCTCCTCTCCCTCCCTGCCTCCTTCCACCACTTTCCCCGCCACCGCCTCTCGCCACCGGCGCCGTTGGGCCCTGGGCCCTGGACGCTGCCGCGCGCCCGGCTCCAGCCTTCCCCGGCCGTTGGATTGACCTCGGGCCGATCCGGTCTCGGTCCACGGTGCCACCTCATCTGTGGTGGACCGAGTCCACCGTGGGTCGCCCCTTGTGCCGCTGATGTGTGGGGCCCACCTGTCGGCGCCGACCTCCTCTTGCTGACGTCAGAGATAAGGTTTTTATTTGTTAAAATAAATAGTAATTGCGCAATAAATAAATAATAATTCTATAAATTCATTTAAATGGCTCAAAACTTCTAAAATTCATAACTAATTCATACGAACTCCAAATTGAGACATTCAACTTGCAAAATTCATCTAAAATTGAGCTCTACATGTTTGTTTAATTTTTTTGTACTGTTTACTTGGTTTTTATTAGAGTTTTTTCTTGTTTTGCGTGCCAGCACATAGATTCCGCCGTTTCAGAAGATTGTGATCGCGAGGAAAAGAGTTCGGAAGATCGTTTGAAGAAGCAAGGCAAGTCACATTCCCCTTGAGCATATTGAGCCTACTTTATAAATGTTTTATCGTTTGCGAATAAAATTGTATGTCTTGCTAATCACATGTGAATAGGATTTACCTATCTGCTCGCTTGTGCCATATTTATTTGATATCCGTCCTTTGTCAAACTTGGGTGATAATTTGTCTAGCTTGTGATACTTATGTTGATCTAGCTAGAATTATATATGCTTAGCCATGCTTAATTACCACTAGCTTACATAATGGGATAATTACATTATTAGACACTTAGTATCATGACGAGTTGCGTGCTCGAGACATCTGGCCATGCTTCATTGATTGTAATTATCCAACTAAAAAATGGCTTAATGGTGGGCTATGGGTGCATGGTTTTGCTAGTCGCACCATGGCAATTAAGGACCGGTTCGCACCATGGCAATTAAGCACCACTCACACGAGCCAGCGCAGCCACAGGCCCATCCACCATCACTATTGTTTTGCCATCATGTTCGGATGTTGTTTTGCCATCGTATTGCTGCTCATATATTGTATTGCTACCCTCTAGTTGTATCGATTGAATACAAACTTAACATCCAACAATTTTATTCCATTTCCGAACCGACTCCACACCGAATCCGACGTCCAAAATAATCCGAAGAGGCACTTAGTCCTCACACCGAAAAAGAAAGCAGCAGCAGCGGAAAAAGGCGATTCTAGAGGGGCTTCAGCTCCACTCCACGGCAAAACTCAACTGGGGTCTGAGCCTTGGTCCTCTAACTTCGTCTTCAGCTCATAAGCAGTATAATTCTGAAAAGGGGGAACAATAGCAAGGCTGAGTACAACCACCGTACTCAGCAAGCCACACTAATGATGCAGACTTGCAAGGGGATACAGGGAGGCTTGTGGCTATTTGCATAAAGGCGGTTAAAAATCATTTTATTGAGCAAACCAGTAAAACAGTTGATTAATTAAGGTAATATTAAATCTCCACTGATCAATGCTACACCACGTTGAACAGGCCCAAACAAACCACCTAAACTACACCAGTTCATTAACCAATTATTAAGGATGGGACTAATCACGGTGATTCTGGTTGATCGCCCAAAACCGCGGGCATGGCTATTCGAATAGTTTTACTCTAGCCAGATGATGAACCTTGAGTTCCACTCGAGACACTCAAGGCTGTTGTTGGCCCGATCTTTCGGTGAGTTGTAGATAACTACGATTTGGGAGAAACGTTGACAACCCGACTACAACCGTATGAGACGTTGTTGTGTTGTGCCTTAGCGATCGATACACCTCTCTATGGGTTGTTGATCTTGCCAGTGCAGATCAACCTTATTCCTACAAGCAAATCGAAGAAACAAGCAAGAACAAGATAAAAGCATTCTGAATTGTAGATGAGAATTGAATACAAATGATAAGTTGGGGTTCCGTCCAATGGTTTCGCCCTGGAGTCCCCACGGTCGGCTCCAGCTGTTGTCGAAGAGACAACTGCGTCACGTCGAAGGACGTGGTTCACTCAACAGGTTGTTGGAATAGTAAAAGCAATTGTATTAATTGGTAAAGTTTTTTGGGATCCCCCCATTACATGGCCCTACGAGGCTACTTATAGTCTTAGTACATGCTCATACCTTTTAGGGTTTGGTTTGTACAGGGGAATTTACATGGATACCCTTATGATAAGGACATTAGTGGGGGTACACGGTGTCCTTTGCATACATGGGCTCTTAGGTGGACTCTTTGGGCCGGCCCATGACTGGCGAAAGGCCTCCATGGGCCGAGATGTCCTCCAAGTCCTTCGCCGAAGTCATATCTACTGTGGGCGAAATCCTCCTGATTTACTGTACGATCTTCGCCCGTTTCTAATGGCTTCGCTAGGGCGGTGGACTTGGTGGCGAACCCTCCGGTCATCGTCATCTAGCTTCGCCCCAGGTACTTTGCCCAGGTGCTTCGCCTCTTGGACTTAGGCGACCTCCGGCGGTTCTCGTGGTTTCGGCAGGTCTGGCCGAATGCCAACAATAGTCATTTTCTAGGGTGACCCCAATTCATTTCATTCAAATCATGCTGTGGGTTGAGATTTGTGCTAAGTGCTTTGGATTTTTGAGCTCTCTCCCTCTATATCTCAAATCCCTCTTGGTCCTTGTGATTTGGATCTTTTTGAGTGTGGATTTGGAGTTTAGGAGACTAGTGTGTGTTTCTCTTGATTTTGAGCACTAGGATTTGTCCAAGAGTTGTGTGGGGGAAAATTTATTACTATTGTAGGTTGAGGACTCATAGACGGCTTTTTGAAGGCTAGATTTCGCCTCCGCAATGAAAGAGTTACCCTTAGTGGAACGAGCAGTGCCTTTGCAACAACCTCATAAGGATAGAGTTCAAAAATATCTAGCTCTTTGTGAACTCCTCAACGGAAATTAAAATCTCCTCAAGGATTTGAACTTCGGGAAATACATCGCGGCGTAAACTTCAATGATATCCTCCTTCTCTTTACCTTCTTGTTTCCTTGCTTCAAGCCGCACTAATCTAGTTATTGTTTGAGCTCATCTCCATGCTTGTGGATTGTATCTAGAGCTTTTAGGTTGTTGCTTGTTTGTATTGTTGTTGTACATGTCCGACAGTTCGATCTCAATTCAGACAATCTGGTCTACATAGGACTATCCGATATGATATCGGATAATCTGATTCTGTTTTGTTCTAACTTCCGCATTTATTTCTAAATTGCTTATTCACCCTCCTCTAGGTCTAGTCAAGACCGTTTATACAAAAGACGGTGTAGTGAATCAAATGTGGGAAAAGTGAAGAAAAAAGTGAAGAAAGGATGGGTGACGAAGGAGTTACTTTAGAAAAGTTTGCTTTAAAAATGTGAGAAAAATTTATATAAAAAATTGCTTTAAAAATCATATTAATCCATTTGTGAAGTTTTTTAAACTAATAATTAATTAACCACACACTAATCTATTGTTCCGTTTTCCATGTCGGGAGAACACAGCCTAAAGCTTCGGAGAACCAAAATAAGAACTAAAGGTGGTGTTGCGATGGACGACGTTGTCAACTCAACTAGGCTTACTGGCCGGTCCGACTAGCGTCATCCAAAAGCAAACATGAAAGAGGCCATGTTTAGTTTCAAAGTTTTCCTTCAAACTTTCAACTTTTCCATCACATCAAAACTTTTCTACACACACAAACTTCTAACTTTTCCGTCGCATCGTTTCAATTTCAACCAAACTTCTAATTTTGACGTGAACTAAACACACCCCGAGTAGCGTTGCGTTGGACCGATTGGACCCGGATGCTGGTCCGACTGACGACATCCAGAGGCACATGAGCCAATGCGGCATGGCGCTAGTCCAACTGGACCCTAAGGCAGTAGCAATGCGTCCTAGCAAATTGCTATGCCACAGCTGCCACGTAGGTTTGGGAACTCCAACAGACACTACACCCACAATGCATGTGTGGCAAGTGTGGTTTAGAAAATTTATAATGGGACCCACAGATAATATAAAAAATATCACCCCTCCCCCACCCCCCACCTAATCCTCTCACGCTCCAGGGCAGCTATGGCGGCATGCTCCTTCCGGCGCGACGAAGCTCGGCCGCACCGGCGGACGGCGTGGCGGCGGAGCGAGGCGGCGAGGCAGCCCAAGCGCGGCACCGCTTCTCCTCCAACCGGGTGGAGTGGCCCACGCGGCGACGAGCAGCAGATCCGGCGGCGTCCAGCCGCGCGGCGGAAGATGGCGGCGACACCATGCGGCGCGGCAGAAGACGGCGGCGGAGACGACGCCATCGTCGACGGTGGAGGGGCAGCACTGGAGCTGCGCTGCCGAGCACGGACCCCGCCAACGCCTCCAGCGCGCAAAGGGGGGCGAGCTTCAGGAGCTCCGCCCGGAAGATGGCGGTGGATCTCGGGAGGCTCCCCGAGCGCCCCTACTCCGCCGAGCCCCACGAAGCGGCGGCGGCGGTGGCAGCTTCCCTGAGCCCCACGCAGCAACGGCAAGCTCTCCTACTCCGGCGAGCCTCCGCCGTGCCCCACGCCCCGAGCGCCCCTACTCCGGCAAGCCTCCTTTCTCTCCCTCTTTCGCTTTCTTGTTTATCGTGGAGGTGCTTTTTTTTCTGACAAAAGTTGCTGAGCTTCGTGTAGCCAAACTTGATCACGCGAAACTGGGTTGCGAACGGTCCCCACTCCCCTCTCTCCTCCACGCAAGCGATTTGCCTACATGGCTCTACATTGCCACACGCCACGTCCTTGTACTGTAAATGGCCTAAGGCCGGTCTGACCTAGGGTGAACATCACTGGAGCTTTCAATTAAAAAAACCCAAAAAATATTATTTGGTACCTAGAACACATCCATAACCGAAGCCGGGGGGGGGAGTATCCAGTGCAATCACCTAATTCGGTGCAACCATGCAACTCTCATCCTACACCGTTGGATCGAGAAATAGACGTCTGAGATTAGTCCACATCACCACGAGTTAAAATTTAACTCCGAGAAAATTTTAACTCATGAGTGAATCTGTGAGTTAAATTTTAACTCATGGTGACGCGGACGAATCTCGGATGTCCATTTCTCGATCCAACGATATAGGATGAGAGTTGCATGATTGCACCGAATTAGGTGATTGCACTGGATACTTCCCCCCGAAGCGGGTACCTTCCGGTTGTCAAAAGAGGAGACTACAACGTTTTTTTTGGCCCAAGCACAAAAGGAAAAGAGGCAGAAGACTTAGGGTCTTTTCGCTTCAACCATACTATTTTTTTTTAAAGTTGCCAAACAAATATCTAATATCTACGTTTACGTTTAGTTTGTTGCCAAATTTGATCAATACATAAGAAATCATGCTAAAATTTTGGCAATATTACCATCTTGCCAATTGCTAAAACTTGGTAAAATTTATTTTAGCTACAATCTGAACATGCCCTTAGAACAAAACATGCATCAATTTAGAGCCTCGAACATGCAACAATTTAAAGTCTCAAACAATGCCTAAACAGGTGTAGAAACCTAAGACGATAAACATTAAGAGACACTGATTTCCCGTAGTGACTGTGTTGGGAGATCTGAATGGGAACTCTTTCCCTCCGCACAGAAAACGAAGCGGTTCATTAACGCATGATTAATTAAGTATTATTTTTTTTCAAAAATAAATTAATTTGATTTTTTTAAGCAACTTTCGTATAGAAACTTTTTTTAAAAAAAAAACACACCACTTAGCGGTTTGAAAAATGTGCGCGTGGAAAATGAGAGATAAGGGTTGGGAACCCTGAGTACTACCTCCGTCCCAAAAATACTCGTCGCTTTGAGTTTTTTTTTTAACTTCTGATCATTCGTCTTATTAAAAAAATATAAATTTTTTATTTATTTTGTTTGCAACTTGCTTTATTATAAAAATACTTTAATACTTTAAGTATGACTTTTTTTATATATTTACATTAATTTTTTAAATAAGATGAGTGGTCAAACATTAAAAGAAAAAGGTTAAGGCGACTACTAATTTGGTACGGAGATAGTAGCAAACACAGCCTAATTCGTTGAAGGAAGAACCATCAGTCTAGCCGGTAGAGATGACACAAACATGGTCCCCTGGTACTAGAATATTAAGTCTCATTGATCTCCTGTTCCTTCCCTAAAGTGTATCCGACGGCCAGTCCAGCAGCAAATACAGCAGCGACACCGGCTAATGGCAAAGATCTACGCACCATCTTGTTCCTGCTAACTTCTTTCAACTTATACCATCCGCCGGATAGCACGCAAGCAAAAGTCTTTGGCCGGGCCTTTCTCTTCATTAGCTACTTATATAAAACAGAGTTCTGAAACAAAAACATCAAAGATTAAAAGTTTTTAATCCACAGAATCACAATTGCTAAAAGGAGAATGTAATCATGTTGGATCATCAATGAAATAAATAAAATTTGGTTGACAGCCAACACTACTAGTTTTCCATGAGGTGCAACACATCTCAAAAGAGTGATGAAAGATATATAGTTCAAAATATGAAACAGAAATGGTATTTAGATTGTTGCAGCAAAATTTGATAAATGTAAATAGGATAATCCAAGTCTAAAATTTGATTCTGTTGCTTGTTCAAGAATACAGGATGTTCCTTTTTGCCCTATATCTAGGGCATTTGGTATCAGAGCCATAGGTTCTGCTGCTAAGTAACCTTCAGCCATGGCTTTTGATGCCAGGGCTCACATGTGAAAGGCATGATTGAAAGATTGAAGGCACCTTATCAAGGCAGAGTTGAAGGCTTTCAGCCATGAGCTCCTAAACCTGCTAGAGGAGCGCAAAGCAAGAAGAAAACAAGACGTGTTATGCTGAGTCGTGCAAGATCCAACACCACCATTGCCACCCTTGCTGCACAGGGTTGCACTACTGTTGCGTGCGCTGGGGAAGAGGGTTGCTGAACCGCTAGATGCCTGCCTTGTCACATGGCAGACAAACAGTGTGCCTTCTGAGGTGCATTGAACAAAAAGGGTGACATGTAAAAGGTCACGGTGCCATCACATCTTTCACAGTCCTAATTCTTCTAGTGGAGTTAAGCAGAATGCCACTAATCCAAGTTCACTGTTGACGCTGGAGGCATCTTCACCAACCTTGGACAGCATATTAAGGACATGAACAATGCAAGGAGTGGTCTCAGGGAGCGAGAGTACGACTGCAGCATGTAGGATGAGGCCACTCCTAGGGTAGTAGACTGACAATGCACAGGAGCTTCAATTGGACCCCAAGTAATATTTCTATTACAGCCCTTCTGTCTTTTATTGAAATCCTTACATAGTTTTTTAATTCGTTTTTAGCCCAAATTTTATAAAACGAACCCTTCATGAAAATAAAAATCACATATTAACCCATCCCCATCCTTCTATCTCCCCATCTCTCTCGCACCTAAGACACCAGCAGCCACCACCAAAGAAATCGACGCCGACGCCGAGTTGCCCACCACCATACCGGTCACCGCCGCACCTTCCTCCTCCCGCTCTGGCCATCACCACCACCTCTCCTGCTCCAGCCACCATAGCTCTTTTCCTTCCACTCAGATCTAGCCATGAGAAGGTTCTCCACCCTCCGGCCGCCGCCATGGCCTCTCCACTCTCTGGTGCCGCTGTGGCCCCTCTCCACATGGCCGAAAACTGCAAACAGAGCAGATCAGGGCATCACGGATGGAACAGATGCCAAGAAGGTGGACATGGCAGCACCGGTGGAATCCTTCCTCACCGCTGCCCGTGACCATCCCTCCTCGCTTCGAGCGGCGGCCCCTGTGGCAGATTTTGAGGCCGACGAGCTCCCGGCGATGCGGATCTAGGCAGGACAGGGTCAACAAGTTCCTGACGGTGTGAATCAAGGCAAGTGGCTCTGCAGGGGCATGGCTTCATCTGAGGTGGCGCTGCAGTGCCAACGTGGAGGTTTGGAACCACTCACCAGATCACCACAACGTGAATCCCCTAAAGGCTCTCATGCCACTGTTGTCCACTGTCAACACATCATGGCCACAGATGGAGGTGGGGTTGTCAAGGATGGTTAGCATGGCCACCACCACATCTCAAGCGCAAGTTGTACTAAAGGGGAAAATATGTAGTTCAAACTCCATATGTGGTGGAAACTTGGAACTATTGTTGGATTCAAAATGGATGTCTCGGATTTGTCCATGTCACCATACTAAAAATTTGCAGAAAACACCCCACCAGGCCACCACCCTTCCTCCACTCTCTCTGACTCTCTCCGTCCTTTCTTCACCTCCCTCCTCATCTCTCCTCCTTGGATCAACCATTGACGACGTGCTGAGGAAGATTGGGCAGCGACGTTGGCGGAACTCGTCCACAGTGCCACACCCGATCCACCAGCCCTCTCTCTCTCACACACACCAGCTTTGGTCCACTAGGCGAACGCGGCCGTCCCACCTGATCTCGTCGTTGCCTCACTGGGCTCCTATTTTGCCTCCACCATTTTCCTTTTTTCTTTTTCTGTGTAAATTTTTACTCCTAAGATTTAACCATGAGTAATTTTTTTACTAAGGATTTAACCACGGGTAGTTTTTTACTCACAGATTTAACCATATATAATTTTTTTACTCACAGTGGGGAGGAAAGAAATGAATAGGGACCAAAATGCAAGATGTTATCAGCAGGCAGTGCGTGGGGTGACATGGAAAAATCTAAGACATCCATTTTGAATCTAACGGTAGTTTCTAAGTTGCCACTATATATGAAGCTTGCACAACATATTTTCAGGTATTAAAGGTCAAGCGAGGTTGTCCTGTACAGGAGTTAACTGTTCATGCGAATGGACAGTAATCCTGTGATATTGTAGCATCGGTTAGAGTTTGTTGGTTTAGAGATAAGATTAGATTAAGCTGTTGCTTTATTTTTGAGGTAAGGTACTGAATAGTCGAGTCATCCCAACTATAAGGATGATGTTGTATATATTAATAAAGCAGGAATGGATAATATGCCTATCTCCAGTCTTCTTTCCCATTTATAGTCTGATTTCTCATCCCTTCAAGCCCTGGGTACGATCTACGGCTACCAATCATTATTACACTTCTATTGTGCACATTTAGCATGCAGTACCAGATCTTGTTGATCCACCATTCCAAATCTCATAAAAAAACTACAAACATATGTGGACTGAACTGGAGTGACTCAATATACTTCGAGTTTCATGTTATTATCTATCTTATTTATCTACATTGGGTCAGTAGCTGAACCATTTGTATTTATAGTCTCTTACATGTAGAAAAAACATTGATTAACATAGAAAAATTTCCAGTAGTAAAACGCTTTGTATATTTTACAGTGTTGTGCAGATAATATACTGTTCCCTCTGTTCCCAAATAGACACGTTTAAGGATCCATGCAACCAAACCTTGAAATAAGCTACTAATATATGCAGAAAATTTGATATGTAAAACTGGTATTAGCATATTTTCAAGAAAATAATTTATGTAATTATATTTCCAACATTTTTTAAAAATACATTGGTAGAAAGGATAATGATAAAACATGTTTATTGGAATCCTTGCTGATGCCCTAAGGAAAACATTAAAAGAACGGTGGAAATATTATTTATACCCTCATTCTACTAATCTATTATTACAGTATTTGCACTACTGTTAATGTACTATTAACCTATTCTTGTAAGTGTTTCATCATGTATATTTTGGCTTACTAAGGCGCTGTTTGGCATGGCTCCCAACTCAAGGATTCTTGCAGAAAATAGTGTTTGTAGGTTAAATTGAAGTAGCTTAATCTTCCTATTTTGGTCCAAAATATGAACTTCACTCTAGTAATCTAAATCTACCACCAGCTCCAACTCCACAAAATTCTGCAGCAAGAGATACCCAGCTCCAAAAAAACATGGAGTTGAGCTGAAGAAGAACTGATGAGTGTATGAACATATCTTCAACATGGATTAGCAATTATGGTGTAAAACCAATTGATGCCGTTATTTATGGAGAGAAAAAAATCCACGTTATTGTAGGTCTGTAAATTTTGGGCCTAGGCATGATAATAACATCTTTCCTTCCTGAGATATTATTCTGTCAGGAACAGGAAGTCAATTGGCATCTGGCAAAATTTGGTGGATGTTTCTTTCCGCAGTTTTGTAACTATTGACATGCTTTGTAGTTGGACATTTCAATTTTACTTTCTAGACAGCAGTGCATAAACATATCTATCCATATCATGGCTTTTATTCCTCTAAAGAGACTAATAATTGTATTTCTCAGCCAAAGGTTGGTGCTTGCATTCTATGAATTTGAAACACTTGTTTCCATCATCACCAGCCAATACAAATGTATGAGTGCAATCAAGGTAAAATATCACCAGGACAGCTCCTACTGCAAAATGTACCACTGATAAAACAAAACGATCATATCAATGGTAGTCTACACAGAACAGCAGGATCTTCAATAGTTCAAATAATAACCAATCCAAATAGACAATTATCTATACTGGCTATAGGTAATGCGTTGTATGGAAGTATAGCTATCACTTAATCAACTGAATCAGGTTGTTTCAGTTGATTCATTCACCACATGTACCAACTTTTTAGGTTTTTTAATAATGCTCATAGCTAAATTAGTTTTCTTCTCATCGTTCAATGGTTGATGGTCTGATCTATCATTAGATGGATAGTATTTGAGATTTGAAAGCACTGGCAACCATGTGTCCAACGTGAAAAGGATATAGGAGTTTTTTTTTATATTGCGTGAGAGTTGACACAAAGTCATAGAGCAATGAATAGATGCACTTTTCTGTGTCAAATTTTCTGTAGTGAAAGGAGGTTCGAAGATCAGCTTTCATTGACTTAGATACCACATGTGCATTTACTAGTAACTTGACAAGTTTGATTGTTGTAAATAACTGGAGATAGAAAGTACTGACATACGAGCTAAGCTTTTGTTGATCTCATACAAAAAATATGTAGTCAACAATTATATACATTTGCAATAAATATATAGATATTTAGTTTGGTTAGCTATATTTAATTCAAGCATAAAATTGGGAGAAGAACAACGCTGTAAAATGGAGCATTTTTCTACTGATTCATGGGAAGCAAGCTGCAAGTGCCACACTGCCACTTCGATGAACTTGTAGGTAGAAACGTAGAATTCTAAATATGCCTTTGCCAAAGGAAAGAATCGTAAAAGAAATAGGAGGGGAACTGATGAGGAGAGCAGAGCAAAATTTGACCATAATATTAAGTTTCTAAATGAGCTCTGTCAAATGGTTTTGCCAAAATTGAATACACTATGGCCCTCTTTGTTTAGACTTATAAGCCAACTTATAAGTCGAAAAGTCTATGCTAAAACAAACAAACAGCTTTTTCATTTGACTTTTTTGAAGCCATAAGCCACTCTAACACTATTAAGCCAAAAGCTAGGTTGGAGAAACTTTTTTGGTTTATATGAGATAGATATATGACTCCACCACTAAACTTAGGACATTAAATCCACTGGCTTATAAATCATATAAGCCAATAAGCTTACTTAAAAGTCTAGACCAATAAGCCTAAACCTAAACAAAGAGGGCCTATATAATAAATCAGTTTCACAGTATGCTAAACTGTTTAATTTGCTATTCCAATATCTGCTTAAGTTGTTATTTCTACACTAATGGAATTAAATAAAAGAGGAAAAGTCGTGGGCAACTAACCGGGGTATATAGAGGTGAGGAAAGGGAGTCTGGGAGTTTCTCAGAAAATGCTCTATGGACATTATCCATGTGCAAATCCCAACATTTTAGGGCAGAAGGGTCACCTAGGAAGTAGTGCCGCATCTTCTCCAACTCGATCCTCAGCTGGTGCTCCACCTGCGGCATACGCTGGCGTACTTTTTCTGCTTGAGCACATCGCCATTCAATCTCCTCTTTGCTCATGTCACATTGGGGGTCATAATCCTGGAAAAAAACGAGATTAACAATATTGAAAATCAAACCACCCTGGAAAATCACAAATTCTTTAAATATAATATTACATTTTTTTTGTTATTGCCATTAATGATGCCGTTACCTGCAAAAAATAAATAAAATATCAATTTGTCATACAGAAATGTGGCATTGATAAAAAAATAAGAGGCCGCACAACCACTAAAACAATGGCACTATGATACCGTTACAGCTCTTTTCTATTCTGCCATATATCCTATCTCACTATAAAGTCATCATCGTCCACTAACAAGATGCCACATCATCATCCACTAACAATTATAGAGTTTTTAAATTGCAAGCATGTTAAATGATCATCATCCCACATGCAAAGATGCCACATCATCATCCACTAACAAGATGCCACATCATCATCCACTAACAATTATTATATTTAAACATCATGCAAGCAATTCTATATTACCTATAATTTTGTAATTTATTAAATTTTAGAGCTTTACAATGCAAGCATGTTAAATCATCATCCCACATAATTCATATATTATTTCAATATATCTCTTCATCATTTTTTATAATATCCTATATACCTATATAGTTCCCCCTCACTTAGTTAATGTTATTTCTCTCCTATCTTATTAAGTCATATCACATTAATTGTTTTTAGTCTTAGATGATTAATCTATGGTCGAAACTATCTTCATTCTTTTCTTCTCTCATAAAACCACATCATCTTACATTTGAATCATCATTCTATATATTTATATATTATTTAAATTTAAATTACCATAAACCACATCAACTTACGTAAGCTTATATTGTCTAGCTATCTTACGCACTATTTTTCATATTGATATCATACTGAACTCTTGCAGCAATGCGCGGGGTTTCTAGTATATCTCTACTATTATAAAAACTGAAGATGTTTTTGCCAAGATTTTGGTAAGTCATCCTAATCCTTTATGCGATTCCCAATATGTATCTTATCTTAATTTTAATCTTAATCTTAATCTATATCTATCCCTACTTAAAAAAACATCGATTTTCTCACCTAGTATATATATATAAGGCATGTCTATAGTAAACTGGCCTTGAAAGACAAACGGGGGCACATTGGAAAACAGTACCCATCATCAGAGTATAGATTTTTTTATTTTTGAGTTTTGACAATCTGCTTTTCTGCAAGCAAATAGTAACAGGGTTTGTAACATCGTTGGGGACTCCGGCTTTCACCATACAGCGCAGAAAACATAAACCCGAGAAGCACCTCCATGCCAACTACCTCTACTGGAAGCTAAAACCGCTGCCTTACAAAGGCAACAGAACTCTACTTTCATGCAGCACCCATGACTGTGACCCCAACAACACATCTTGGATCCCTCAGAGAGATCATCACAGTGCAGTTAGTATGCAGTATATAGCAGTTTATTTGAACGCAGCGAAGGCATCCGACCTGGTAAAACATAGGAGAAGATATGCCTTGTAATGGACGGAGGCGCGATAGGAACTTGAACATGGCGACTGCCGACGGCGGGCGAAAGGACAAAAAGGACAGGGGAAAGGATGGATCTAGCGGCGGCGGTGGCGGCGGCGTTTTAGGGAGGGGGCGAGAGGAACGAGTATTGGGAGAGAAAGGGGATAAGATTTCGTGCTATCGACTGCTCCTGTACATGTGGCCTCTTTCGCTGCCCCGAGTGAGAAGCCCACCACGAGGGAGAAACGAATCCCTCCTCTTTACATGGAACTAGCGACGGGGTGGGGACGGGGGTGGGGGCAGCGAGGCGAGACGAGGCGTGGCGTGGACGCGGGCGGTGGTGGCCGGCAACGGAGGCGGCGAAGGGCGGAGAGTGGACCGACGGCGGAGGAGGAGGATCGGAGAGGAAGGAGGGGGCAGCGTCGGGGGTGGACGTGGCGGCGCGAGGGGTGGCGGAGGTGGCGGCGCTCGGTGGTGGCGCCGGAGAGGGAGAGGGAGAGGGCGGGCGGCAACGGATAGGGTTTGGGGACTAAGACCCGTTTAGCAAACTCTCCATCTGATTTAGCTAGTCACATTAAATACTCCATTCCATTTAGAGAGTCGGTTAATTCTCTCTAAAATAAAATCGGACCCACATATCAGCCTCTCTACACCCTCTTCTTCCTTTCTCTCTCCCCCTTCTTTCTCTTCCTACTTTTCCCCTTTCCTTCTTCCCGTCGAGGTGTAAGTGGGAGAGGTGCGCGGTGGTACGGCGGCGCTGGGAGGCGGACGGCGGCGCGGGGAGGCGCGAGGCGGCAGGCGACGCTGGGAGGCGGAGGCGGCGCGGGAGGCACGAGGTGGCGCTGGGAGGCGGACGCCGGCGCGGGGAGGCGGGAGGCGGCGCTGGGCGCTGGGAGGCGGAGGCGGCGCGGGGAGGCGCGTGGCGGCGCTGGGAGGCGGAAGGCGGTCCACCAACACCGACGCTCACCGAGGGATGGGGACGACGACCTCTACAATGACCTCGCGAGGTGTACAACAGCCGCGCCGACGGATCGTTGCGTTGGCGAGCTGTTTTGGATGGCCAAGTCTAGCTAACCGGGAAGCGAGTTTGGCCAGCTGGATGGCTATCCGGCTTGGCCATCCGGTTGGCCAGTCTGTTGGACATCTTTTTTATGCTTGAATAGCTAAACTTTAGCTTGGAGAGGCTATTGGAGCACCACTCCAAATTGAACTCTCCAAACACCCATATAGCTAACTCTCCATCTGATTTGGCTAGTCAAACTAGTTACTCGCTCTAACAGCCTCTCTATCTTCCATTCCCATTATAAGTCTATGACAAATGTGACCCATATGTCAGCCTCTGCTACCCTTCTTCCTTCTCTTCCACCCCATTTTCCCTACCCGTACACGAAGGCGGACCCGGCCTTGAGTGCGTCCACGGCGCAGGCGACGGACGCTGCCACCTCGAGCAAGGCGTGGGGCGGCTCCGGTGTGGCGGTTTCTTGGAGGCGCCACTTCGGGGGCGGGCGCCGGCGACATGCCCTGCCCCGGGAGGTCGACGACCACGGCGCAGGCGATGGACGCGGCCACCTCAAGCAGGGCGTGGAGCAGCTTCGGTGCGGCAGGCTCCTAGAGGCGCCGCGTCGGGGGTGGGTGGTGGCGACATGCCCTGCTCCGGGAGGTCGACGACCACGGCGAGGCCGAGCGCGTCCACGGCACGGGCGCCATGTCGGGGGCGGGCAGCAACGACATTCCCTGCCCCAGGAGGTCGACGACCACGGCGAGGACGCCGCGGGCGTGGGAGCGAAGGAGAGGCGGGAGATAGGGTAGGGGTGAGGTGGATGAAGGGAGGAGGTGGGGGAGGAGGAGCGCGAGGAGGGAGACGATGGCAGTGAGGGGGCGCTGGTCGAGGCAGTGGCGGCGGATGAGGCGGTGGTGGGCTCGAGGGCAGCTCTTGGTCGGGTGTTGCGCCGTCACCGGCAGCGGCGGCGGGCGCGGGCGGCATCGGTGGATGGATGGCTCGATCATCGACGGCACGGAAGACAGCAGACGATGCGAGTCCGGAGCCGCAGAGGAGATGGGGGGAGAGAAATGTGTGGGGCCCACGGTTGGCTAGTCACTCTTGGCTGGCCAAATTTGGCTAGTGGAGGGAAGGTTTTGGCCATCTGGTTGGATTGGCTGTTGGAGCACGTTTTTTGGCTAGAATGGCTAAAATTTAGCTTGAAGAGTGGAATAGAGAGGTTGTTGGAGATGCTCTTAGAGCAGGTACAATAGCAGACTATTAGCCAGCTATAAACATATTTTAATGAGATAAAAGATGAGAGAGAAGAGTAGCGGGCTACGTATCTGTAGCCAGCTGCAGCACGGACTCCAAAACATAGTGTGTGTGTATGACAGGTGGGACCATATATTAATAGTATAGTAAGCAACTATTGTATGAATTGACTATTAGATTGGCTATACATGAATTGGAGCTAGTAGTGGGCTATACTATTAAACTTTCTCTTAGGTAGTGGGCGGCATTTTGTGAAAAAGCCCCTATTTTTTTCAAATTTTACATGTAAGTCCCTGTCCACGTTTTTTCCTCCCCAAATATGTTCGCGAGGGGTCTATATGTAATTACAGAAAAATGGAGGGTTTCTTTGCAAAAATACACCCAAGCACCGTACCAAATCACCGACGTGGCACCTCCCTCCAACGCCCCGGGGTGCGCCCCTTAATATTCTCTGACGATTCGAATTTTCCTCTTCAAATGTAATATCAAAAATCTTAACCCTACATCTTGCGAAATCGAGTTAAATAAGATTGGATTGCATGGATAGTTGTTTTGACTGATGTCATGCCCCAATTTTTTTTATTAAAAATCATTAAATAATGTATTTCTAGAAATTATATTTAACTTCAAAGTAATTTATAAAGTGAAATTAATGTGGGAAATAAAATTTCCTGGCTGGAAATATTTTTTTAATATTTTGCATGCCTTATGTACTTTATATATTTTTCCGTGAATTATCAGAGCTCAAGATGCAAACATCATTTAATCAATTAAATAAATTGAAAAACCAATTAAAACCTCATCCTTGTACTTGGGCCATTTCCAGCCCAAGTCTGCTTCTCCTCCTTGCTCGTGCAGCTGCCAATAGGCCGGTCCACCCACACCTCTCTCCTCTCCACTGGCTCGCTTGTCTCCTCCCTCTCTCTCTCGCAAAGTCTGTTTCGCGTTGTTCCCTCTCCAACGCCACCGACAGGTGGGGCTCACCTGTCGGGTGTTAGCGGCTGTTAAATGTTAATTTTATACCGCCAATACCTGCATAAAACATTCACGATAGTGCTAGGACTTAATTCTAACATATTCAGCGAGCGTTGGTGTATATTTTGATGTATGTAATAAACTGTCGAACTTGGGATGAAATTTAGACTAAAATGAAGGAGAATTCTATCCATACAAGAGTTGGGCTTTTAGACTCCATCAAAACATCAAAAATTGAGCCCAACCACCGGAGAAATGGACAAGGCAGAGCGAGGAGGAGGCCTAGACCAAATCTAGAAGCCATTTGGTCTAGTGCAGGTTCGGCCGAACCCTTGGTGATCGCCGTTGGATCCAGGTTTTGGTATGGACGCTCCAGATGCTCTCCTGATAACGGTTGCGGGGCATTTCTAACAATTCACATAGTTACAACCGTCATACCTGCCTATTTAAGGACTTCACTCCTTCACTTCTCACATACTCCAAGCTTGAGCTAAATTATAAAGAGGCTCTATTGTACTTTTTGTACACTAGAATTAGGGAGAGAGTAAATTAGAAGAAGTCAGAGGAATTCCGGAGTCGTCGATAATCCTCTCTTATTTCTGGTATTTTGTTAGTTACTCTGGTTTAATAGAATTATCATTTAATTAAGATTTACTTAGTGAGAATTATTCTTGTTTAATTCCTAATTAGCGTGCGGGATCAATGTTCACTATAGTCTATTAATTTATGGTGATTGTTTTAGTGTTTAGCTAGCGTAAAGTAGTTATTAATTGCGTAGATGCGGTGTCTGGGTAATTAATTTCTGGTGATTGCTATTTATCCCATGGTAGGTTTGAGGTGGGTGTAGAGGTGGAGACAGCCCTAAAAACACTTAGTCCTCCCCGTTCGGGTATTCAGTAGAGCGTCATCTAGGAGTAGCGGGCTGGCTAGTGCCTGAAGTATTGCATTAGGATTAAGCTAAGCTTTTCGTAGATATTGTTTCTCACTAGGAAATCCTCTCTACCCTCTGCCTATATTTTCTTCGTGTCCTTAGATGAACCTAAAGAAGAGCTAAGCACACACATTCCCTGTGAAAATCGATAACTTGGAATACTCCCGGGTGAAGTGTTGCATCAGTATTCTCCGTGCGTTTGCGAAATCTATCTGTGACATTAAAAAATACCACCAAGCATTTCTGGCGCCGTTACAGGGGAACGCTTGCTGTTTATCTCTGATCATTGTTCATCCTCGTATCATTTTTTACTTTTCTTTCTTCTACCTCCACCCCTGTTATCCCTTTGAGAAGTATTCCTGTAAACTCTTCTCGACCATGGAGCAACCTATCTTTGAATTATCAGCTCCTAGGGGCGAATTCTATGAGCTACTTCCTTCATCGAAGCCAATTTTTACAACTGGCTATGAAATTCGCCCCGAATTAATAAGCATGGTTAGGGAAAAACCCTTCCATGGTCTCGACCAGGAAAATCCCTACCATCACTTGTGGGAATTTGAGCAGCTTTGTTCATGCCTTAAGATCCTAGGCATGAAACAAGAAACTGTACGATTGAAATTGTTTTCATTCTCTCTCCAAGAGAAAGCAAAACAATGGTACACATCTACCGTTGGGTGTGTAAGCGGTGACCGGGAGAAATTGCGAGACCTTTTTCCCTGTAACCCATATTACTGCCCTTCGTGTGGAAATCATCAGTTTCCAGCAGTTGAATTAAGAATCAATTGGTGCAGCGTGGTCTAGATTCACTAATTTAGTGCAATCCGATCCAACCTTATCCATACCCGAATATGTGTTGTTGCAGCATTTTCACATGGGTTTAGATAAGGAGTCTGCATTCCATCTAGACATTACTACCGGATGATGATTCATGCATAAAACCCCATCGGAAGGAAAAGTAATTCTAGACCGAATACTAGAAAATACCTCCTTCATGGAACAATGTAATGAACCCCTCACAAAGGCATCAGCGTCTAGGATCGAGGAACCCTCGATAACCAAATCAAGGGTTGAACCGTCTACTTCAACAGATTCGGCCGAGGAATCTCCTCCTGAGCCATCATCAGCTGAGAACGAAGAAATTCGAACTCTGAAATGTACTCCAATGTTCAGGGATGATCTTGATGAAAATTATGGAAATAATCTGAATTATTTCAGTAAAAGGAAACCACTTATTTCCTTGCCACCTCCTGATCCGATAGAATATCAATATCTAAAAGATGGTTCGCGAGCTGACATCAATTATTTGTGACGAATGGCTAAAGGTGGCATAGCTTTCTTCCGAAGTAATTCGGATCAATACTGCTCCTCGAACCATTCCATGTCATTTAGAAGGGAACAATGTTGGTATTCTCTACAGTCTAACAGTCAGCGCAAATATTGTCTCTGAGTCCTTTGCATTCACCTATCTAGGCGACAAGACAATAACCCCCACTAACAAATTCTTCAAGCATCCTAACGAAGATTGTTGATGGTCGTTAGCGATCAGTTTCGACCGTCAATATTACCTAAATAGAGGAGAACTAGTTATGCTTACAATGCATATTTGAGTTTGAATAATAATATTCCACTAGTATTAGGTTTACTAACCTTTTACAGAGAATAACCATAGAGTGGAGAAGAATCGACATCAAATCAGACGATAGATCAATCGGACGATGTCGAGAATCAGACTTATGTATGAATGGGCCAAGAACTCAGAATTGACACGACGAATTGGGCCAAAATTCACGAGTTTGAAGTGAGCAACGGAGGAGGAGGCCGACAGCCAAAAATGGGCTGGATTGGGCCAGCCCATGGTTCGGCCGAACCCTCATCGGCGTCGTTGGATGCAGGGTTTCTTCTAGACGGTGTGGATTGCCTCCCTATGACGGTTGGAGGGTATTACCGACCTTTCCAACAGCCATAACTGTCATTACCTACCTATTTAAGGAGCACACTCTCTTCATTTCTTCACACACTTCAAGCAAGAGCTTTCTCATTTCTCTCAAGTTTAGTTTAGTATTCTCAAGCTAGTGAAGTAGGAATAGAATAGAAATCAGAGGTAGGGGAGCCTGATGACCGGCGACTTGCTGAGTGTGGAGAGGCTAGCGAGGTGCGAAGAGAGAAAAGACCGCAGGTAAGGGAGAGGGCCGAAATGGTGCGGAAGGAAAGAAGTAGTTGATGAGCTCTGGGAAGAAAAGAAGCTGTAGCGCGGGGTGGAAGGGAAACCTGCTCTTGTCGTCATGCCGTGGGAGAGAGACTGCAAAACTACAGTGGGAGAGAGGCCACGCCAGCAGCGGCGCGGGCGCGCGATGCTACTGAGATGGGAAGTCGGCGACGGTGTAGAGGCGGATAGGACACGATGACGCAGATGTTGATGGGATACGACGGCGCAGACACGTGGAGCGCTGAGTAGTCTGGAGTCCCTCGATGGAGCATCTGCACGAGTGGATAAGATCGGTGATGGCAAGGTATTTCTTGACGGTTGTATACATGTTCACCAAATGTAACGCTCCGCTTTTCGTGAGACGTTTAAAACTAATTTAATAAAATCCTATTCGCAAAAAAAATTCTGTCATTTGTGTGCGAGTCTAAATTGTGCCAAGGATCTCAATTTCAATCTCCTTGTTCCCTATCCTCGACATCGAAGATCAACCTCATGGAATTCCTATCCCAAATTCAAGTCTTCGAAATCTAATTTCGAAATTCAGTCCCTCTCTTTGAATTCTCGCCAAATATTTGTTCCTGTTCCTAAAAATATCAAATTCCCTTTTTTGAATCCCTTCGTCGACTCCTCCCTCTCATCCAAATCCCAATTCCGAACTCGTTGCCAAATCTCTCTCGATTTCGAGAGAATCAATCCTCATCCGAATCATTTCCTTGACTCCTCCCTGTTTTCCTGAGACCAAGTATCAAGTTTGAAATCCAAATTCAAAATCCAAATCTCTTTTCCCTCGGAATCGATTTCCTGGACAAAAGTCTACTTTGCCTTCCTCAAATCCTTGTGGACCGAATTCGCTCCCCGGCCCACATCACTCCTCTCAGCCCATCCTCTCCCTCATCGCACGTGCGTTGCACGCGCTGTCGCGCCCCAGTAGAGCTGAGAGAGGGAGCCGCCCTCTCTCTCTCTTTCTCTCTCGCGCGCGCCGACGCCGCTCAAACCCGCGCCGCCTTCGCCTTTCCCGCGCGCGCTCGCATGGAGGCCGTCCACCCGGTCGTCGCCTGCCTCGCGTGACCGCCTTTCCGCGCCTCGCCTGCCCGTAGCCCAAAACGGAAGGGACGAGTTCCCCTTTCCACCGCCCTCTTCGCCTTTTGCCCCCTCGGGCTCGACCGCTCGCTCTCCCGCCCTTGTTCTCTAGCGCACGGAGGCAGAGCGCCATGACACCGACGCGTCAGTTCGCCGCCCCTACCTTGACCATGCTGAGCCGCGCCAGCCCGCGCTCACGGTTCAATTTTCGCCGTCCGATCCACCGCCTTCACCGCTCCTTACATCCTCATCGTCCGCCATTCTCGCGCCGCACGTGATCTCCAGCTGAGCACCAACCAGCTCGCCCACGCCTCCCAAACCGACATCGCCTCCACTATAATGCCGAGCCCCTCCTCTCAATCCCTCCCGCTTCACTCTCCATCGCTGCCGCGCCATTGTTGCCGCCCGGCTGCTCGCCGCCGTCGCCGCTACTTCTGCCGACAAGCGCGAGAAGCCGAGGCACTCCGTGGTGCTGACCGCCTCTTCCGTGCACTCCCTCTCCTCTTCTTGGCCGCACGTTCTCGGTGTCGCGCCGTCCCTGGAGCGCCGCCTCCACGAAAGCCGAACGCGCCCCGCCGCCGGCTCTCCCTTCTCACCACCACCGCCAATGCCGTTTTCTCTCGCCGGTGAGCTCCCTACCGTACCCATCCCTCCTGTCGCACGCTGTGCCGCACCCGCCGCCGCTCGCCTAGGCTCGCCGGCCATCCTGCTCTGTCCCGGAGGCCGCCTCTCGTCGCCAGCCACTCTTAGTGCCGCTCCGCCCAATCCGACGCCGGAAATGGATTCCTCGAACCCCGAAGATGCTCCCAATCCTTTGAATCGAACCCTCGTTGTCTTGTCATGTTTTCCTCTTTTGCTTGCCGCCGGTGGCCGCCGTCGAAATCCGCCGCCGACGGGTTCCTCCCGGTGAATCCGAGCCGACGGATCGCTCCCTCTTGTCCCTACCATCGATCCGATGTGCTCCCCTTGGGCTGTAGTCGCCACGTCATGTCCCCGGTGAAGCTGCCGCCGCCAGCCGTTCGTCCTCCGGCCGGCCTTCTTCCTCCTCTCGCCGCCCACGTGGCCGCCACCTAGGCGCCACGTAGGCTTGACCCGGTCAAGCCTGTCAGCCGTCCCCTTCTCCCCGTGCACGTGGTCCACTGTGAGCCGAGCGGCTGCACGTGGGCCCGTCGCCATCCGGTCCACCCGGCGCACCGCACCCGTGAGCCAATCCCACAAAACCCTAGAGCCCCTCCGTGAGAACTCGTCCCGCCGTGAACCATGTCCCCGACATGCGGGCCCCACCCGAGACCCGCGTGGTGGACCGCGTCCACCCGGACTACCGCCCTTCTCTCCCCGCGCGCCGGCCCAATAGGCTTGGCCGCACCGCGCACTTTCCCTTGGGCCGCGCCTAAAGCCACCCAAGAAAGTCTAAATTACATCCCTCCTTCCATTTCTTTACCAAAGGGATTAATAAATCCTTTTTCCCTTGTTCCATAAATCAATTCCTTAATCCAAAACTCCATAATTCATTCCCTTGGTCCCGCATGCAAAAATATTATTGAGAATATTATTTCTATAAAATCCATAAATCATTTCCCGCATTCCAGAAAATCCGATAAATCATTTCTCTTATTCTAGAAATTTTATTTAAACCTCCGAAATTCATAACTCTTGATCTATAATTCCGAATGACCCCGTTCCACTTCCATTATTTCCGTAAAATTGAGATCTCTTTCCTTTGGTCTTTTGTTCAGGTTTTTGATTGTTTGTGAATAGTTGCAGTTACCGGATTTTCGTCGATCGTGGTTTTCTCAAAGATTCGTGAAGCTTCGTGAAGACCTTGAGCAAGGCAAGTCACCCTTTGACCAATTGCTCCTATAATTGGAAAGTCATTATTATTTTAATTGCAACTTGCATTATTAGTATCACTCACATAACTTGCTTGGCCTCGGTTTGGGTGCCAAACCGACGGACCTACCCAGTAGTTGCACTAATTCCTGTAGGCCGTACTACCCTGATTCCTTGTCGCTCCACCCTTGTGGTACCTCGGTATCCGTGCTCTGTGAGCGCGTATACCAACTATCCCACATACACCGTTGTTTGTCGAAAACTTGGGAAATGGGTTTGAGAAGCCTTGAAAACTCGACATGCGGTGTCGATGTGTTTAAAAACAAAATGAATTGTGAAAACTCACGATGCGGGTGCTGTGCTTACGTGGCGCTGTCCCGTATTCGCATATAAGGACCGATTCCTGTGGAAAATTCATCGAGCATAACAAAGTGCAACCACAAGGTGGAATGGGACACCCTGGCTAAGTAACTAGTCGGTTCAGGGAAACCTCGCATGCCAATAGTTGGGGAACGCCGGGGCGGGGTCGGTTTAGGAAAGGCTTTGTTGCGAACCTCCGATACCGACGGGTGTTCGGAATAAGTTCGTATGTTGTGGGTAAAGTGTACCCCTCTGCAGAGGTTAACTAACTGTTCAAACAGTCGTGCCCACGGTCGTGGGCGGATGTGAGGTGTTTCCCGTTGTGTAGATTTGTTTGCCTGTGCTTTGTGAAAAATTGTTGTGGACTAGGAATCATCACCAAAATCAGCCTATGTGGCAGGTGGATGACCTGAGTAGTCGGAAACGAATCTGTGTGATTCGGGATGTCTGCGGGCATCATAGACTAGGCTTCCCGAGTGGAAGCGGATTGTTGTGCTGCTGGGCAGCTGGACTCTGGGAGTCTGAGAAAATGAAAAAAGCTCTGGGAGCCGATTAATCAAGTGAAATAGCTCTGGGAGCCAAGAAGTAATGATCTGACCCGGGAGGTCGGTACATTACCATTTGAATTGTTGAAAAGCATCTCTTAAGTCGATTCGAGACGCAAGTCTCTTTTCGACCCCAAACTTGAAAAGTAATAAATCACTTAGTAATTTCAAAATGGGCTTCAAACAAAAGATTTGCAAAACAACCTTGCCTCTCTTCCAAGCTTGCATTAAACACCTAAATTCCCGTGACTTGCTGAGTATGGAAGTACTCACCCTTGCTCTATATAAATATATATAGTTCCTCCGACCTGAAGCTGAAGATAAAGTGAAGTGAAGATTAGGGTTTCATCCTGGTTCCTAGCCGTCGCATGTGGTGTTGGGTGTTAGTCCGTTGGTTTCACTGCTGCTGCTGTTGTTGGTGTTTCCTCGTCCGCGTCATCGATTGCATTCTCGGGCTATTCTGAGCTGCAACCTAAGTTAAGGTAAATAAGTCCTCTATTTAAATTAAGGATTGCAATGCTTCATTATTGTCACCGTGGGTACCAGCTCTATGTCCTAGGACTGGTACCGTTATCGCGGTCTCGTAGGAAGCGGTTCGCACCGTTTCTCCTACGACGCGCTCCAGTCAGGTGCTGTTGTACGGCGGTGCCGGATTGGTGTGTGACACCAAATTGGGCCTATTAGTCTTTATTTTGAATGGGCCATAAAATGGGATATACACTTTCGGAGCTCCATAGGGTCACCCACGGGTTAATTTTCACACCCGCCCCCACCCCCGGTAACGACTGGGGCCCCGACCCGACTCACCCGCAGGGCAAAAAACAGCCTCGTCCCCGGCCCCATAGGGGTGGGTATCCGCTGGATCCCCGTCCCCACCGGGGAAATTGCCATCCCTATTGGCATCCATGTTAACTAACACATATATGTAGCAACAAAAGTTATGCTTCTCTCCCTCAAAGATGCTCCATCCTGAGTTGTACTGAACTGACTAAATTGGTTTTGTACTTTAAGGTGTCTAAGTACTATATGAAAATTTTAGCTCGAAGCAATCTTTCAATTGTTCAATATGTGACCTAAAGCCATGGTAGTTGTAAACTTGAAGATGGAGGCTGTCCAAAACCCTTCACTATCCAAAACTGGTTTGTTTGTTTTTCCTGAAGGTGATGACAGTGTAGTAGCACTGAACGTCCTCTTTTCTTAAGGGGGATGTCATGTTGATGCAGAGATGCTAGCATTTTTACTTAATTTTAACCTATGGAAGGAAGCAGCCATGAGAACCGGTGGCTCCGAGGTAGACAGGTAATACTTAAAATGGGAAGCACAACGTATGGGTGGAGCCTAATTAAATCCTAGGTGATGTCATGATAAAAAAAAAACTATTTATCTGAATTTCCTGCCTTTTAGGGCCCGAAATGAAGGATTGCGGTAGAAAATTTGGAGGATTTAATTTCCTAAAGAATTTTTTCTATGGAACCCTTTGATTCATAGGAAAGATACGAAATTTTTCCTAGGACTACATTCAAATGGTTCAATCTCATAGAAAAATAAGCAAGAAGCACAACATGTTGAAAACTTTCCTTTGATTTGTTAGTTTCCGGTGATGCTGTCAAAGGGCTCCATCTTCATATTTCCTATGCTTTTCACTCCTATACGATTAAAGAAATTTGCAACTTCAATTCCTATATTTTTTCTATTCATGTGTTTTTCCTATGAGTAAATTCCCTGTATACACTCGAAAACTCACTCAATTCCTTTCATACCCCTAAAATTTTCTCGATCCCTTCTATACCCCTGAAATTTCAACTTGATCCCTTCCATACCCTTGCCATTACATTTTCCTTTGTTTCACTGTTAAGTCTGGTTGCAAATGTCTTTTATGCCCTTGATGATTTAGGTTTGAATATAAGCTTGAAGAACAATTAAAATTTTTGTTTGAGTGCACAATATGTGCATTTTGTAAAATTAATGAGATTAAATAATTAGTGCGGAAAATTTTGACATAAATTTTGAAAATAAAAAATGTAATAAATTAAATTTTTATTTGAATCTTTAATAGGGCAATGGATTTTTTTTTATCAGGAGCATTCATAAAAAAATACCGTGGACGTTGGTAGTCCTATGTTTGTACGAATACTCCTCAATTTTTATGACTTTTTTAAAAAATAAATGCATATGTTTCATTTCATTATCTAAAAATAAATTGTCATAAATAATGTATCGCACAGCAAACTCATAACTATAATAGTCTCATGCGACAAACATTTACATTTTCAATTATGTAACTCATAAATTTCTATGTTCATCCAAAGAGTAAAATGGTCATATAGAAATTAGACGGCAGCTGACAGAAGGGACATGGAAGATATCAAAATCAAATTTTAGAGGGTATACGGAATTAAGCAAAATTCAGGGGCACAGAGGAGATTAGCTAAAATTTCAGGGATATACGAGGGATTTTCTCTTTTCCTAACATGTGTTATTCTTTAAAACTATTTAAAAAAACACATTCATGGAAAGACAACAGAAGTTGCATGCCTGGCAATTGAACCGGGATAACTAATCTCGATTCCATTTCAACTCAACTTTCTCCTGCACCAGATAAATATAAGGGTTAAGTCTGATTTACCCCCCTAAACTCTTGCGAAAGTATGCTTTACCTCTCTAAACTACGATACCAGACATAATACCCCCTTGAACTATTCAATCCGGACAATTAACCCCCTCGTGGCCAATTTCGGCTGGTTTTACCTCTTTGATCTGCCGTGGCACACTCATGTGGCAAATGATGTGGCAGTTACCTCTCCCCTCTCTTTCTCCCTCTGCCCCGTGAAAAATTCCCCACCCAAACCCCTAACCCTAGCGGCGCAGGTGGAGCTGGGCGGCACGGCGGCATGGTGAAGGGCGGCGTGGGGGCGTGGTGAAGAGCGACGCAGGTGAAGCTGTGTGGCGCGAACGGCGCGGCGCTGCGCAGGCACGACACGCGCGAGGCGAGGCACAAGCACAGCGGCAAGGCACACGCGCACAAGCACAGCAGTGAGCCTAATGACATACATAGATTTTTGGTTGTAGTCAGATTTGTGACTCTGATGACAAAGCTCCTTTATTGCACAAACACATGACCATCACAAATTGAGAAACATGTTACATGCATGCAGTGATTACATGTTAGTATACTGCATATACAGAAAGATCACAGCTTAACATACAACCCCAGAATTATAAATACACATGCTACTAATGCATACATCTTTCCTTCTCTAAGATATTAATTTTAGCAACTAGATTAGCTTTTCCAGCATCCTTTTGCTTCCCCATTGCTTCCGTCTGTTCTTTGTGCCTAGCAAGATTGGTCTCCGTCTGCACCTTTGCATCAGTGACATGCTTGAGCTCCGTGGCATACCTGTGCGCCGTCCCATGCTTGCGTTTCGCCGCCGTGTGAGCGTCGTGCCACTACACATGTACCTCGCCGCTGTGCTTGTGCCGCGCCGCCGCGCGTGTCTCGCGCTGCCGTGCAAGTGTCGTGCCTGCGCAGCGCCGCGCCGCTCGCGCCACACACCCTCGCCTGCGTCGCCCTTCACCACGCCCCCGTGTCGTTCTTCACCACGCCGCCGCGCCGCCCAGCTCCCTCCGCGCCGCTAGGGATAGGGGTTCGGTGGGGAATTTTTCATGGGGGAGAGAAAGAGGGAGAAAGAGAAGAGGAGGGGAGGGGTATTTTTATGTAACTGCCACATCATTTGCCACATGGGTGTGCCACGTCGGATCAAAGACGTAAAACCAGCCGAAATTGGTCGCGGGGGGTTAAGTGTGCGGATTGAATAGTTAAATGGGGGATTATGTATGGTATCATAGTTTAGGGGGGTAAAGCGTACTTTCGCAAGAGTTTAGAGGGGTAAATCGGACTTAACCCTAAATATAATACTTCATCCGGTTCTATAATTTTTGACCTTTTAAACAAGGTTGTAATCAAACTTTTATAACTTTAATTATCAATAACTTTAAAACTATTTAGTTTAAAGGTATTAGAACAACATATATAGATTTCTTTTACAAAGTACTATAATAAAATTAAAAATTAGTAATTTATTGCATATATTATAATAGAAAAATATAGTCAAAGATATATTTTGGAGACCGTGTCAATGTCTAAAACGCCAAGGATTATAGAATTGGAGAGAATTACTAGAATACCAAGGATGTCAACGTTTTTCCAAAGTTTTTTTCATGCTTACAAAAGCTATGCAGTTGCCATTAATCTAGTTTATTGGTTAGCTTTGTTGATTTACTGAGACGTCAGTAACTATTTGGCTCCGTTTCCACGCAATTTGCTGAGTTCTTTTCCATTGTAAACTTCCTGACGTTGATAGTTTGAAAATGTTGTATCATTGGTTACGTGATGACATGGATATAGTTGTTGCATGTCGTCGGTGTATTAGTAGGTAGACTTTGACTCGAAGACGGGTGTGTTCGCTGTACCTGGTTCCCGAAACCCTCCACACCGAAAACGGAGCGGTCTATTAGCGCGTAATAATTAAGTATTAGCTAAGTTTTTTTAAAAAAATAGATTATTTTGATTATTTTTTAAGCAACTTTCGTATAGAAACTTTTTGAAAAAAAAATATACCGTTTAGCAGTTTGAAAAGCGTGCGCGCGGAAAACGAGAGAGAGGGGTTAGGACAAGGGGGCATGGATTGGTTCTTGCCTCTGGTTTGTCAAGGCTTACAGAGGTGCAGTTGTTATGAGAAGACTTGACTTGAGTAGATAGACTGTTTTTGTTGTATTTGGGCTTCTTTAGTTTGACGCTAATTTTTTTAAGGATGTGTTTAGTTCACGCTAAAATTAAAAGTTTGATTGAAATTGGAACGATATGATGGAAAAGTTGAAAGTTTGTGAGTGTAGAAAAGTTTTGATGTGATGAAAAAGTTAAAAGTTTGAAAAAAAAGTTGGAAACTAAACCAGGCCTAACTTGAAAGCTGCTTCCAAGTTCCCGCTATACAAAATTTAGGTTAGTTCATGTGAAATGTGACCGCTGTGTTCGGTGATGAGCGTGGAGAACTCTTCATCCCGACATACAAAATAGAGCGGCTAGTTCTCTTCGCGACTCAAAGGACAGCTATCCAGGTCGCGTTTGTCTTTTTCTCTTTCAGTTCAGTTTCTTTTTTTCTTGTTGCCGCCTTCTTGAAATCGTCAGCCATTTCTTGTCTGCTTCTCCAAATTCTTCCAAACGAAGGAAGCAAACACCATTCACATAGTTAAACAAAGCATACGTCTTCATTTCATCGTAGTAATCATTTTGCTAGAGGGTTTGGCAATCAATTTTGTGCAACCTGGGGCCGTCAGTACAAATGAAATGACAAATTGATTCTATTAGCCAGCGTCAGATAGAAGAATCTGACATTTTAATACTTTTTTACGATGTCAGAGAATCTAACATTTGAATATTTCAAGATGATATTAATTTTGTTTGACTAATTGGTCATTGATTAACCTATTGCTTCAATGGTTCGTTGATTCCGATGGCATTTTTAGTGCCATGCCGGCCGCACAAAGAGGATAAATGGGTGATCTACAAACGGATAAAGAGCAGTACAATAGCAGACCATGGCCCGTTTTGGATCCGAGAGATATTTTTTAGCCCTATCTTAAATAGGCTAAATATGTTAGAATAATTGGGCTAGGCCCTACTTATCCTATTAAATCTCAAAGGCCCATAATAAGTGTTAAGAATAATAATACCACCTCAGGATTTAAGCGAGGAATATCTCAACCTAAATAGGGAGTTATTGGAGTCTCCCTGTTGACTGGTTGAGGTGGGGGTCGGAAAGCCACACGCGCGAGCGCGCCGGGGCGAGGGCGAGGGCGAGGCGTGGCTAGCTGCCGTGCGTGCGTCACGTCGCTACTCTTTCGCAGCCACTAACCCACGTTCCCACGACTGCGCCGCAACAGCGCGTCCACGTTCCCACGACTGCCTCTCTCCTGATAGATAAGGAGGCGCGCCGCAACAGCGCGTCCACGTTCCCACAACTGCCTCTCTCCTGATAGATAAGGAGGCCGCGAGTCCGATCCGTTCTAATCGCTTGCTTCTTTCCCGGTGTTAGTTCCTCCTCCTCCGCGCCTGTGCTGCTCTCGCTTCCTCGCTTCTGATCTCTTGCGCACACGAGAGATCTGATCTCTTTGCGCGCACGAGAGATTGGAAGGCTTCGCCTGAGACCTGCACCGGGTAGGCGGGTGATCAGGTTTTTGGGGAGTGCTTCCCGCACGACTGCTCGTCCTCGCCATGTCTGCGCCTGGAGCCGGAGCTGCCGCCGGCGCCGCTGCTGCTGCTGGAGGAGATGGCGCACCTGGAGCCGGAGGTGGCGCGCCAGGAGCCGGAGGTGGTGCGGCGAACAACAACACCAACAGAGGCAATTCTGCCTCACAATCCAGCGGAGCGCCTTTCTCGGGGTATATCCTTCTCCTTCTTCTGTTCCTGCTGTTAGCGCTCTACTGCTTTGTTCCTATTCCTGATGTTCATGATGCCTCTAGCATGTTTGTGCGCTATGTTCCTGTTCCTGATATTCATGATGCCTCTAGCATGTTTGTGCGCTATGTTTCTGTTCTTGATATTCATGATGATGCGCATGATGTCTTTAGTATGCTACTGGTTATGTTCAGATCACCCTACACTGCTTATGCCATGATTATTGTCTTAACATTTTGGATTAAAATATGCTGATTCATGACCATATTTCCAACAATCCAAAAACCTGATAGGTCATTTTCGGTAGTTGGCTTTGCTGCTGCACTGAAACCGCATGCTTTTGATGGTTCTAACTATAAGAGATGGAAAGCACGTGCACTATTGTGGTTGACAGCGATGCAGTGCTTCTATGTTTCACGGGGCAAACGAAGTGAACCACCTCTTTCTCCTGAGGAAGAGGCTAAGTTCGAGGCTTCGGATTGCCTGTTCCGTGGAGCATTGATCAGTGTACTAGCTGACAACATAGTGGACTTGTACATGCACATGCCTTTTGGGAAGGACATGTGGGATGCACTTGAGGCCAAGTTCGGAGTTTCTGACGCCGGCAGTGAGCTGTAAGTCATGGAGCAGTTCTATGACTACAAGATGGTCGATGACCGTTCTGTAGTAGAACAAGCTCATGAGATTCAGATGCTGGCTAAGGAACTTGAGAACAACAACTGTGAGTTGCCGGACAAGTTTGTGGTGGGTGGCATTATTGCCAAATTGCCACCTTCTTGGTCGGACTTTGCCACTTCTCTAAAGCACAAGAGACAAGAGTTCAGTGTTTCTGATCTCATTGGCTCTTTGGGTGTTGAGGAGAAGGCGAGGGCAAAGGACGTCCGGGGCAAAAAGGTTGAGGGAGGTTCTAGTGCCAATAAGGTACAGAAGAAGAACCCTCATGCATCCCACAACAACAAGAAAGTCAAGCCTGATGTCAAGCCTGATGTCAAACCCAATGCTGCAACCAACTTTAAGAAGAAAGGCAAGGGAAAGGCAAAGGGAGACTGCTTTGTGTGTGGCAAGTCTGGGCATTGGGCCAAGGACTGTCCTGAGCGCAAAGACAGGAAGTCTGCCAACATGGTCATTAGCGAGGGCGGAGGAACATCGGGGTACGGTAAAATATTACCTACAGTTCTCTCTGTTTTTCACTCACCTGATTGGTGGGTGGACACTGGTGCTAATATTCATGTATGTGCTGACATTTCTCTGTTTTCTTCTTATCAGGTCAGGAGAGGTTCCTCCTTGTTGATGGGAAATGGGTCGCTTGCGGCTGTTCATGGTGTTGGTACGGTCGATCTGAAGTTTACTTCGGGAAAGACCGTGCAGCTGAAGAACGTGCAGCATGTCCCTTCAATAAAGAAGAATCTTGTTAGCGGCTCTCTATTGTGTAGAGAAGGTTTTAGACTTGTGTTTGAGTCCAATAAATGTGTCGTATCTAAATATGGGACTTTTGTTGGAAAAGGTTATGACATCGGAGGCTTGTTCCGCTTTTCTTTGAATGACATGTGTAATAATCATAATGTTGTTAACCATATTAGCAAGAATGATGAGTCTAATGTGTGGCATTCGCGACTTTGTCATGTGAATTTCGGTTGTATGACGCGCTTAGCTAACATGAGTTTAATTCCAAAATTCACTTTGGTCAAAGGTTCCAAGTGCCATACTTGTGTTCAATCGAAACAACCTCGCAAGCCTCACAAGGCATCTGAGGCGAGGAATTTGGCACCTCTAGAACTTGTTCATTCCGATTCGTGCGAAATGAACGGCGTGTTGACTAAAGGAAGAAAGAAATATTTCATGACACTGATAGATGATTGCACTAGATTTTGCTATGTGTATCTATTGAAAACAAAGGATGAAGCATTGCACTACTTTAAAATCTATAAAGCTGAGGTAGAAAACCAACTTGAAAGGAAAATCAAACGGTTGAGGTCTGATAGAGGTGGGGAGTATTTTTCGAATGAGTTTGCATCCTTTTGCGAAGAGTTTGGAATTATTCATGAGAGGACGCCTCCCTATTCACCCCCAATCAAATGGGGTGGCCGAAAGAAAGAACCGTACTCTAACTGAGATGGTGAATGCCATGTTAGACTCTGCTGGGCTTTCCAAGGAATGGTGGGGTGAGGCAGTTTTGACTGCGTGTCATGTCCTGAATAAAATTCCAATGAAGCATAAGGAAGTAACACCATTCGAGGAATGGGAAAGGAAGAAATTAAATCTCTCATACCTACGAACATGGGGCTGTTTGGCCAAGGTAAATATACCTATAGCCAAAAAGCGGAAACTTGGACCAAATACTGTTGATTGTGTGTTCATTGGTTATGCTATTCACAGTGTGGGTTATAGATTCTTAATAGTAAACTCTAGAGTACTCGACATGCATGTTGGTACAATTCTTGAGTCCAGAGATGCTACATTCTTTGAGAATGAATTTCCCATGAAGCATACACCTAGCACTTCTAGTCAAGAAACTGTCATGCCCCATGAGAACTTTGCACCGATAGAACACAATGATCAAACGTCTGAGAAAAATCCTGAGGAGGACAACATTGTAGACACTCGCAAGAGTAAGAGACAAAGGGTTGCAAAATCCTTTGGAGATGACTACATTGTATACCTCATGGATGACACCCCAAGAACCATAGAAGAGGCATATTCATCTCTTGACGCTAACTATTGGAAGGAAGCAGTACGCAGTGAAATGGACTCGATTATATCTAATGGTACTTGGGAAGTCGTTGAGCGTCCATATGGGTGCAAGTCCGTAGGATGCAAATGGGTTTTCAAGAAAAAGCTTAGGCCTGATGGTACAATTGAAAAGTACAAGGCAAGGCTTGTGACCAAGGGTTATACCCAAAAGGAAGGCGAGGACTTCTTTGACACATACTCACCAGTTGCTCGCTTGACCACAATTCGAGTACTACTTGCTCTGGCAGCCTCTCATGGTCTTCTCGTCCATCAGATGGACGTTAAGACAGCTTTCCTAAACGGAGAGCTGGAGGAGGAGATCTATATGGATCAACCAGACGGGTATGTACTAGAAGGTCAGGAGGGAATGGTGTGTAAACTGTTGAAATCCTTGTATGGCCTCAAGCAAGCACCTAAGCAATGGCATGAGAAGTTTGACACCACGCTTACATCTGCTGGCTTTGTTGTGAACGAAGCTAACAAATGTGTATACAATCGCTATGGTGGGGGAGAAGGAGTGATCTTGTGCTTATATGTCGATGACATATTGATCTTTGGGACCAGCCTTAATGTGATTGAGGAGGTCAAGGACTATCTGTCCAAGAGTTTTGAAATGAAGGATTTGGGAGAGGCTGATGTTATCCTTAACATCAAACTACAAAGAGGAGATGAGGGTGGGATTACACTTGTGCAATCCCACTATGTGGACAAGGTTTTGAGTCGCTTTGGATATAGTGACTGCAAGCCAGCTCCTACTTCTTATGATCCCAGCGTGCTATTAAGGAAAAACCGAAGAATAGCAAGGGATCAACTAAGATACTCTCAAATCATTGGTTCATTGATGTACTTGGCTAGTGCAACGATGCCTGACATCTCATTTGCTGTAAGCAAGCTGAGCCGGTTTGTCTCAAATCCGGGAGATGATCATTGGCAGGCTCTGGAAAGAGTAATGCGCTATCTAAAGGGCACTATGAGCTATGGAATTTACTATACCGGGTATTCAAAACTACTAGAAGGGTATAGTGACTCAAACTGGATATTTGATGCTGATGAGATAAAAGCCACAAGTGGATATGTGTTCACACTTGGAGGTGGCGCTGTTTCCTAGAAGTCTTGCAAGCAGACCATCTTAACGAGGTCAACAATGGAAGCAGAACTTACAGCACTAGATACTGCGACAGTTGAGGCCGAGTGGCTTCGTGAACTCCTGATGGATTTGCCGGTGGTTGAAAAACCAGTGCCAGCTATCCTAATGAACTGTGATAGTCAAACAGTGATTATTAAAGTGAATAGTTCAAAGGACAACATGAAGTCATCTAGGCATATCAAGAGAAGACTGAAATCTGTCAGAAAGCAGAAAAACTCCGGAGTGATAGCATTGGACTATGTCCAAACGGCTAGAAATCTGGCAGATCAGTTTACCAAGGGGCTACCATGTAACGTGATAGACAGTGCATCGAGGGAAATGGGCTTGATACCCACCTAAGGTTGCACAATAGTGGAAACCTGTCCATTGTGATCGGAGATCCCGTGAATTTGGATGGCGAAACAAACTATTGTGTGACTGAGAGAAGAGACCCTTGAAAAGGGCTCATTTTCATGATGTGCTTCTCTTCTTTCCTGCATGGTAGGATGGCTCATGCCTTAATGTGATCCGAGTGGCTTTTCTAAGCAGAGATGTTGACCTGCAGAACATCTTAGAAGGAACACACCTATATGAGTTCGACTGCTAGTCACAGTCTGTGAGGTTTGGGCGATCTCTAGATACTCATGAAAGGCCCGGAGTTTGACTTATATGCTTCAAACAGAGGGGATGCGAACGGTAGCCCAGTACTAGTCAAGGTTCTGAGTGAAACCTGATCACACAAAACTGACAATTCAAGGCATAGTCCATTGTTCAGTTGTGGTCTGATGTAGCTCATTTCCTAGGTGGAAGTTCAACTTAACAGTCTCCACCAAAACCCTGATATATCAAACAGGCACAACATTTCTTACGAGCCTTGAAATTTGGTGGGGATTGTTAGAATAATTGGGCTAGGCCCAACTTATCCTATTAAATCTCAAAGGCCCATAATAAGTGTTAAGGATAATAATACCACCTCAGGATTTAAGCGAGGAATATCTCAACCTAAATAGGTTGTTATTAGAGACTCCCTGTTGACTGGTTGAGATGGGGGTCGGAAAGCCACACGCGCGCGCGCGGGCCGGGCCGAGGCCGAGGGCGTGGGCGAGGCGAGGCGTGGCGTGGCTGGCTGGCGGCGTGCGTCACGTCGCTACTCTTTTGCAGCCACTAACCCACGTTCCCACGACTGCCCCGCAACAGCGCGTCCACGTTCCCACGACTGCCTCTCTCCTGATAAATAAGGAGGCCGCGAGTCCGATCCGTTCTAATCGCTTGCTTCTTTTCCGGTGTTAGTTCCTCCTCCTCCGCGCCTGTGCTGCTCTCGCTTCCTCGCTTCTGATCTCTTGCGCGCACGAGAGATCTGATCTCTTGCGCGCACGAGAGATTGGAAGGCTTCGCCTGAGATCTGCACCGGGTAGGCGGGTGATCAGGTTTTTGGGGAGTGCTTCCCGCACGACTGCTCGTCCTCGCCATGTCTGCGCCTGGAGCCGGAGCTGCCGCCGGTGCCGCTGCTGCTGCTGGAGGAGATGGCGCACCTGGAGCCGGAGGTGGCGTGCCAGGAGCCGGAGGTGGTGCGGCGAACAACAACACCAACGGAGGCAATTCTGCCTCACAATCCAGCGGAGGGCCTTTCTCGGGGTATATCCTTCTCCTTCTTCTGTTCCTGCTATTAGCGCTCTACTGCTTTGTTCCTGTTCCTGATGTTCATGATGCCTCTAGCATGTTTGTGCGCTATGTTCCTGTTCCTAATATTCATGATGCCTCTAGCATGTTTGTGCGCTATGTTTCTGTTCTTGATATTCATGGTGATGCGCATGATGTCTTTAGTATGCTACTGGTTATGTTCAGATCACCCTACACTGCTTATGCCATGATTATTGTCTTAACATTTTGGATTAAAATATGCCAATTCATGACCATATTTCCAACAAAATAACCCAAAAAGATCAAAAGGGTGAGCTATTCGAGGGCTATTTGGAAATAACCCACCCCAAAAACTATCCCACCCAAGGGGTGCTAATTGGGGCTATTTCGGGTGGGGCCACTGAAAAAGTGTATTTTCTCTCTATCTCTCTCTATAGGAAGGTACATTAAAGGCCAAATAGCTCTCAAAATAACCCTGGGATCCAAACAACTTAGGGCTATTTTATTGGAGAGCTATTATCTTGTGCTAAAAAATAGCTCTCAAAATAACTCTTGGCTAGTTCTCCATATAAGCCAGCTATAAACATATTTTAAGGAGATAAAAGAGAAGAGATAAAGCAACGGGCTACAGATTCCAAGATGCATATGTGTATGACAGGTGGGACCAGACATTAATTATGTAGTACATGTTTATAACTATTGTATAAATTGACTATAGATAATTTGAAGTCAATAGTTAGCTATACTATTAAACTTGCTCTAAGCAGTCCAGAAAAGAACACTTTAATTTGAATAGTACATTTTGTTGTATTCTCGTGTGCTCCCTTCGTATATATATAAAAAAAAATCTAACATTGGTACTCCCTTTGTAAAAAAAAATACAAATTTAGGATTGGATGCAACACATTCTAGTACTATAAATCTAGATAGATGTATATCTAGATTCGTAGTACTAGGATATGTTACATCTGGTATTAGGTTGGTTTCTTATGGGATGGGAGGAGTACTTCGTCCAATCAAAGATAATATAGTATTTTGTTGTGTATTTCGTCCAATCAAAGAAAATATTGGTGTGAAATTTAGTGGGGTAGCACAACTAAAATATTGGTATATTTTTAAGTATTTTATGAGGTTTGAGTTTCACTTTGGACAACTTTTTATTACCTATGTTTTGTTTTGATCAATATTTTTTTCGCGAATACATAAAAGGATTGCATGTGAATATATTAGAAGGAAAAGAGTTTTTGATACACAACGCAACCAGTGAGACATGCCTATCCAGGAGAAGGAAGAAAAACAAAAACTGAAGCTATGAAAAAGAAAAACTATTCAGGCGGCCAAACGCAACTCTAATTAGTGGGAGAAGGGCAGAGCCACACTACACTCCCAAGAAGCCCTCAAAAATAGCAATGCCAGCGGAAGATCACAGATGGCCTTCCGAGAGAATGGACTCCAGAACCACTGAGACCGAAGAGAGCGTAGAGTCAAAAACCCTAGAGTTTCATTACTTCCACAGCTACCAAGAGACCAAGAGGACTAGGGAGTCGAAGCTGGCTGAAGATGCTCAAGTAAGCAGGCCCTAGAAGACGGCCACCAGTCCTAAAGCCAGCTGCCATGGGGGAAAGAGGGCAGCCTAGCCAGCGGGCAACAACACGTGGTGCCAGACCTATCGAGCGAACACACAGTCAAGGGGGATGTGGTTCGCCGTCTCAAGATCATGAGGGCAAAAGGGGCAGGCTGAGTGGCTATTGATACCACGCTTCTGGAGAAGATCAGCCATCCAGCAGCGCTATTGAAAACCAAACCAGAGGAAGAATTTGCATTTAGCAGGGCCCTTCACGTGCCAGAGCAGATTGGCATACGCAAAGGAGTGCTGGCCAAGGAAGAACGCCTGGTAAGCTGAGTGCACCGAGTAACGCTGGTCGCTCGTCCATTGCCAAACAAGACGTCCTCTACGGCTCTACGCCCGGCGAGAGGTGGGTAGGAAGTACTGCATCCCAAATAAGAAGGAACTAGGAGATGACCAGAACAATGAGGGCGCCGCGGATATCACTAACCCAGGAATTGTTTGCGACGCCAGAACCAATTGTGCGTGAACCCCGGAGACGCGAGGGCACGACGACGAGGAGGTCTTGAGCCAAGGAGGCCACCAGGCGACCGTCGATCCACTGGTCAGTCCAGAAGAGAGTTGATTCACCATCTCTTGACACGAAGAATGTGACGCAGCAAACATGTCGGAGACACTCCGCTCAACGGGGGCCTTAAGGCCAGCCCAGTAGGGATGCAATGAGCACTGAAGCCAAAGCCAGCGAACTCGCAGGGCGAACCCACTAGTTTTAAAAAAACTAGATAATTTTACTTTTCTAGCTCTTTTGGACAGCTATATGCTCTTTTATCTATCTACATTCAATTTATTGTACACACAACCATGTGAGTTCATTGCCAAGTAAAAACCGAAATACTTAAGATCATTCATATACTTAAGAAAATGGCAAATTTTGCTATAGGACACCTAAAATTTGTGTAATTTGCTTATAGAAATTGTAAAAGCATGTCACGATTGAAAGCCATCCTAAAAGACTAATAATTTGCTAGAGGACACTTGCGACTCAATTGTAAAGATAAATTCTTAGGAAAAAAGATAATGCCCCTAGGAACACATGCTTCAAACATAGTGATAGAGTGAAGACTTAGAAATTATGCAATTCTAAATTAGCCATCACCCCAAATAGATCACTAGTATACATCGTATTCCATCTTCACTCAAGCCTTAGCTCAAAAGCTTTTCACCCTAGAGTCATTCTCATTCTTTTGAAGAATTTATTGTTCCAATTGAGTCGAAATTGTCCTCCAGCAAATTATCAGTTTTAGAGATGTCTTTTAGCCGTGAGATGTTTTTGCGATGTATATCAGCAAATTGTACAAATTTTGTGTGCCTTGTAGCAAAATTTGCCTTAAAAAAAAGAGTCAGCGTGATTCGATATAATAAAAATAAGAGTAGCGTGATTCAAGATATAATAAAAATAAGATTACCTGGTTCAAGGTGTACTTGTTTTTAAAACCACCCGTCATTTGATCGTTGCTTTTACCAGCCGTAGTCAAAATTTAAATCTTACTACTAAATTTAATTTTAAGGTTTTTTATCATAGTTTTTTTGGCATTAACATTTAAATCACTAACAACACAATATAAAAGTTCTCCTCTTCATTTATTCTTTCTCTCTTTATTATAAGAGCTATATAGCAAATTGTTTCAACATATATTTGTCGTGTGTTTTAGGCCCCATCGTTTAACCAAATATGGATAACACATTTATGTGTGTATTCTTAGCGATTTAAATACCAATGTTGAAAAATAAATTTTGATAAAAAAAACTTGAAAATCAAAATTTTAGAATTTAAATTTTAACAACTACCGATATTGTAGAGAAAAAGAGAAGATCTTATTTCATAAAGGGAGACTACGTAACGGTATTATCGTTTCGACGGAATAACTCACATCGGCATGAATCCTATAGGTATTAGATCTAATACATTCGATACCAAACATGATACCCCGTACGTATCATATCTGATATTTAGGTATCATACTGACGTCAATATGATACTATACGTATCAGATCTGGTACCTACAATGCTAGATATGAACCCCATAAGAATTAGATCTGGCATCTAAATACCATGTTCACGTCATCATGTTACCATGATACCTCGTGCTATTCGGTTGAAACAGTATAACATTCTACGGTATTTCTGTATTTTAGATTGATATACAATCTTTTGTGGTGTTAGCACTAGCAGTCAAAGGAGTGGCCGAAGTGGGGACCATCTTCCTCCAGATTAAACCTTTTTTTTTCCCGGACTCGCACCGGACTTGCCGTCCGCCGCCATTGCGCGTCTCCGCCCAAACCCAAATGTTCGCCGACGGCGAGCGACACTGAGACCGAGTCGACATGGCTCTCCTCCTCCCGGGGTGGATGGCCACCACGGCGTGCTCGCCGCCGTCAGGTGGTTCCTTCCCCGACCTGCTCGCCTTCCTCTTCCTCTCGCCCTGCCCGCAGCGCGCGCTCCTCGGCGCCGTCGACCTCGTCTTCGTCGTCGCGTCCCTCGTCGTCCTCGCCCTTCCCCGCGGCGGCGGTGGCGGCGCTGGGGATGGTCCCGAACGGGAGGCGCTTCTGCCGAAGCCTCGGGCGTCGGGAAGGCCTTTCCGGGTCGCGGTCGCGCTCGGGGCGTCGGGGGTGTTCGCGGCGGCGTCGGCCATCCTCCTCGCGCTCGCGTTGTTCCTCCTGCCGAACACGGTATGGAGGGTTTGGGAATCCGCCTTCCTCGCCGTCCACTTCGTCGCGCACGCCGTGGCGGCGTGGACCATCGCGTCGCGGAGGGGAGCGGCCGGTGGCGCCCTCCCTCTGCAGCTCCGCGTGTTTTGGGTCGTGACGGCCCTCGTCGGCGCGCTCTTCTCCGCTTCGGCCGCGGTCCGCTGGGCCGAGGATTCGCTGCTTTTCCCCGACGACCCCCTCGCCTTCGCCGGCCTCGCCCTCTCGCTGCCTCTGGTGTATGTAGCCATCACCGCCTCATCCGGCGAGGTCGCAGGTACGTGCGAACGCGAACCCGCTGACGTCACCACCGCGGCGGAGCCCTCTACGCCGTACGACGCGGCGTCGTGGCTGTCGCGCGCGACGTTCAGTTGGATCAATCCACTGGTCTCCAAGGGGTACGCCAGCGACTCGCTCGCCGCCGAAGACGTCCCGCCGGTGTCGCCGGCCCACCGCGCCGAGGCGTCGTACGCTCGGTTCGTGTCCAACTGGCCGGCGCAGGGGTCGCGCTACCCGGTGGGCGTCGCGCTGTGGCTGTCCTTCTGGCCGCGCGTCCTATTGACGGCGGCGCTCGGCCTTGTGCGCCTCGCCGCCATGTACGTTGGCCCGTCGCTCATCAACCATTTCGTCGACTTCATCAGCCATGGCGGCACGACGTGGGAGGGCCTCCGGCTTGTCGCCATCCTCGTCGCCGGCAAGGCGGTGCAGACGCTGGCCTCGCACCACTACAACTTCCAGGGGCAGCTGCTGGGGATGCGCATCCGCGGCGCGCTGCTCACGGCGCTGTACCGCAAGTCGCTGCGTCTGTCCACCGGCGCGCGCCGCGCGCACGGCTCGGGCGCCATCGTCAACTACATGCAGGTGGACGCCGGGACGGTGTCCTACGCCATGCACGGTCTCCACGGCCTTTGGCTGATGCCGCTGCAGATCGTGGTGGCGCTTGTCCTGCTGTACGCCTACCTCGGCCCCTCCGTGCTCATGACGCTTGCCGTGATCACCGCGGTCACCGTGATCACCGCGTTCGCCAACAAGCTCAACTTGGCCTACCAGCTCAAGTTCCTCGGCGTCCGCGACAGCCGCATCAAGGCCATCACCGAGATGCTGAACCACATGCGTGTCATCAAGCTGCAGGCCTGGGAGGAGAAATTCGGTGGCAAGGTGCGAGAACTCAGGCAGACTGAGATGGGGTGGTTGACCAAGATTGTACTCTTCATGTGCGCCAACAATGTCGTGTTCTCCAGCGGCCCACTCGCCATGACTGTGCTGGTCTTTGGGACCTACCTCGCCACCGGAGGAGAGCTAGATGCCGGGAAGGTGTTCACGGCCACCGCGTTCTTCTCAATGCTCGAGGGGCCTATGCACAACTTCCCGCAGACGATCGTGATGTGTATGCAAGCGTTTGTGTCACTTGGCAGGCTGAACAAGTTCCTGTCTGATGCCGAGATTGACAGCACGGCTGTGGAGCGCATTGCTAGTAGCGCCGGTGATGCAGCAGCGGTGAAAGTACAGAATGGAGTGTTTGCTTGGGATGTGCCAGTTGAAGGTGCAGAGGATGCCCGGCAGGGCCATGGTACGGAGAATGGCCGAGAGGAGGGGCCAGAGATGGAGATGGTGCTGAAGGGGATTGAGGTGGAGGTGAGGAAGGGTGAGCTAGCTGCGGTGGTTGGGACAGTGGGCTCTGGCAAGTCGTCACTGCTGTCCTGCATTATGGGAGAAATGCACAAGGTTTCCGGCACGGTGAGTGTACATATATCAAATTCTTGGCATGTGATTAAGGAATAATTAACATTCTATTCTGATAAGAAAATGTGAATTCAAGTGTTTACTATCACAACAAAATAATTCAAATCTCTCTTGACAGTTTTATTGAAGCCAATAAAATCCAGCTGATGTAAAAGCTATTTGTTCCTTAAATTCTGTATATAAGATTCTTTAGTTTAGCTCCTTTTTTGGTAAGCTCACGGCAGATTGTGGGATTATTTCCCCAGAAATTAGTTTGACATAAACCTGCCTGGTTCACTCAATTTGCGTTTGGCCTTCCTTGTTTGGGATTCTTTGTATTCAGCCATTGGAGAAATTGTCATGTGATTTTAGATTTGCATCACTAAAAGTTGAAAGAACACTTTAATATCATTGAAGATTTGCACTGTTCCTTTATGTGCCACTTGTGCACAACTGCACACTTGAGGGGTGTCTATCTCTGTTAATTATGAACAAACTACCCTCTGGAAAAAGGCTGAAGGTGAGCTTGTCAAACAGGCATCGAACAAGGGAAACCACACGGTCAATCCCCTTTGCTGTCCACCACCAATCTGCATCATCCACCACTGATTTGCACCGTCCGTTGTCTATCTGTTCCTCTTGCTAACGGCAGCAACCTTGTTGGCCACCGTCGATTCACACCGGTTGCCATCAATCTCCACATATGTTGTCCATTTCACTTTCAGTTCCTCTTGCTAGCCACAGCAGACCCACTAGCCACCATTGATTCAAACTGGCTGCTGTCAGTTTCCGTCACTATACACAGTCCGTTCTCCATAGATATCTGGATTAAAACAAACTTGAGGTCTCATGCCTTCCCCTCCTTGCATCTTGAATTCCTATGTTTTACTTATCTATCGTCCCAGATGGTAGTTTTGATGTGATTCATTTATTCACACCATTTTTTGTGAGACTCTTTCTTCGCACTTTGCATACTTTGTAGCTGATCTTATCAGAAGTAGTATATCAATAAATCTAAATGTTGAGACCATACTTATGTACTATTCAGAATAAAATACCAGTATGGCATTCATGCATCAATAATTCTGAATATTGCGACTGAGCTCATTACATATGCTTATCTATTAGCATACCAGTTGTTGCCAATTTCTTCAAGCTATTTTCGTTTTTTTTTTCTGTCGCTACCTTTTCCAAGTTATTTTCCTACTTTTTATCTGATAATAACTGTGTTATCGTTTCGTATTTGATACAGGTTAGCATATGTGGGAGCACAGCTTGTGTTGCTCAGACAGCTTGGATCCAAAATGGAACCATTCAAGAGAACATTTTATTTGGACAACCAATGCATTCAGAGAGGTACAGGGAAGTCATACATGCTTGTTGCTTAGAGAAAGATTTAGAAATGATGGAGTTTGGAGACAAGACTGAAATAGGAGAGAGGGGGATCAACCTCAGTGGTGGCCAGAAACAACGCATCCAGCTTGCTAGGGCAGTTTATCAAGATTGTGATATATATCTGCTTGATGATATCTTTAGTGCAGTTGATGCTCATACTGGTTCAGCTATCTTCAAGGTAAATTCACATTTATTTCTTTTGTGTTCTTGTGGTGTTTAGCTATTTCATTGAGTTGATTTAAATTCAGAACAAATGCAAAATAACCACAAGTGAAAATGAACTTGGGGAAGGAACTTGTAATGAAGATTTACAGGATGTCTAGTGAAAGCCGAAAGGTAAAATAAATGAGGAAAGATCAAATATGGAAGGTCGAATTCTTTGAAAGATAAGAGGAAAAGTCATTCTTGTAAATTATAAAATAAATTTCAACATCAAGCAATGCCATCTGGCTTTCGGCATGGTAGTTATCATGCTGTGAATCAAGCCCTCACGGCATCTTTCTGTTTTTCTACATAAACGGAATATTAAAAAAATATTGATTAAAATGCTTTTAGAGTTTTCCTTACCAATATGATTTTATATTTGCATAATTCAGATCCCATTTAGTTTACCTATTTATCAATTTTCCTTTTTCTGTTGGATTCGTCTAGAAGAAAGCGAAGGAAAATTTTAGCGCTCTTTCGTTTTCCTTTCTGTTTCAAGAAACTTTGTTCCATATTTTATTTATTCATTTGTTATGGTAAACTAAAAGGAACCTTGTATTACAAAAACCTGTAATTTTTTAGTAGGAATGGCTACAAAGGTTGATGATGTGAAATTCAGTTTACAACCAAATGGACTAGTTTCCCCTCAAAAAAAAAAGACTAGTGACCTACTTAATTTTCCAATATTAATTGCTTTCCAATGGTTTTCTTATTACTATGATGTCTCGAAAGAAAATTCTGAAAACAAGTATGGACTGTAGGTAGTGTCAACCCAGTTTTTAAGTAGTACTCTAATGGTTACCTTTTTTTCTGCAGGAATGTCTGAAAGGTATACTCAAGAAGAAGACAGTTTTGCTTGTGACTCACCAAGTGGATTTCTTAAAGAATGTGGATACAGTATTCGTAAGTTCTATTCTCAAACTGTACTTGTTACATTTGGAGGAAATAGAGTAGTAAATATGTTTTTGCTGCAGAAATGAACTCTGACATATTATGAATCGTTTAGCCATATTGAGCAATACCAGTAGCACTGTAGCACTGGCTTTGTTTTTTATTCTAGGAGTAGGGACAAGAATTATTTTTCTTTGCGTTTTTTTCTAAGTTTAGTTTAGGTATCAGCATATGCCAAGTTTATGATATGATGACAAATGCACCATGGTCTGATATCATTTACACATAATACAAATTAAACAATATTAACTTGTTTGAGCAGGTAATGAAAGATGGGGTAGTCATTCAGTCTGGGAGCTACAACCAGCTACTAACATCATGCTCAGATTTTTCAGTTCTTGTTACTGCTCACCATAGTTCAATGGAGGTTCCAGGGGCAGCAGAGCAAATGTCCCATGATCAGACCACTGAGTATTCTCAGGACACCACCGTACCAGCAAAATCTCCTGTCAAGTCCAATTCTAGTAATGAAAATGGAGGTACCAGTGTTGCACCAAGCAAAGAAGCAGGTTCATCTAAACTGATCGAGGAAGAGGAAAAGGAGAGTGGCCGAGTAAGTTGGCAAGTGTACAAGCTATACATAACAGAAGCTTGGGGTTGGTGGGGAGTTCTGGTCATTTTAGCTGTATCAGTTCTGTCGGAAGGCTCCAGTATGGCTAGTAACTACTGGCTCTCATATGAAACATCTGGGGGCACAATATTTGACACTTCTGTTTTTCTTGGTGTTTACGTTTCGATAGTTGCTGCTTCAATTGTATGTGATGCGATCAGTACTCTTTTCGTGACATTCTTGGGGTTTAAGTCAGCCCAGGTCTTCTTTAACAAGATGTTTGACAGCATTCTACGGGCACCAATGTCATTTTTTGACACCACTCCTTCTGGGAGAATACTAAGCCGGGTATGTCTTGTGTAGGAGTAGAATTTAATTTGTTTCACAGCACGTGCACAATCATTTTCTGAACTATTGCTGCTTTATTTTTTCAGGCATCAGCAGACCAAATGAAAATTGACACTGCCCTTGTATTCTATGTTGGTTTTGCTACATCAATGTGCATTTCCGTGGTGAGCAGCATTGCTGTTACCTGCCAGGTTGCATGGCCGTCAGTCATAGCAGTACTTCCACTAGTGCTTTTAAACATTTGGTACCGGGTATGATCCAGCTACAACCATGCATATCAGAGAACTGAAATCATTTTTTGTACTACTTAGCATCATATAACAGCCATAATTGAATTATAATAATAAATTTGATTGCTTTCATTTCTTCATGTTTTTCAGAATCGTTACATCGCAACATCTCGAGAGTTAACTCGTCTTCAAGGAGTAACAAGGGCACCTGTTATTGATCACTTCTCAGAAACCTTTTTGGGTGCTCCAACTGTAAGGTGCTTTGGGAAGGAGGATGAGTTTTACCAAATAAACTTGGACAGAATCAATTCGAATTTGCGCATGTCTTTTCATAATTATGGAGCTAATGAGTGGCTGGGTTTTCGCCTGGAGTTGATTGGCACACTTCTACTGTCTATAACTGCTTTTCTTATGATCAGCTTGCCTAGCAATTTCATCAAGAAAGGTATTCTTAAAATATTGTTGCACCAAGTATTTATACGGGTCCCATTTGGTAGAAGAGACTCGAATTGTTGACTCCTGATGTTATGTTGTCTACATCTTACGTATAAATTGGCTTGTTCCCTTGAACACAATTTTGAACTGTTAAGGAAAATAGAGTCTTGTCCTAAGCATAGTAGTTATATTAGAAAGTATACCAGTCATCATCTGGAAGATATAGAAATAAACGAATGATTCTTAGTGAATTTATCACTGGGTAGAATGGGATAGCATGAGTTGTGAATCTATAGATGTCTAAATTTGAGATATAGCGCTTTATGGATAGTTCTGTGTCATTAGCAAAGATCAAGCGCAAATTTATGTTAGATGCAAACTTCCATATTTTCGCAGAACGGTAGCTACTTGTTTGTATGGTAGAGGATAAAATACAGCAGTCTCTAAATGATCAATTATATTAAAAGACTTGCTAATATATGTTATCAGTTTAATCCTTTGTGACCTTCAAAGATCACTTCATTGATTTGTACTGTTTCTGATGTAGAGTTTGTCGGCATGTCCCTTTCGTATGGTCTATCTCTCAATTCACTGGTGTACTATACAATTTCAATGACCTGTATGATAGAAAATGACATGGTCGCTGTGGAAAGGGTGAATCAGTACAGTACTCTTCCTTCTGAGGCAGCATGGGAAGTGGCAGATTGTCTTCCCTCACCAAATTGGCCTAGAAGAGGAGATATTGACGTTAAAGATCTAAAGGTGAGAAATTTTATGTTCCTTCATTGAACTTCCTTTTTGTACACTGCGATTAATAGAACTATAGAAGTGATCCATATCAATACTATTCTTTTCAGGTTAGGTATCGATCAAACACACCTCTAATCTTGAAGGGCATTACTATTAGCATTAACAGCGGAGAAAAGATAGGAGTTGTGGGAAGGACTGGCAGCGGAAAGTCAACTTTAGTTCAGGCTTTGTTCAGGCTTGTGGAGCCTGTAGAAGGGCATATCATCGTTGATGGAGTAGATATTGGCACTTTGGGCCTTCATGATCTCAGGTCGCGCTTTGGTGTGATTCCTCAAGAGCCTGTGCTCTTTGAAGGAACCATAAGAAGCAACATCGACCCAATTGGGCGATATTCTGAGGACGAGATATGGCAGGTACAAAAGTTTGGTTACAGCTTCTGTATGTTTCAATGTGTGGATTTTTCTATTGCAACTCTTTGTTTCTGTCGAGACTAACATATGTATTCCTCTGCAGGCCCTTGAGCGTTGTCAACTAAAAGATATAGTAGCTACAAAACCAGAGAAACTTGATGCACTAGGTATGCTTTTTAATTGAACAACACTTATTTTTTGTTTTTGTAGCTGCAATTACTGTTGCACATATTTGCTTTTATGTTGTTCTTTGTAGTTGCCGACATGGGGGAGAACTGGAGCGTAGGACAGAAGCAGCTCCTCTGCTTTGGTCGTGTTATTCTGAAGCGCAGCCGGATCCTGTTCATGGATGAGGCAACAGCTTCCGTTGATTCTCAGACAGATGCGACTATCCAGAGGATCATCCGAGAAGAGTTCACTGATTGCACTATCATCAGCATTGCGCACCGCATACCGACTGTCATGGACAGTGATAGAGTCCTAGTGTTGGATGCAGGTGAGGATTTACACTGTGACTATTTCTAGTATTACCAGAATGTTTTTCCAGCCCCAAAGAAAAGCATGGCAATATAAAAAACAAATCCTGAGAAATTTGCTGATAATTTGATTTTGCACTTCTATTCAAGCTTGGTATGTGTGTATCCTTTTTTTCAGGGTTAGTGAAGGAATTTGATGAGCCGTCCAAGTTGATGGGGAGGCCATCACTTTTTCGAGCAATGGTTCAGGAGTATGCAAATCGCTCTTACAGCACAGAGGCACGCGATTGATGATAGCCAATTAATTAAGAATCACAAGATTAGTCATACATACAAACATACAAGACATACCTGAAAAAACTAACTACACGAAAAAGGATAAACTCTAGATATGAAACATTTTTGTAAGTTTGAAGAGATTATGTGTTGTATTTCCACGCTTTCCCTTGCTATGTTTGTGTGTGCGTCGACGTTTTAGTAGTTACTTCACTAGTTACTCTTAGATCAACACGAAAAGGTTGGAATAGCGGTTGTTATTGCTGGGTACATAAACTCTTTGCACATGAGCTATTGAAGCTTCGAAGGAAAAACACTCGTTCTCTGACATTCCAATTTGGTTTTGTAACTTCAATCTTCTGTTGTTTGGTTTTTACTTCAATCCCTTTTCTGGCATCACTTGTTTTGAAGTTCTGTTCGTTGCTGAATGCGGAGTCTGTATGGTCGACAGCTTTCCTGCTGACACTTCTGTCGGAAAAAACCCAACCGAACAAAAACTCTTTGTGGACTTGTTTATGACTAAAAGTTGACAGGAATTAGAAGATAAAATACACAGTTTATATTAGTGAGTATAAATTTTGATTGAGAGTTACTCCCGCTTGTTATAAATATTTGTCGTTTTTCTCACCTACTTAATTTTTCTAAAGAAGAGTTTAAGTAGATTTATGTAGAAAAGTACTCTAACAATCTTGTTATTAGGTTTCATAAACTGGCGTCAATATAAAGCTGATGGTCAAACTTTCAAAATTCTGAACGAATCTCATTCTAAACTTTAAATATATATAGGTCACTTTTTGCTGCTATGTTGTCATGTAATAGTCTCTGTCTCCCATAAAAGCACAATATTTATCTCCTTTATTAGCTTGCTCGTAAATTGATTGTGTACATGCCTGAAGAGTGAGATGCATATGATGATATCATCAACTTCAAGATATATATATAATATCGATCTAAATCTCTAAAAGTTCTCATAGAGGTAAGATATGAGTTTTGTATTCGCGGGTTGTGCACGGTATCATTCGTCTGTGTTTCTTAACAATCTTTCTAGTGGTTCTGACGACCACATCTTTAACCGGCGGAAGAATTTTGCGCGCCATCAGTGTTCCTTGCAGGCTAAGAGTCAGCCTGACGTTCGGTTCAACGCGAGAGACGGCCGGTCATCGCCGGCGGCGGCCACCAAAAACTCGGGAACGATCGACCTCAGCACAGACGTATGCAAGAGGCCTACTAACTACCCCGTACTAGCCATCGCGCATTCGCGCTTTGGCTTGTTTTCTCACCTATACCATACAGTACTCGTATATTATCTGTTATGCTAGTAGTTTACGGTTTAGGGCTCCTTTGAATTACAGGAATAAAAAAACAGAGGAATAGGAAAAACATAGGATTCTGACAGGAATGACCGTAAAACAGAGGATTGCAAAACACAGGAAAAACGTAGGAATGACCGTTTGATTAGACCACAGGAAAAACATAGGAATTTGAGAAGAGATAAAGACTCATCGAATTTCTTCCATGAGGTTCTACCTCTTGTTAAAATTCCTCCAAAACTTATATGGAAAAAGGCATTTTATAGGAATTTCATAGGATTCCATAGGGTTCATTCCTTTGATTCAAAGGGCTTTGTAGGAAAAATTCCTATAGGAATAAAATTCCTATGAATTTCCTTTGAATCAAATGGGGCCTTAGTATAATCCATGTAGTGGTGTACTTTTTACTAGTGGCAAAATGTTTTAGTGTACTAACCTCGTAGCCATTGCTTTGTAGATACTCCCTTCGTTTCATGTTATAAGGGCCCCTTTGAATCAGGAATTATGAAGGAATTTCATATGATTGAAATCCTATAGGAAATTTTTCTATATAGCCCTTTGATTCAAAGGATTGAACTTTTCCTATTCCTATAAAATTCCTATGGAATGGCTTATTGCCTATAGATTTTGGAGGAAACTTAGCAAGAGGTCCAACCTCTTGGTAAAAATCCTTTGAGTCTATCTCTCTCATCCGATTCCTGTATTTTTCCTGTGGTTCAATCAAACGATTATTCCTGTGTTTTTCCTGTGTTTCGCAATCCTCTGTTTTACACTTACATTCTTGCCAGAATCCTATGTTTTTCCTATTCCTCCGTTTTTTCATTCCTACGGTTCAAAGGGGCCCTTAGACTTTCTAGCATTGCCCACATTCATATAGATGTGCCTAGATTTATTAATATCTATATTTATATAAGCAATGTTAGAAAGTATTATAATATGAAACGAAAAAATATCACATTTGGTCACTTTGTAGCCATTACTTTTGTTGTACTTAGTAGACGCCACTTAAGAGATTATATACCTAGTAGCCATCACTTTGTTTACTTCTCACCGATCTGTATGTTGACCGAATTAGTCACTTTTCTTAATGAGCTCACCAGATCGGTTTGAATACCTGCCAATGACCCGGGCTTGAATACGTGGGGGAATATTTGGTGAGTAAGTGCCGAATTATTTTTTATTAGATGATTTGCCACAATTCCATAATATAAGAAATTTTAGAGGGATGTGGCAACGAATCTGGACGGAAGGTATAAGGATTTGATGATCTGTCATTATGCACTCACTTTATTGACACTAGAATCCTATGTATCGTTACGGATAAGGCATACCCTCTATCCTACGACTTATAGAATATACCGATAAGGTATACCTTCACATATACGGATTGGTTTCCGTATACGCCGTTAGGAATTTGTCTCAAGTTATGGAAAATATCTCCATGAGGTTAAGGAATTGCCGAAGACCTACACGGAAAGGATTTGATCTCTAGTATATCGTGTACTACTTCTTATTTCCGTACTTTCTCCATCCCAAAATATAAACATTTTTAAAGTAAATATTAGTATTAGGAAAATAGGTGAAATTAATTAGAGAAATATTGTGATTGGTTGAGAAAAAAATGTGAATACATTAAATAGAAAATAGTTATGATTGGTTGAGTAGAGAGGATATGTGAAGAAATAGCTTCATTTTAAAACAAGCTATACGTACGTTTCAAGACGTTGGTGATAATAAATATTCCAACAGATTTCATTGGGAAAGAATATAGGAAGAGTGGTACAACGGCCTTGTTTGGATCCTCCGAGCTATTAAACAGCCCTCCGGAATCTTACTATTTAGGAGTATTAAACGTAGATTACCGACAAAACCGATTCCATAATCTCTAGGCTATTTTGCGAGACGAATCTAATGATGTATATTAATCCATGATTAACGGCTGATTACTGTAGCATCACTGTAGCAAATCATGGATTAACATACCTCGTTAGATTCGTCTCGCAAAATAGCATAGGGGTTATAGAATGGGTTTTGTCAGTAATCTACGTTTAATACTCCTAAATAACAAGATTCTGGAGGGCTATTTAATAGCCTTTCGGATCCAAACAGGACCAACGTAGGAGTATATAATATGACGTTGCTTGCGACATAGATTGGGACAGAATATCTTATTTGCGTAGTAATAAATATTACAAATGTCCACGTTTTTGAAAGAAATCCACGACGACGGCCGTCGCAGCCCAGGCGATCACGGGAAAATTCCATGACGCCGCGTCTCCTTGGTTGGCACGAAGCCACACTACGCAAGCCCACGACCAAGTGGGCCCGAGTATTGGTCAGCCCCACCTGGTCAGGCTGTTCACACTAAACATTTTCTAGTGACTGGCACGTGGGACCCACCCTGTAAGTGAAAGTAATATAGGACATGTTCAGATTGTAGTAAAAATAAACCTCAATCTAAACAGCCCCCTAGATCCCGGGCCAAACCTGCTGTATCCGAAGCGGTAGGAAAAAGAAATAAATTCGAACTTTTTATTTTGACAAATTTTTCGAAAGGACACAAATTTTGTGTAATTTGTTGATAGACGTCGAATAAACATATCACGGCTAAAATACATCCTAAAACCCTTTAATTTTCTAGAAGATACCTTCAGCTCAATTGAAGAGATAAAATATTAAGAAAGACGAGAATACCATAAGACCACATGCTTCAAACATGACATTATTAGAATAAAATTTTAGAAATTATGCAACTCTTAATTTCATCATTAACCTACATTATATTTCATTTCACTCCACCTTACCACAATAACTTTTGACTCTAGGGTGATTCTCATTTTTATTAGAATTTCTCTCAATAATTCAGTCGAAAGTATTCTTTAACAAATTATCAATTTTTTAAAGTGTATTCAGCAATGAGATGTTTTTATAATGTTTTCCAGCAAATTAGATAAATTTCCTGTAGCACTCCTTTTCAACGACTCGGTCAACGTTTCTCCCCTTCCTGGCTTCACCTCTCTTCTCCCCTGCTCTCTGCTCTGCTCCGCTCCGCTCCCCATCAAAACCGCCACGCGTCCTCCCCGCTGCAACGCCGACCACCCGACACCCAGATGTAACGCTCTCCGGCCGCCGCGCCACACCGCGCCACCACTCACCGGCCATGCCGATGCCGGCCACCTCGCTCCCGTGGTGGCTGTCCACCACCGCGTGCTCCCCGCCTCCGCCGTCTTCCTCCTCCTTCTCCCTCTCCGACCGCCTCGCCTTCCTCTTCCTCTCCCCATGCCCGCAGCGCGTGGTCCTCGGCGGCGCCGTCGACCTCGCCTTCCTCCTCGCGGTGGTGTTCGTCGCCGTCCGCGCTCGCTTGTCGCGGTCCCGGCGTGAGGGTATCGCGAACGGCAACGGGGACCACGCGGAGGAGGAGCCCCTGCTCGCGAAGCCGTCTGTGGTGGCTGCGGTGCCCCCGCCGCCCCCGCGCGGGGGGTTGCGGCACGCGCTCGCGCTCGCGGCGTCCGTGTGTTTCGCGGCCGCGTCGCTCGTGCTGCTCGTGCTCGCGGTCGTGCTGCTCCCGAGGACCGCATGGCTCGCCGCGGAGTGCGCGTTCCTCGTGGCGCAGTTCGTGGCGCACCTCGCCGCTGTGGGGGTCGTCGTGGCGGAGAAGGCGGCCGCGGCGCGTTCTCACCCGGCGCACCTCCGTCTCTTCTGGGCTGGGACTGCGGCTCTCGCGGCGCTCTTCTCCGGCTCCGCGGCTGCGCGCTACGCGGCTCGCGAGCCCATCCTCCCCGACGATGCCGTCGCGTTCGCTGGGCTGGTGATGTCGCTCCCTCTTCTCTACTTCTCCGTCACCGGCTCCACCGGCCTCGGTGGTGCGGCGATTCCCGACGGGGAAGACCGAAGCTGTGTTCCGGGTCACGCCGCGGCGGCGGCGTCGTACTCGACGGCGTCGTGGTTGTCGCTCGCGACGTTCAGCTGGATCAACCCGCTCATCTCCAAGGGCTCCAGGGCGGCTCTCGCCGCGGACGATGTCCCGCCCGTGGCGCCAGATGATACCGCCGAGGCGACTTACGCGCTGTTCGTGTCAAACTGGGCCGCGCCGCCGGCGCCGGGGACTAAGGCCGGGCATCCCGTGGTCACCGCACTTCTCCGGTCGTTCTGGCCGCAGTTCTTGCTCACCGCCATGCTCGGCCTGGCGCACCTCTCGGTCATGTATATCGGCCCTTCCCTCGTCGACAGGTTCGTGAATTTCGTCCGCCGCGGCGGGGAGTTGACGGAAGGGCTTCAGCTGGTCGTCGTCCTCCTCGCCGGCAAGGCGGCGGAGGCGCTGGCCTCGCACCACTACGAGTTCCAGGGGCAGAAGCTCGGGATGCGCATCCACGCCGCGCTGCTCGCCGCGGTGTACCGCAAGTCGCTGCGGCTGTCCACGGGCGCGCGGCGCGCGCACGGCGCCGGCGCGATCGTGAACTACATGGAGGTGGACGCCGAGGAGGTGGCCAACGTCACGCACGAGCTCCACAACCTGTGGCTGATGCCGCTGGAGATCGCCGTGGCTCTCACCCTGCTGTACACCCACCTCGGCCCCGCCGTGCTCACCGCGGTCGCCGCGATCGCCGTGGTGACCGTGGTCGTGGCGCTCGCCAACCGCCGCAACCTGGAGTACCAGTTCAAGTTCCTCGGCAAGCGCGACGAGCGCATGAAGGCCATCACCGAGCTGCTCAACTACATGCGCGTGATCAAGCTGCAGGGGTGGGAGGAGACGTTCGGCGGCAAGATCCACGAGCTCAGGGAGGCTGAGCTCGGGTGGCTTGCCAAGTCCATGTACTTCATGTGCGCCAACACCGTCGTGCTCTGGAGCGGCCCGCTCGCCATGACCGTGCTCGTGTTCGGCACCTGTGTGCTGACCGGCGTCACGCTCGACGCCGGCAAGGTGTTCACGGCCACCGCCTTCTTCCACATGCTGGATGGACCAATGCAGAGCTTCCCCGAGGCGATTGCCTCCGTGACGCAGGCGACCGTGTCACTGGGGAGGCTTGACAGGTATCTGCTCGACGTGGAGCTTGATGATACCACGGTGGAGCGTGTTGATGACGCTGGGATTAACCCTGATGGTGTGGTCGTGGAAGTGCGCGATGGCGTGTTTGCATGGGACGTGAGGGGCAAGAAGGAGAATGAAGAGGGCGACGACAACGAGGATGATGAAGAAGGTGAGGAGGAGGAGGAGGAGAAAGATGTCGAGGAGACGCCTGTTCTGGAGACAGTGCTGAAGGGGATTAACATTGAGGTAAGGAGGGGTGAGCTTGCAGCGGTGGTCGGGACGGTTGGCTCCGGCAAATCGTCGCTGCTGTCATGTATCATGGGGGAGATGGACAAGGTCTCCGGGAAGGTATGTCTGTGATTCTTGTCAGTTATCTTCAAACCAAGCATTTTTATGAGCAGTCAAAGTTTTTAATAGTTTCTCCGGCCCGGCGAAAATAGCTTTTAACAGTAGCACAAATTTTGTATAATTTTGGATTGATCAGTCCAAATCAGGGGTTAGTTAGTCAGGTGAATGCGAATTCACTCAAGATTAATTGTGATGGCATTTGTTGGTCTAGATGATTATATCACATTGACATTAGACATTTCCGTCTGAACGGCTCAAATCAGGGGTAGGTGGGTGCACCCACAGTGCAAGACCATATGTTCCATTTGAGCAAATTGATACCTAGAGAAGGTTGAGTCCATTTTTTATTTGTGGTATTTGCCATTTGTTTGGGTTGGGGATTCTGGAAGAACCAAAAAAGGTAGTGGTAATCTGCTTGTCTGCTTGTATTATTAACAACTGTTGTAAAATGGATGGGGACTAGCATTCAAGGAGAATGCAAGGTAGTTGGAAAACCAACATTTTAGGTACGCTTTCATATTTTACATAGTAACAATGCACACCAGATGTTTGACACAACGCCTCTGTTGGTTTGACCTAGACTATGCCTGTTTAATGCTTGATAAAATATCGAAGGTTGATTCTATTGTCAGTCTACAGCTTTGGCAAACTGTGGACTTCTGTGAACAATGTGTTGACTGTTGACTGTACTAAACCTTGAGTGATATGCTGCTTTTCAGCTTTGACCCCACCATGAATTCTTAAAAGAGTAGTTTTCTTGTGAAGATCATGAACTTTAGACAACTTGTGTTGGCTTTTTGAAAGAACTAGGAAGGTAGCCCGCGCACATGCGCGGGCATCTTGTTTAATGTGCTTGAAATTTTCTTATAAACATGTTTATGTGTAGTTGGTTTTTTTATTGAAATATCTTTTATACTCTATTCAAATTTATTTGGGATTTCTATGAATGTTGGTTATGATTTTCTTCTAGTTTCCCTTGCAACATAAAAATTTGTTAACTAAAATTGTGTGAAAGCGTGCAGTTCTGAATTTCTATGAAACTTTCTATATTTTGTACTATGGGTATTTCTATACTTTAAGTAATAATTGCTTTTATACTATCTATGTCTTTCTGGATTTTAGGATAAATTAATTTAAGATTGTCTATTAAACATATAGCTAATAGAACTATGTCATATAATTAAAGCTAGATGGATTATACTTCGTCGCATAAATCCGAGAAAGTTAAATTTTGTTTCAAAATATAAGGGATTTTAGAGTAGTACTACTTGTCATATCCAAACAACTATTATTTCTTGTTTACCCAATCTTACCCTAACCTTCTTCCCACTCTCTATGTTTCTTTTAACTAATAAGGGGTACCATAGCCTTTTTTTTTTCTTCCTCGTTGGCTATAACCGTAAATACCTTATGATGGTTCTTTACTACTTGTGAAATATAACTTGATGTATTTTTCCAATTTGTTAACACACTTGGATTATTGTTTTTAATCTAAATGCTTATTTATAATTTATAATGTAGAAATAATTCGATAGCTACGAATAACATGACCACTTGACTAATGATAAATTACACGTAGAATGTTGTGCCTTCATAAGGAAAATTTTCAAGAATTTGTCTTATTGAGTATATGCTTTAATAGACCAATAAATACATAGATTATATGCCACATATATTAGTCATATGTTTTTAATTATATGTAGGGTGTATATTATTGGTGTCTTTTAATTTATGTTTTTTCATATTGCAGTATACATATTTTTTTTACTTAAAGAAAAGTCACGAGGATGTAGTTTTTATTTTGTTCCATGAGATTGTACACCTAATTTAGTTATTTGTGTTTATGAACGACTTATTAGATTGCCATGTGGCGACTTAGGAACGTCTATCGGAGTCCCACGTGATGGCTTGAGAGCGTTTTTAGGAAGTTTAATATACTTTTAGTATATAATAACAGATAGATAGATTTTTAGGATTTGTCTGATTTTCATTGAGCCTCACGTGATGGTGTAAGAGTGTTTTACTTTTAGTATATAATATAATATATAGATTATAATCATCTAGTTATCTAATGTTTGATTTTATTTTCGTATTAAATTTTGCTAAGTAGAAAATTTAAAGATGAAAAGAATGATAGAAGATATGAGATGGAGGGACGGACGGACAAATTTACGTACGTACATTACGTATATGTACATAAGGGGGAGAGGATGCCTGGGAGGTGGGGGGGGGGGGTTGGCGTATCTAGGATTTTAGGTATGGGTGGTCCAATTTATATAATATTTTTAAATACAGTAGATATAGAACTTGCCAGTATATAATTTAGAAAAGTTCATCACGAAATATTAGTCACAAAATCCGACTTAAAAGAGATTGTTCTTCTGCCACAACCAAGGAAGAAGGTGATTGGAAAGCGATCTTCATCTTATTTGCTCTATGTTTTTTAAAAGAGATACATACTTATGTCCATCTTTCTTCATATTTAATCTGCAATACACATTGCATTCATGGTAAGGTGAGAACGGTAAAAAAGAAAGAAACCTAATCAGCTAGTTAATCTCCTAATGGACCTGACCTGCAGCATGCAAACTCTAGCGTCCTGGCACCCTTGCCGTCCGCCGCGGAGACCATATGCATGCATGGGCTTCGCCCTTGCAGTCCACAACTCCGCCGTCGCCATTCACCAGGATCCCTGGCCAGCAGCCGCAAGATGCAAGCGTGCGATCGCGTGAGGGAGAGGAAACAACGCAAACGGGTGAGGGACTCCTATCTGTAGACGAACCAATTGACCAACTTACGCACAGGAGTTTTCTTATCTTCTTTTTTCACCGTAAATAGGTTTTGGGCTGGCGATTTTTTGGGTGGACCGGGGACCACCCGGACCACCCCTTGGATACGCCAGGGTATGGTGGAATATTTTTAAATCTAACGGTGGAAAATAATGGGTCCACTCTATTAAGTGAAAATCAAGGATAGAATGTTTTGCTTTTTTTCTCAGAATTTCTTTGATTTCTCTAATTTATTAGAGCGCCAAGTGGCGGCTTTAGGAGCGTTTGTAGGAAGTTTCATGAACTTTTAGTATATAATAGAAGATAGATAGATAGTATTGTCTAAATAAATACCTGGACTACAAGCTGCTCTATAGTTTTCACCGTCCTTTTGTTTTCTTTATCCTTTTTTGCATTCTCCACAGGTTAGGATATGCGGGAGCACTGCATATGTTGCACAGACTGCTTGGATTCAAAATGGCACAATTCAAGAGAACATCTTATTTGGGCAGCCAATGGATGCTGAAAGATATAAAGAAGTTCTGCGGTCTTGCAGCCTGGAAAAGGATTTGGAAATGATGGAATTTGGTGACCAGACAGAGATTGGAGAGCGAGGGATCAATCTCAGTGGTGGACAAAAACAACGTATTCAGCTTGCCAGGGCAGTTTATCAAAATTGTGATATATATCTCCTTGACGATGTCTTCAGTGCAGTTGATGCACATACTGGCTCAAGCATTTTTAAGGTAAAATTTCACTCAGCTAGCTTCACATGCCATTTGATACATGCAACTGATAATTTGATGATTTTCGCTGCGTGGATGCATGCATGCCCTACCTTACTGCATTTGGTATTGTTTGAAGGATGAAGAATGATTATCAGTTGTTATGGAGCAAACTCAATCCTTCTTAAATTGAGAAAATAGATGAGTGTGTATATGGAATAAAGGACCGTTACCTGTAGGAGATTAATGAAAAAAAATGAAAATAGGATATAACATTAAAAAAAAAGATTTGGAGGGAGAGATGTCCCTCCAAACATTTTTTTTAAGATGAAATGGTGAGAGTGTTGGGGATTGAACACGGGACCTTGGGTTGAAATCACACACCCCTTGCCACTGCACTATCAAGTGCATGTCAATATAGTAACATATAAGAAATGGACAAATATTTATATTTACTACTGTTGTGGTGAGTTAAATTAATTCAGTCTATTTGTGAGAATATTTTTATGTTATCCTAAAGAAGAAATAAATAGATTTAAAAGTTTCTATGATGCCCATAAAAAAGTTGCTATGATGTACATAGGAGGCTAGAATTATATGTTAAATAAATATATTTGTTTCTTCTTGGGATAACTATATATCGAGGATGAACTAAGTATTTTTCTGTTATGCTAACATATTTGCATGGTATCACAACAATGAACTTTCTCCTGCAGGAATGTCTGAGAGGCATGCTCAAAGGAAAGACCATCTTACTTGTAACTCACCAAGTGGATTTCTTGCATAATGTGGATAACATATTTGTAAGTCTTCTAGCATGATTATTTTCAGCATACTCTTGTACCATGTTTCAACAAGCAAGTAAATTTTAAATTATTATCTTGAAAAATCTCTAAAAACTATGGCATATATACTCATATTCTTTTTATATACTTGAAACTGTTTGGTCCAAAAATACGTATGAATTAAATATTCTATATTATAAAGCTAACATTGTTTAGAACAAGTGATCTAAGCAATGTAATGTAGAAAATTCTTCGAGATATCCTAGTTTTGGAAGCACGGTACAAATAATCCCCACATAATCTGTCCCCTATAATCTAAAAAGGACATAATCAACCATTGAAAGGATTCCCCAATGAATTTCTGATGTTAACATGCTTTTCATCATGTAATCATGTTATTGGAGCTTCCTTCTAGAAGAGAATTGTAAGCAACAGTTGGAGGTAGTTTCGCTCCTCTCTTCTCGTGGAAAGATCCGTTCCATAATATAAGGGATTATGCCTTTTTTTTTTACAAAGATTAAGGAAGTAACGATAGTATGAGTGATTGTACAAAAGGTGGTAGTTGAAAGAATAAACTAGTACAAAACTTAATGGGCAAGGAATAAACTAGTACAAAGTGGGTGGGTGGAGGAATAAACTAGTACAAAAGTGGGTAGGTGGGGAATAAAGTATTGTCTTGGGATCACAATCCCTTATATTCTGGGACAAATTTAAGGGGTCAAACCCCTCATATTACAGGGCAGAGGGAGTAGAACATACACTTTTGTCCTTGACTTGATTTTTAATCATTTTTTCCATGTGATTGTGCAGGTCATGAGAGATGGCATGATTGTGCAGTCAGGGAAATATGATGAGTTACTAGATGCTGGCTCAGATTTCTTAGCTCTTGTTGCTGCTCATGATAGTTCAATGGAACTGGTGGATCAAAGTCGACAAGTTGTCAAAACTGAATATTCTCAGCCTAAGGCGGTAGCCAGAATTCCTTCTCTTCGCTCTAGATCCATTGGAAAGGGTGAGAAGGTACTTGTTGCACCTGATATAGAAGCAGCTACTTCTAAAATTATACGAGAAGAGGAAAGAGAAAGTGGTCAAGTAAGTTGGCGTGTGTACAAGTTATATATGACAGAGGCTTGGGGTTGGTGGGGGGTTGTCGGCATGCTTGCTTTTGCAATTGTATGGCAAGTTACTGAAATGGCTAGTGACTATTGGCTGTCATATGAAACATCAGGCAGCATTCCATTTAATCCATCTCTATTTATTGGAGTGTATGTTGCTATAGCTGCTGTTTCAATTATCCTTCAAGTAATCAAGAGTCTTCTTGAGACAATATTGGGACTTCAGACTGCTCAGATCTTTTTCAAGAAGATGTTTGACAGTATTTTGCATGCCCCGATGTCATTTTTTGATACCACACCTTCAGGGAGGATTCTCAGTCGGGTAATTCTCTACTTATGGTTCATTTGCTGATAACGTTAACTTGCGATTTGCTCAAACTTCATCAGTACTATTGATAACTTATTGGAATTGATTATTTCTTCATCTGCAAACCTAATTTTACTATTAAATTAAATTGGCATGAACAATGCTTACACCCTTTTCAGTATGAAATAGTTTGGTCTTGTAAACTGGCACTGCTTGTACTCTTCACATTTATAAAAAGTATAGATCAAGTTTAGTTTTTTCTTTCTCTTTTCTGAATACTGGAGAGATTGTCGCCACATTTCTTTTATCCTCTACTGATGAAATACTTCCTCTTGTACTTTTCAGGCATCATCGGACCAAACAACCATTGATATTGTGCTGTCCTTTTTTGTTGGTCTGACAATTTCAATGTACATTTCAGTATTAAGTACCATAATTGTTACTTGTCAGGTTGCCTGGCCATCGGTTATAGCTGTAATTCCACTTGTACTATTGAACATTTGGTACAGGGTATGCTCCTACTATAGCAATTTGCCTCAGATACTGTTGCTAATTCTGCTCCAAAAAAATTATTATATTCATTGAGACACTCAATTGTTTCCTTATATATGTGCAGAATCGCTATCTTGCAACTTCTCGGGAGCTAACTAGACTTGAAGGAGTAACAAAGGCACCAGTAATTGATCACTTTTCAGAGACTGTTCTAGGTGCTACAACCATCAGATGCTTCAAGAAGGACAAAGAATTTTTCCAAGAAAATTTGGACAGAATCAATTCAAGTTTGCGCATGTACTTCCACAATTATGCAGCAAATGAATGGCTTGGGTTCCGTCTGGAGTTGATTGGGACACTCGTATTGGCAATAACTGCTTTCCTTATGATTAGTCTGCCTAGCAATTTTATCAAGAAAGGTACCAATATATGATAGATTTGATCATTTTTCTTAGCATGAACCGAGACTGGTAGTCATAGCAGTCTCATGAAAAAACCGACTCATTTAGGAATACTTTAATGCATTATATATTTAAAGCGGTGTAGCTAATTCCTTCTCTTTTTATTTGTCTCAATGTTAGTAAGTAGGTCGAAGATATAACATGGTTGTTTGTCCTTTTACTCCTTGCATCTTAATCATCTGACAAAAATATTTTTTCAATTCTTATGCTTAGTAAATTTTATTCTGTCAAGATTTATGATCATTAGCATAGGCTGGATGAACTAATGTTCACTATGCTTTTGCAGAATTTGTTGGCATGTCTCTTTCATATGGCCTCTCCCTCAATTCTCTAGTGTATTTTGCAATATCCATTAGCTGTATGTTGGAAAATGATATGGTTGCTGTGGAGAGGGTTAATCAGTTCAGTACCCTTCCTTCTGAGGCAGTGTGGAAGATAGAAGACCATCTTCCTTCTCCAAATTGGCCCACTCATGGTGATATTGACATCGATGATTTAAAGGTAAGAAGGTTAAGTACTTAAACTGCATGGTCTTATACTATTATTATTTTGATTTGTACAGGGATTCCGCTCCATTACATCCATCCTATAAAGCGGAGAATTCAAACCTTGTAGCTTTGTTGCTTTTTTCCTTTAGTTCTTTCTCTGTAACTTTGTAAATGCTTTTTGCGTTTTATAAAATTTACACTGCTGGGCAAAGCCCTAGCAGTATTCCCAGTCAAAAAAAAATATTTGAGCATAGCATTTTTATCCTTTCAGGTTAGGTACCGACCGAATACACCTCTAATTTTGAAAGGCATAACTGTAAGCATTAGTGGTGGTGAAAAGATAGGAGTTGTTGGAAGAACAGGCAGTGGAAAATCAACTTTGATCCAAGCATTGTTCAGACTTGTAGAGCCTGTGCAGGGGACAATGATCATTGATGGAATAGACATATGCACATTGGGTCTGCATGATCTGAGGTCCCGCTTTGGCATTATTCCCCAAGAACCAGTTCTCTTTGAAGGAACAATTCGAAGCAACATTGATCCAATTGGGCAGTATTCAGATGCTGAGATATGGCGGGTATGGTGTAACTATAATGTTTCATTCAGCCTTCCCCTTAATCCCTTATGAATGTGTACTTGTATTGTGTTAATTACCTGTGGGAATTTTACTTCAATTTCGCAGGCTCTGGAGGGCTGCCAACTGAAAGATGTAGTTGCTTCAAAACCTCAAAAACTTGATGCTCTAGGTTTGCTACTTATATGCTTCTGCTGTATCTATGTTGACTTTAAGTTGCATTTACTGCTTAGTCTTAATTACTTGAATTTGCTGCTTCATTTTCCAGTCTGAATATAGTGCGCGCATGCTTTTTAAAAAAAATCCAAACATTGTAGATTTGACCAACAGTTCGTCAAATTGTGAGATGTTTAATACTTTAATGTATGAAAATTTATAACACGACTCATATTCAAAGAGCTTTCACACCGTACTGGTTTTGTAGCTATTAACAATGTATTATATGAGAAATTAATGATGAAACATGAGCTGAAGATCATGTCCAAACGTACATTCCCTGTATAATGAGGACAGAGTATTCCAGAAGTTAATATGTCTGAAGAAGTTGGCTCGTTGATCATTTACAAAATCCAAGTACCAAAGTATTCCAAAATATTGAACTGATTAAATACATTAGAATGTTCAAATAACTAGAAGTATGCACAACTTTTTGTACAATGTAAAAGAAAAAACGCATGCAGTTCCATGTCGAAACTAAATATTAAATCCAGGTGATTCTTGCCATATTTGATGTGAAATGAACATAGACATTGTTAAACGAATCTACATCTATCAAAATTTGGAACTCAAATTTATTGAATTTACCGGCCATTTTTTCTTGATTCTTCACAGTGGCTGATAGTGGGGAGAACTGGAGTGTAGGCCAAAGGCAGCTTCTTTGTCTTGGCCGCGTCATATTGAAGCGGACTCGAATATTATTTATGGATGAGGCAACTGCTTCAGTTGATTCTCAAACTGATGCCACGATACAGAAGATCACACGACAAGAATTTTCTTCATGTACAATAATTAGCATTGCACACAGAATACCAACAGTCATGGATTGTGATAGAGTTCTGGTGCTGGATGCAGGTAGGTCTTTCAGTCCTTTTCGCTATATTGCTAAAAAATGCACATAGCTTTGTTTAAAATGCTCTTCATTATTGAAATTTGTTTCTCTCTCTATTAGATGAGGGAAAGCACTGTATTTCTATTGCTAGTTTTAGCTCACAGAATGCTATCCTAAAATCAAAGTATTTATGTTCAGGTCTGGTAAAAGAATTTGATTCACCCTCAAGATTGATTGAGCAGCCATCCCTGTTTGGTGCAATGGTTGAGGAATACGCCAATCGCTCATCCAACCTGTAACTCCGTCTGTTATACACATTTTCTCAAGCAAATCAGAGTAATTTTGCTAGGGTGAGACTACTTCACATCTCAAGAACTAAAAAAAACTAAAACAGTATGATAATGTTCATGTGTACCCCATTTGAATCTTTGTTGTAGCTTTGCAGCATTTTTGTTAGAAGCTCACTAAAGGAGGATAGTAATAACTAAAATGTGGATGGTTTTATTTCTGGCATTAACAAAGATCCCTTCTTGATTTGTATTACCTTACGTACGAGTTGACTAAATGACTGTTACAGAGATACTCACTCTATCCAAAAAAAAAAAAAAAACAACCTTAACTTGGATGGGATATCACAAATTCGTTGTCCTAGGTGATGTCCCATCCACACCAAGATTAAGTGTTTTTTTGGGATGGATGGAGTATGGTGGTGTCCCAAACACCACCTATGTTGTTTCTTTCATGTCTTACTTGTAACAAATGACAGATGCACAACAAGATTATAGTGAAAATGCCATTGCTGACGTGATGTGTCCAGCATGGGATCTTTATTGCATTTGACGCAGAGGATCAGATTCGGAACATGGATTACCTTCCTGTGTACTGTGTTCTCTGTGTTCGTTTTGGAGGTGGGTGGGTTTGAGATCCCTTGCCGGCACATGAAACGGAACACCAGATCATACTACCTACTTTTTAAAACATAGAAACTTACGATTAAATAGGATAAATGCTAGCTATGAATTTAGACAGGGGCATATATAGATTCATAGTCTTAGAATATATCCCATCTGATTATATATATATATATATTTGGGGACTGAAGGAGTAGTAGCAAAAAAAACTTGAAAATGAATGAATATAATGTTTTAAAGCAACTTTTCTATAATTTATTTTCAAAAAATATTGTAGTACGTCAGGAAACGTGTGCGCAGAAAATGGGAGAGTAGAAGTTGAAAATGTATAGTACAGTCTAAGACAGATTAGTAAAGATATTAAACGGCAAATATATGCCCTTTATGATTGCATTCTTTTTTTTAGGAATTAATGGTTGGCTAGACTGGTATATTCAAACTTTAATTGGTGATGTTTGCATCTAACGATTAGAGAAAACAAGGGTAATAAAGAGAGCCAATGAACCCTACCCTACGCTTAATATAAAATTAAGGTGTTGGCTCTTTGAGACGAAGGATTAAGAAATTTGGAGGACTATAATCTTATAAAAAAAAGGTCCTATGAAAGGATTGAGTCACATCATTTCTTCTGAAATTTTTATGGAACTGCAATCCTATAGTAATTTTGAAGAAAAATAACCAATAAGTGATAGCTTCTTTTTTCGATCCTTTAGTCTCTTGCAATCCTATCCTATGTTTTTCCAACATTGCAATTAAACACCTATTTTGACGTTTTCTTATGGTTTGTCTTCCTGTAGAAATTGAGAATACATGTTTTTTCTCTATCTATATTTAAAATTTCATGCATTTCAGAAGGGCCTAAGTCTTAGGGACAGAGGGCGCGACACAATAATTTCCTTGTTGGTGCATAGCTGGGTCAATTTGCGCCCCAGAGGCTTCTGCTGTAAATCAGTAAATGGGCCACACTTGGGCTTATGGACTTTTGTTAAGTTTTGGAATAAGATCACTTTGACTCCCTCAACTGACCACCGAATCTAAATCGTATCCCTCAACCGCAGTACCAGAAATCTTGACCCCGAACTATCAAAACCGATACAATTTGACTCCCTTAGTGGTTTTAGAGGGCGATTTCGCTGACGTGGCGTACACGTGGCAGTATTAACTTGGTCTTCGTCCCACATGCCATTAACGTGGCGCTTATGTGGCATTAAAATTAAAAATATATACGGGGCCCATTTTTCATTCACACAAAAAAAAATTTGGGCCCCACTGATATGTGGGTCCCACATGTACCTCTCTCTCACTACCCTTCTTCCTCCTCTCTTCCTTATTTCTCTCTCTCTCTCCCCCCTTGACATGAGCCGGTGGCAGGCGGGGGCTCGAGTGGAGGCGGCAGCGGGCGGGTGCCGGAGTGGTGGCGGCGGTGGGCGGTAGACCTCGGGCGACAGGCGCGGGAGCAGCTCCTCCTTGCGGGTGTTGGAGTGGCGGCGGTGGCGGGCACGTCTCGGCCTCGAGGCGGCGGCGCGAAGCGAGGAGTGGTCTCCGGCGACGCCTTCCACCGAGCCATCACTGTCTCCGCCGCTGCGACCACGTCAGGCCACCGCCGCCGCCCTGCTGCCATAGCTCGTCCTCTGGCCGCCCGTCGTGGCCAATTCGGAGCTCTGGATCTGGGCTGATGGAGCTCAGTGCTACGCTGCGGAGTCGCCTTGCCCTCCTGAGCTCCTCGTGCATGGCTGCGCGACACCGTCGACGACACCACCACCATCGTGGTCCACGGTGACAAGCCACCACCGCCGCCGCCGCTCCGTCCATCGCCCGCCCGCCCGACAAGCCACCGTCTCGTGGTCCACAACTCCAGCGACTGTCCACCCGCCATCCCACCCGCCGCTGCTGCTCCGTCCATCGCTCGCTGTTGCCGTCGCCAATCCGGACGCCCATCCCTACGCACGAAGAGAAAGAGGGAGAGATAGAGAAGGGAGGAGAGGGAGGAGGAAGAAGGGATAAAGAGAGGATGACATGTGGGACCCACATGTCAGTGGGACCCACATGTCAGTGGGACCCACAATTTTTTTTTGTGTGAATGACAAATGGGTCCCGCATATATTTTTTTATTTTAATGCCACATAAGCGCCACGTCAATGCCACGTGGAACGAAGACCAAGTCAACACTGCCACATGTGCACCACGTCAGCAAAACCGCCCTCTAAAACCACTAAGGGAGTCAAATTGTACCTGTTTTGACAGTTCGGGGTCAAGATTTCTGGTATTGCAGTTGAGGGATACGATTTAGATTCGGTGGTCAATTGAGGGAGTCAAAGTGATCTTATTCCTTAAGTTTTCATTCAAGTTCCTAGTGAATATTGACAAAACTTTGCACACACATGGGGTTTTGGTTTTTTAGTTGTCATTCAAATTCTTGTGATTTTTGTCGAAACTTTGCACGTAGAAAGTTTGTACTTCTAGTTGGTTCTTACCAAAGCTTTGCACACTAAAAAAATATATATAGTGCAAACAAAAAACTACAGTGGACGTTTGAGATTTGTTTGCATGACCATGGGAACTAATTTTACCCAGATTTAACCATAAGTAAAAGTTGTAGTGGGAGTAAAAATTTTACTCATGATGACATTAACAAATCTTAGGGATTTATTTTTGAATCCTACAGTGTAACATCCTGAAAATTCCTGACAATAAAAATCACTAAAATTTTGAACTTTTTAAAACTTTTGCATCATGCTGGTTGTTATGATTGCTATTGCTTGCCAAACCGTAAAAGATCACAAAGAAAGTAAAGAAAAGATCTAAATTTAAGCAATAGATATAATTTACGAGAATATATTTAATCCTACAAATAATTATGCACAAGATATTAAAATCAAATAAAAGAAAAGTTATTATTAACCTATTTTATCAAATATTAAAATATTTGAATAATAAAGGTGGGTGCCATAATATGAGTACACATGGAATGATGATCATTCAAATAAACTGAGCTCTCTGTATATATAATAGAATTATGGGAGTATTTAATTCGATATGTAGATCGATATTGCACCAAGTTCCTAATTGCATTTAGGGATTGAAATTTAATATATTAAACCCCTCCATATAAAATAAACTAACATATAAATAAATTGAGCTAATGTGCTAATGTGTTAATAACGGTCTCATTAGGAAATTATAGAATCTTTAATAAAACTTAAATTTGGACAATATTAATTTGAATATAAATTTCGATGAAATAACTTAGACGTGGTGTATTTTTACATTGTGACAAAATTAGTAGCAACAGTATATTTTTCCTAATTGTAAAGTACCCTCTAAAATCAAAAATTATTGGCTAGCACTGTTCATTAGCCCCTAGGTGTTCGATTTGGTTTTTAGCCATCCCAGCTCTCTTTCTCCCCACTGCTGCGCCGCCCTAGCCGGCCTTGAGCCCCGACTGCATCGGCGCCGTCGCTGTCGTGTCGCCATCACCGCGCCGCGTCGTCGTCGCCTCGCTTTGCCACCGCCACCGCGCGTCGTTTTGTCGCCATTGCCGTCGGCCTGCCGTGCCGCTGCCGCCTACGCGCCCTCGCGCCCCGTGTGCTGCCGCACCGCGCGCCACCCCATCGCGCCGCTGCTACGTCGCCGTCGCCCCCGCCGCGCCGAGCCCCACGCCGCTGTCGCGCCATCGCCGTCACCGTCGCGTCGCCGCGTGTCGCCGTCGCGTCACTGCTTGTCTCAAGCCCCGCGCCGCTGCCGCCAGCTGCTGCGCCGACGCCATCATCGCACCGAGCCCCGCGCCGCCCCGAGCCCCGCACTAGTCGTGTCGCCGTCGCTCTCGAGCCCCGCGCGCCATCATGTCGTCCTCGAGCCCCGCGCGCCATCATGTCGCCCTCGAGCCCCGCGCGCCATCATGTCGCCCTCGAGCCCCGCGCGCCATCATGTCGTCCTCGAGCCCCGTGCGCCTCCGTCGCGTCGACCATTAAGCCACCATTCCCACACCCTATAAATACCCCCTCCCATCTCCCTTCCTCCCCACACCATGTTGGCTGCCATCACAAGGCCCCAAGAGCCCCCACGAGCTCGTCCACCCCTCTCTGCCTCCTCTCCCTTGTATGCATTTTCTCAAACACCTTGTGTGCATGCCGGCAGCTTCTTCTCCGCTCCACCAACGCCGCCGAGCTTCGTCGTTCCTCCATCCCTCGGTAAGTCCTCGCTCCTATGTCCTCTCCTAGTTCCGTAGAAACTAGAGCCCCCTTTAATTTCGCCAATTAGCAACCGTAGCCATGCCGGTCCGGCCACCGTTTTGCCGCCGGTGAGCTCGCTGTGGACAAGCCATCCCGGAGCCCCTCCTCTCCATCTAGCTAGCAAAATGGAACCCTCACACGCCGTAGATGCTGACGCCCTCACCAATTCGGTCGGAAACCCTCCGTATCGCCCTAGCACCTAGCTACCCGTGCCCGGCCATGGCGGCCTTGCAGCGCCGCTCGCCCCCGCGCCGTCCTATGCCGTGACCGCCGGCAGGTGGACGCCGGAGCCTTGCCGCTCCCTCCCCTGGTCGCCGTCGGGTCGCCCTCCGCCGGCCTTGCCGCGCGCGCTGCGCCGCCCCTGCTGCTCCCGCTCGGTCTGGAGGTAGAAGACGATAGAGAAAGAACGAGAGAGAGAAGGATATGACATGTGGGCCCTACTTGATTAGCGCACAGTGATTAGATATTAATCTCAAGTAAGTTAGTCTATGACATGTGGGGTCACTATGATTAAAAATCTATGAAAATTCACTTATATATGTTGTGTCCATGGCAGGCCGGTCCCACAGGTCAGTCAATGTAAATTATGGAATAAAAATAAATGAGTTAGGAACAGTACTGTTTCGCAATTATTCAAATTTGAATCTTTAAACTAGCATAACTCTCTCATTTTAACTCGGATTTGAATGAAACTTGATCCTAAATTCATATAAATTCATAAGCTTTCCAATGGTATATAATTCACTATTTAATAAAATATATTTATAATTATTAAACAATTAATATCAAGATAATGCATAGTAGTCAACTTAAAAATGTGCTAATAAATAGATTTGATATTGTACAGTAGAGTAGATGTAATAATATTGGTCTTTAACATGTTTTGTCACTGTAGAAACCACATAAATTAGTTATAATCAATCCTTCAAATTAATGGGTGTATAGGAAAATATTAGTGCCATTTACTGGTCTATGTCCAAATATAACTAAATCCATGACTTATAAATTATTTACATAAAGTTTAGCCTCATATTTTGTAACTAAAATATAAACACACATAGATGAATCTTTAACTTGTTTAGGAGAATAATCACAGAGCTAGTTGTATTTGGACCACTTAAAAGTTAGTCGATACAATGTTATGTGAAGTAGAATATATATATAGTCGGTTGACATCCATTAGTTAACCAAACAGAGCCATCTTAAAATCAACATGTATTGTATAGCTTACACTAAAAAGCAACTACTCAAATATATGATCCAATAATAAGATATTGTTGCTTACACATATACTATACATCCCATTATAGTTGTACGGTATAGTATTAATTTGCGTGTTGCATATATTAAATTAGAGGGAGTATATGACAAGCATGTATATTAGATAAATACTAGTTATAAATCTTGACCTCGTATAATTATAATTATAGTTCAACTGTAAATTAGGATTGTTCATTAAGGGATAATCTGTAACCATAATATGGTTAACCTAAACAACTCTAACATTCAAAGCATGGATAATTATTATCCTTTCATAATTTATTGTGACAAATAAAATTTGTTCATAATTAAAGTAAAGCCCCCATCAATAGAATAATAATAATACAAATGATTCACTGTAATTATTTGATTGATCCTAAATCCATCCGACAACCGAACCTCTAGTATATGACCACTTTATTTAGATAAATGCATGTGTAGCCATAATACTTCCATAGCCATTTGATAGACTAAACCACCGATTAGCCAAATATATATGTATCCTATAAATGCTAAGTTGGTTAACTCCTAAATAGACCACGATGACAATAGAAGGATTAAGAAACTTTAGCCCTTAGCATGATTGGAATTCATTAGCAAACACAAATAGTACATTTTGTTGTGCATATTTGATTGTTGTTTGAATATTGGTTTTTCTCGCGTATTATAGACCTTGTGTATCGGTTAGTCGTGAGGCAACGTCTGCAACTTCCAGGAGGTGAAGATTGATCAAGATTATATCAATAATAAGGATTATCCTGAGCAGGCAAGTCATCACTATTCTTTGAACATGTTGATCCCAATTGCGAAATTATTTTATCTACAAATAAAATTGCATGTAAGGATGAACATCCCACTTGTGATTATGCCATGCCTTGATTATTGTTTACCCCTTATGCCTTCGTAACCATGTTTACGTATGAGTCCCTAGTCAATTATGACAATTGCTTAGAAATGCTATTCTAGAATCATGCATACTCATATTTATCAAATGCTATATGCTTGGGCAATTACCTTTGGGAAGGTAATTGAGATGCGGCATGTGGAGACATGAGCGCCACATTGCCATGATGTTGATGACATGATTTGTGAAAGGAGAAATAAAATTAAACAACTGTTTTCGACTGGGGCGGACGGAGGATTTGGGTGGTGTCCGGAAAAGGCTAGTGCCGTCCCTGGTCAGTTAAGGACCGAGCCATGAAGTTAAGCATGAAACGACCCCCGTACAACCGCACTTCTCGTATGGGTATAGACCTAGCGGAGTAGATAGCTGAGCGGAGGCAGTATCCATGCATAGTGGTTTCTTGATGTGTGAGGCAGGGGCTCTACGGTGGGGCAGCCATTGGTAGGACCGCGAGGCGGGTGTCTACAGTGGTGTCGCCATCGGTAGGACTGCCATGTGATAAGTTGAACATAATTATAACTTAATGCATGTGTGTGAGTCTTCCCTTCCCGGGTGCGCTAGAACTCCTCTCACTGCTAGAAACTATGTACGTCTAGAGTGCATGAGGATGAAAAGTTCATGGAGCGGGTACTGCCAATGCGAGGTTATCGAAAAGCTTTGCCGTGACACGTCTCATGTGTTGGGACGAGGCTCATGTGTTGGGCAGTCGCGGAGTGCGGGTAAAGTATACATCCACTGCAGTGTGAGTAAACCAAATCTATTCGAATAGCCGTGCTCGCGGTTATTGAGCACCGGGACATGTATTACACTTGGCTAGACTCTAAATTCTTAACTTGTGTGGAATGGGTTATTGCATGATGATTTTATGCTGTTGGAGCCACTTCCTGAGAGGAGGGAAGGTGGACGTCCTCAGAAAACCATGACGACTCAATAACGGGAAGCTATCCTTGGGATTACAATGGATGGTGGACAGAACCGTCGTTGTTTAATATGAACGCTGGTATTAAAACTTGATCAGTCTATGCTAGGTCTTAGGCTTGTGAAAAGAATTGCAAAACTAGCTTTATGCAAAAGAACCTGAAGCCATTCCTTGAAATACCTTCTATCATACGCATTGTTGTTGTGGTGGCTTGCTGAGTACGGTTGGTACTCATCCTTGCTATTTATATATCTTTTAGGAGAGTGTTGAAGAGAAGCCCTTGTCGGTACGCTTGCGTATCCAACAAGATGATCGGAGTGCGGTCTTGTTCTAGGTCTCGTTCCCCAGTCGACTGCCTGTGGCATGTTAACCGGGCCCTTATATTATTTTGTCTTCCGCTGTTGTTTTCTGATAGTTGTTGGCCTACCTGGCCCTAATGTAAGTATTTAACTCTTTTAGCCTGAATTTGTGATCCAACTATGTATGTGTGTACCAACTACTGATCTAGGGATTGGTACGGATAAACACAGAAGATTTCCGATTTCTAAAATCGGGGGTCTACATACAGTAGTTTTCAAGTTTTCATTTTTTGTTTGCACTACATATTTTTTTCATGAAGTAAGCTTGTGGAAACACGGCAGATCAGTTTGTGTAAACCAGTTTATTCTTTCTAATAATAAAATAATTTTGCAGGATTGAGAGAAAATACTTCTCATTTTCTGCCCGCACACTACTCAAACTATTAAACGGTGTATACTTTACAAAAAAATTTCTAAGAAAAGTTGTTAAAAAATCATATTAATTTTTTTAAGGTTAAAATAATTGATACTCAATTAATAATGCATTAATGGTTCATCTCATTTTGCTTATGTTATCAATCTTCTCCTTTTTCCTACTGTCAAGTGCTCCGGACAACAAAAACCTTGCGTTATAACAAAAGTGAGAAAAAAAAGTTATTACAAGAAGATGTCATGAAAAGACTAGCCTACAGACAACAAACGCCTTGCGTTGTCATAAGAGCTACAACGTACCTACTAGTACAACATTTGTGTAACAATGAGTTGGTGAAACAACTGTAGCAATGCCCGGAGATATTACTCATACTATTGTCCTAAAATCCAACCAATAAAGGATAGAAGAAAAGAAAAGCATTCACCATGGATTGCAAGTACTACCTAGCTAATCATCTCCTTTCTGTTGTTTTAAGTTCTCCCTGTTTTCTAGGCCAGACCACCTAGCCTGTTTGTGTGAGTATGAGAGACAGATATGTTGGCTGCCCGGACGGCTGTTTTAACACTTCCATGTGGTGTTGCAACCTAAATAGGGAGCTGGGCTTAGCAAATGTGGAAATACATCTTTGGAGCACATGGCACAAGATGGGACGTACAAGTTCTATTATGTTGGATGACCAAATATTTTCATGGACCGTCTAGATGGCATTTGAAAAAAAAAACACCTCACAAATCATGCAAATTCTGGACCGTTAGAACGCTTTTAAGATTCATGATGGCAATTCTAACCCTAACCCCTCTCTCTCCCCTAGTCATTCCAGGCCGCCGCTGCCTCCTCTCGTGTGCGTTGCCTCCGCCGCTGCCCGGACTCGTCGGCTGGCTGGAAAGGGTTAACGGTGCCAACGAGCCCCCCTCCCCTCCAGGCTGGCCTCCTCCCCTACCCCCTCCACCCTCTCTTCCCCAATGGACGCATGAGTGCCCTCGTCCTGCCGTTTTCCCCATTTCCTGTGGCTTCCCGCAGCCAGATCCGCCACCACTAGCCGCCGCCTCCTAACCACTAACCACCGGATCCGCTGTCTCCTAGCCATTTGCCCGCGCCGCCAACGCCGGCCCACCGCCCTCCTCCATTCCCGCAGCTTCGGCGCTGCCGCCGGTGCCTCACCGCCTCCCACGGCCATTCCTCTAAACTCGGCGATCCCTCTTCCTCCTCCCCCCACCCCCTCCCACCCATCCCAACCCGGGACCCTAAACCTTGATTTCATTGCTTTCCTCGGGGTCGCTGGAGTAGGAGAAGGTGTCGCCGGAGATGGAGGAGAAGAGTTAAGGTCGCCGGAGCACGAATCGCAAAGCAAGTCCCAAGGTCAGTAATCTGCATGATTTTGGCCTTAAAAATCATTCGCCAACCATTTAGCCATTCCGATATTTTCAAACATTAAACTAGTGGTAGGGAGTACAAATATGCATGGGAATATCTGAATATTTGGAACATGGAAAAGACCATTTACAACCGTGAACTTTGGTTGAACTCCACAAAATTGACCGTAAACTTTATATAGTTTAACTGCGTATTATTCAACCCTACTGTTTAAAAAGTGCAATTTTAAACCTTGACGATAATTTGGGGGCGGTTTTAGGTGATGTGGCAACGTTGTGCAGACTAAAAATATGTTTTCAAATTTTAAAAATTATTTAAATTTTCATTTATATAGTGAAACCCTATGTGAAATTAAAATTTAAAATTTCTTGAGTTCATTTATTATTTCTAAGATTTGTAATACATAAGACACATGCTGAAATTGAATCCGGTTCTTTCGAATTATGTAATAAATTGTCCCATTACAAAACAAAGTTTATTCCATACAAAAAAAAGATATCAAAAATATATAACTAATTTAATGGACAAGAAATGTAAATCAGTAAAGTATATAAGATAAAGAAAAGAATATGGTTAACACGTTATATACTTTTTTTTTTAGATAATGGAATAAAACATCCTGACCTTTGCTCAAAAGAGCTACAGTCAATTATTACAATCTAGCACTCTAAAAGAGTATAGTCCAAAATAAAGCGAAACATACCAAACCAAAATAGAAGAAAACCGAACAGGACAATGAGAACACTATTCCAGTCTATCGGTGAATCTCCATCCATAATTAGAAAAAAGTTGCATAACCATCATGTCAAGCCTACGACATGCAACAATCGGGAACTCTCTATCTTCATCACACTTCTGTAATTGTGCCTACTGCCGGAGCCAATATGTTGCTCTGAAAATTACCTACATATAGGAAACAGATGGTGAATTATCAAAAACCCTATCATTCCTGCTCAACCGTAGAGCCCAACATAAGGCAGAGGCTCCAACAAGTATCAGTTTACTCTTTTTCTTGTCAACCCCCAGAAGCCAACCATTAAAAATATCAGATATGCTACTAGGAAGGTGTAATCCAAAAGAGAACTGAACTGCTCTCCAAATAAACTTTGCATAATGACACTCCATAAATAAATATTGAATAGTCTCATTTTTCATACAGAAACAACATTTTAGACTACTATTCCAATTCCGTCTTGCCAAATTATCCTTGGTTAACACCACCCCTTTAAGCAAGTACCACATAAAGATCTTGATCTTAAGCGACAACTTAAGCTTCCAAATAATCTTATTTCTGTCAATGTAACCATTATTAATTAGAGCTAAGTACATTGACCTAACAGAAAACTGACCATTCTGATGATAACTCCATCTAAAACAATCAGAAGAGTTATTCAACTGGATATGAACAATAGAAGCACATAATTCGTGCCAATAAGTTAGATTCTGACCTCCTAAAGCTCTCCTAAAAGAAACGTTAAGTGGAACAGCACCCATAACACGTTATATACTTGGAAATATCAATTCCAAACTTATAGACTGATTTGTTATGGACTTTAGGTTATGAATAGAAGATATTGTAAATAATTTTATACCTGAATATGTACACTAAAATAAAAATATTATCTAATAATTTATTTTTTCTTTCAAAACATTCGAATTTGGACCATCAGATGTGCTTTAAGATTCATGCAGCGTGGGAGAAAAAAAAATTTGAAACCCACGTATGAAGCAGTGTTCGAACCCTTTGATCAAGGGAATAAAAGCTTCTCCGCTGCTAGCCTATACCAAGCCAGCTTATACGGTAGTTACTCTAGAGTTAAAGATATAATTACGCCGCAATTACACTATAATTACATTTGAAAGAATTTGAAGGAATTTTCTACCGAATGTTATTTGAGTAGGTAATATATATCCCACACTAATATTGGAATTCCTATAACATCAATATATAGCCGTGCGAATGCATGAGTTTGTCACTTGTATAATAAATTGTGCGGCACAGTATTATTTATCAACCTAATTTATGTCAATTACGAAGAGAATTTTCATCTTTCTTTCACATCATATATAGTCTCAAGTTGTTATAACATATGGGTTAAATTTAATATGGGGCCTTAGCAAGCTCTCCTACGGTCCTACCACGGCAGGAAATGGCCGAGAGGGGAGAGGATGTGGGATTTTTTTTTTGTTTTGAGAGGAAATAAGGGGGTGGTTTTGGAGGTTAGCAAAGCAGGGGGAGGTGGTTCTAAATAAAAGTTGACAACGCCAGCTATCCGCCAAACCGGGGAGAAGTTAGCACAAAGAAAAGGGACCCCTCAGCTATATCTTTAAAACTTCATTTATGAAATGAAGTTTTATGTACACATTGATCTTGTACGGAAATTTTTTTAATGCTTGATCTAAGAGTCTAATTTGTCAATGTTGCCATATTGGGATATGAATGACCCAAAGGACGAGAATTCTGGAAGTGATCAGTGGACTAAAACCATACCGAATTAACCCTTTTTTCTTCGAAGAAAGGGCACATATTAATAAAACATATTACATTATTACATATGTTCCGTTCCAGAAAAAAATTCAAACATTATTTATGCCCAAAGAAAATTAAACAACCACAACGCGTATGCATATGCTTGCATTTGTTTATACTAGCTCAACTCCTCCAAAGAAATCATCATCATGCATGCATGATATACAAACAAAAGGTTGCATTGCAGCTGGTAGGCTCATGGCTTCCGGCGACCGCCGCCGCCGCCGTGGTCGTCGCACAGGCCGGCGTCGAGGGTGTGGTAGTTGGCGTACCGGCTGGGCGCCGACGGCGGCACGCGGAACCCCCTCGGCATGCACCCGTTCGCCGCCCGCCCGCGGAATAACGCCGGCGGCGGCTGCTGCCGGCGGTGCGGCGACGACGACCGCGCCCTGAACGGCACCAGCAACGCCGGCGGCCGCGGGCGCGGCGGCTGCTGCCTCCTCCCCTCGCCGGCAGCATCAGCCAGCGCCATCTCCGGCACCAGCGCCATCAGGAGCAGCAGAGCCACGACGGCCATGGCGGCGACGACGGTGGACATGGCTAGCTATAGCTAGCTAGATGCCTAGATGCTGTGGAGACGTACGTGCGAGCGTGTGTGTGTCATGGAGGCGAGATGTGTAGGGTTGTTAAAAGGGGGAAAATGAGAGGTGTAGTGCTCGTGATCGATGGTGATGAGAGAAGAAAGTACGTGGACAGCTAATGGGTAGCTAGCTAGATAGATAGCTGAGCTTCCGTGGAAACGGAAGCGTTGCAAATTGCTGTGATGATCGTACTACACGTATTCTTGGCTTTGCTTGGTTGGGTTGGGTTGTGTAGGTGAGGATGCTCGTGCAATGGAGTTATTGCAAAGCTTTGCTTTACTTTCCTTTCCTTTCTCTTGTTCATTTTTTTTTTCAATGGATACAAGGCAGGTTACATATATGTTTGTTACACTGCACCTGTCCCAACAGAAGGAACAATATATAGCATATACTTTTTCCCCTAAAAAAACATTTCAGACCCCCTTTAAATCGCATGATTGAGAAAACGTAGGAATAGAAAAAACGTAGGGTTTTGATAGAAATGTAAGTGCAAAATAGATAATTGTAAAACACAGGAAAAACACACGAATAACCGTTTGACTGAACAATAGGAAAAACACAGTAATTGGATGAGAGAGATAGACTCAAATGAAAGTTACCAAGAGGTTAAAACTCTTGCTAAATTTCCTCCAAAATCTCTATAGGATTGTCCATTCCGTAGGAATTTCAAAGGATTGGATATGATTCGATCATTTGTTTCAAGGGGCTTCGTAGGAAATTTTCCTATAGGATTCAAATCCTCTAAAATTCCTATATTTTTTCTCCAAATTAATTAAAGGGGCCCTTCGTTTTGAACTCGACACATGGTCTTTAAAATATAACTTTGTGACCAGTGATTTAACTAAAATACAAAACACTTTTAGAAACATAATATAACTACAATATTATGATTTCATACGTGAAATTGAATATTCAAAGCATATTGATTTTCACATTAAGTTTTTGAAGTTTAATTTAAAATAGAGTCAACTGCATATACAGGACCACCTCTTTTTACGTACGCATGCTACAATTTTAACTAGGGCTAAACAAAATATATATGGTGTGATGCGAAAACATTTGCTACCTTCTCTAATATACAACTTATGTAATAAGAAGTTAAAAACTGGTTCAAAGTACGATTCATATGTCCAAAAAGTTACGTTTCCGTCACAAGAGGAGCACTATAGGTGGTCATGTGTCAATTGTTTCGTGCCATGACACGGAGCAGCTAGCACAAAAACCTTTTAGTGCTCAAACGAGTACAAGCTGATCTAAATGTTTGACATTTAGGATCAAACTTTTAAAACTGTGAATATCAAATTTAAATTTAAATATGTTTATAAAATAATATAAGTTTGTGATATTGTGATAATATGTTTAAAGCAAATAATATCCCAACTTTTTCACATTAGCCTCAAACTTGTGGAATTTCACAAAGTCAAAAAATAAATATATTTTTAGATGAATGGTGGATAAAAGTTGATGGATTATCTGTCATGTTAGGGACAAAGTAAATATTATATATTATAAAGAAATCAAATACTCCCTCCGTTTTATACTATAAGTCACTTTGATCTTTTCCTAATTAACTAAACATTTTTAAGTTTAACTAAGTTTATAAAAGACATAGAAGCATTTCCAAAACAAATAAATCATATTACCAAAATATATCAATTGATTTATCTAATTTGAAGTTTCAAAAAATATGAAAACTTTTATGTGGCCTTCTTACACAACGTGGAAATTTATATAGAAGTTTCAAGTTTATTACATTTTTATTTGTTATAAAAAATATAACTTATTTGTTATATGATATATAAAATACTTTTTATTACTATTTTTAATATAAATCATCTTTCATACACTACATAAGATATTTTTGTGCTCTTGTATAAGCAAATTCTCTCACATATATCACATCAATATATATTTTTTCTAAAAGCTAAGTATACAGAAAAAACTTGAAACTTGTATACAAACTTCCATATTGTATAAGGAGGCCACATAAAAATTTTCATATTTTTTTTGAAACTTCTGGTGAGATAATTAAATCAATTGTTAATCTTATATGTCTCTAGGAGTATTTTAAGTATTTTTGAAAAGAAGGTCCAGCCCAATAACATATTGTAGAATAATTGATAAAATCGTCGGTATATTATAGAAAGAGACAATGTTGATGGCAAATCGTTGAACTCCAAATTTGCTATTGTATGAGAAACTTTGGTAATATGTTGATTCCAAATTTGCATTTTTTTTAATGTGTGAATTACTTGGTAGTTGAGATTTATATTACGAGAGTAAATATTGTTAAGGATCACTTAATTGATAAAATCGTCGGTATATTATAGAAAGAGACAATGTTGATGGCAAATCGTTGAACTCCAAATTTGCTATTGTATGAGAAACTTTGGTAATATGTCGATTCCAAATTTGCATTTTTTTTAATGTGTGAATTACTTGGTAGTTGAGATTTATATTACGAGAGTAAATATTGTTAAGGATCACTTCTATTGGGTTGAGACTATATATTGGTCTAATCTTTAACAGTTGAATAATCAATCGATACTGATTTATCGTTTCACGATCGACAACGAACTGTTAAAGATTATATCTTAATGTTTGGTTGTTGACTGGCAGTCCCTTGCCGATTAATACATGTACCGTCTTGAATGATTTGAGTACGTGCACTGCCACTGCCAATACGGCAAAAACAGGTGACGCGACGGTAGCCCATGCACCACACTAGCTAATTAAACCGTGACCACATGGCAGTTAGAAGGTGTCAAGGGTGTGTCTAGTTCATATCAAAATTAGAAGTTTGACTGAAATTGTAACGATGTGATGGAAAAGTTGAAAGTTTATATACGTAGGAAAGTTTTGATGTGATAAAAAAGTTGGAAGTTTGAAAAAAAAAACTTTAGAACTAAACTCGGCCTAAATTAAAAAAGAAGGAAAAAACTATGCAGTGAGATAAAAGTGACCGTTTGTTGGAGGAACGTATAATGAATATTTTCTTGAAGAAATATTTGTGCGCAATGAACTTATATGAAGACGGATAAAACCGAAAAGTATAATACTCCCTCCGTTTTTAATATATGGGGCCATTAACTTTTCATATGCATTTCATCACTCCTACAATTTTTAAAAAATGTGTAATTATTATTGTTTTTACTTATTTTTCTCGTAAAAGATATTTAAGCATGGTTTGTAGTTTTTATATTTACATTAAATGAAATGAATGGTCGAAACGTATGCCTACTAATTGACGGTACCATATATTAAAAAGAATATAATTTAAGAAAGGATAATGATGTAGATGGCATGTCTCCCTCGTTTTCCGCGCGCACGCTTTTCAAACTGTTAAACGGTGCGTTTTTTTTAAAAAAAAAATTCTATAAGAAAGTTGCTAAAAAAATCATACTAATCCATTTTTAAAAATAAATATTAGCAAATACTTAATTAATCACGCGCTAATCGTTCCTCCATTTTCCGTGCTAGGGGGTTAGGGTTCCCATCCCTCACTCCCGAACAGGGCCCTAGTCCCGGCCGGCTCACGAGTTTCTCACAGGTATTGACCGTACGTGTACGCGGTTGTGTGCTTTAGTTCGCTGGAACGCTTGAAAATTTGATACTAGTACCAAGTACGTGGCCAAAGAACGGAAAAGTGTCACGTGACAAGTCACATACAGCAATAAAATGTCTACCATCCGTACGTGTTGGATGTGCACTGTTCACCAGGTCAGGTACAATCGTAGCTAAATATTTAAATTCAGATTAATTTTACAAAAATGATTTACTCATGAATATATAATTGTGTAAGAATCAGCCCTGTCTACGTTTTACGTTATAGATGGAAACATAGATAGAAAGCCACTTCTATGCGTGGTTTACTACGTGTGAGGCCCATCGAACCGTCTCCACTTCTAAGTTAAACATACTTACAGGTCATGAGACCATATAAATAAAAACTTAGACAAATTTGAGAAAAAAAATGTAATTTTCATACGATAGTTTAAAATATCCACACTCCACATTATTTAAATAAATTGGATTTTCTTTGAAAATTTGGCAAACGACTGCCTCTACCCTATGATTCAATACATGTCACTACAACCAGCCATTTGAAACGGGTTATGACCCTTATGCGTGATGGATGGGCGCCTGGTCATGGATGATAGTTATCAATGTTGTGAAAACCTTATCTGTGTTGGGTCCCCTTTATCACTAATGACATTTATCATTGAAGGGTTCTAATGGTGACTCGTCACTTTATACAACACGGCCCATCACCGATGCAAAATACGTGTGAAAAAAAACCCCAAGAATGTCAAGATGACGTGTAGCCATGTAGAAAAGGATGTCCGGCGTCACTGCTACTTGCCTGAACTATCAAACCACTGAGGTCCTCGAGGTGGGGGTGGCCAGATCCGGTGGCCTCTAACCTCCAGATCTAGCGATCGACCCTAACCTCGAGCGACGGATCTAGCTGTGCTGCCCACCAGGGCTTTGATCCGGATCGAGAAGAGGAGGGGGAATGATAGTGCTGCCTCACTCTTCTTGTGGATGACCTCATTGTCTTGCACCAAAAGGCGTTGGTGGGCATTATCAGACTTCGCTCTCTCCATATCCTCCCCAAGCTTCTCCATTTTGTTCGTCGTCGAGACCAGTTCTACATGAATGCGGCTGATCTCAGAGGTGGTCCCTTAAGCTTCGTCTGCATCTCTTGGAAGACTTCAGCTAGAAGGATAAACAATGATTTGGGAGCTTCAACGGGAAGGGCATTCAATGTCAGTGGAAGGATGGGGGAGGGAACTGCGATGGAAGAAGGTGGAGAAATATGTTGTTGCTGTTGCACCACTGCATCACTCATCATTGCCTTTACTTTTGCCAAAGTTTGAGAAATCTAGTGATCTGGTGTGGTCTCCATGACTGTATCGAGGAAGGTAACAGCCGCCATGATGACATTCTGCTGAGGTTTGACTAAGACGAGTAAGACGTCATGCTCCTCGTGCTCTATCTGGAGAATATTCTTTTGCATATAGCTTGAAGGCATGCGCAAGTCCCGGATACGCTCAGCTCTCCATTGCTTTGCATTTACCGCCTCCTTACGAAGGCATTCTTACTCATATAACATTCTTCATCGATGTTGTCGATATTACTATTTGCATCATCGACCGGGTGAATATGGTCTGCTACCTCCCTAAGCACGTACTAGGATAGAGTCATGTCATATCCAAGTTGAACCCATGGGGATAGGGTTGAAGTAGACCCAAAACTTGCAATGAGGAGTGGAGGAAGTTGCATGATGATTCTAGGATAAACCGTCAGCACGTTCTTGGAGAAACCGATTGAAGAAGAGCACGGGGCGGTGTTAACGACCAAATTTGGTAATATCAGCATCGGAAAGGGAGGTTGGATCGAAGCGGAGTCAGAGGCGAAGATCAATTCAAGAATAGAGCATGGATCGGCTGAGTCCGGATCGGCCATGGATGGGATCGGCTAAGTTAGAGTCAGACTAGGTTAAGTGATACAACCGATTACGACAATATGACTCGTTTACGACACCGGGTCTGAGTTGATGTGCTTCAAGATGATTGCCATACATGGATAGAGTCCTGAGAAAGCAATTGTATCTATTAATTAGGATATTTCATGTAAATTCCTTAGAGATAAATGTGGGCAAAAGTCTGCCGCAAAGACTTATGGTATCTTAGAGTTTGTTAGAGATAATAGTCGTGTCCGGTATGAGCATATCTTGTAATTCTCGGGTATAAATAGACCCCGAGCCCTATGTAAAGAAGACACACGTTCAATACAATCTCGGCGCATCGCCACCCTTTTACTTTCGCTTTGTTTCGACGAGTTCTTGCTTTCGGGTTGAGCTGCATCGGTTTCGATCTTCAACAAGAGGTAAAACTTGTTATGACGACTTGTGTTCTCGAGATTAGTGCTTCCATCTTTATGACACTCTAATCTTGTTTATGTAATTCGTCGATTTATCATATATCTCACATAATCTTTAATGATATCGTCATCTAACCTATAATCGGCTAGCCTCTGTCAATAGAAGGCAGTCGATTAGGTTAAATAACGACATTGACTTAGATTATGTGATATATCTACCACTCTATGAAACATCCAGCGGCTTGATTGTCTAGATATTGTTCTTCTTTTAATACTTAATGCTGCATCAGTTGAGTTTGATCTATTAAGTCGTGCTTAGAACCATAATATCTAGCCTGCCTTCTGGTTGCCGATTAGATTAGTATCGGAGTTTCAGCCGATCTTACCTGATTTAATTACTTTCATCCTATATGCCTGATTGATATGTTAAATCTGCCGTTTATATTAAGATCTTGTTGCATTTAAGTATATTAAGCTCCTGTTTGGAACATTCTACTTGCTTTAATATCTTAATATAGAGTGGTATCGGAGTATTAGCCGATACATGCTAGATCTATCTGATCGGCTATGCTATGAATATATATAAAATCTCATTATTAATATATATTTCGATCTAAGTGATTTATACTATCTCGGCAAGGTGACCGATCTATCCCAATCACTTGATTTAAGTATATATCGATATAAGGATTATATATTATTAATATCTACAGCCGATCGAGTAGATTTAGTTCTGATTTGCTTATTAATACTTGCCGGTCGATGTACATATGACATCGGCTTAAGATAAATGATATATCATCGGCATCTAGCCGATCGGCTATCATTTATAGATTTAACCACGGTTTCTTTGTCTTTGTTTCTTTTTTATTACAGGAGTAAATCAACTGGCACGCTCATACATTTGAAGGCGAGTTTTGGACCTGCACTGGAGTTAAGCAGATCTCCCAGGCCTCGTGTTTTTTGTCAACAGGCGGGTTCCGCCCAACTGGTTTGAATCCGAGTCAAGAATAGCCACTCTAAAGTAGGTCTTGGGCCACATTCGGGAGACGAAATAGGATTTGTGTGGTCTTGGGCCTCCCCAACTAGTTTGGATCCGAGTTGGAGAGGGAAAGCTTGTTGAAGCCGTCAGCGAGAAAGTTGAAGCTCCTGAAGCATAAAACCTAGCCCGTGGGAAGTTGATTCCGGCGACTCCAGAAGTTGGTTCCATCGTGCTGGTCGATGACACACTCGATGCAACCCCTACTTGGCGCACTTATCTGTTGATCGTGTTGTGATTGTTGCCATTGAAAGGCTTCCTACCCGTTTTATACAGGTTAGGTAACAGAGTTACAAGGAGTAAATCCTAGCCAGACAAATCATTGGATTCCTAGTCTGTTACATGGTAGTCTATGGCTGAGGCTCTACTACCTGCATTGGGTTACAAGAGAACATGGCGACCGTGTTCTATTCTATTATATATTGTATGGGTCTAGCCCACCTCCTATATCTGTAGTCGGATATGCAGGATATGTGGGCATTTGGTACATATGTCCTCCACAAATCGTAACATCAAAACTGTCTTCCATAGAGAACTACCACCATCTATTGTACATATAAATATATGATGTTGTTAACTTCAAAATATAATGTTTGAATATATTTAAAAATTTAGTATAAATATACAAAATATAAATGATGGAAAAATACATTTAATGATAAAATAAGTCACAACATAAAAAATGATACTACCTCCAATTTTCAGCAAATAAAAAGTTATTACTGGTTGTTTGCACAAATATGTCGGTTTAAACCGATTGAGATCTCATTCAATTTACAGACCTCTCCCGAAGGAGTTCTGTCTTTTCATTCAGAAAATCAATGAGATCAATTGGTTTTCAGTATTCAGCAAGAGCATTCGAATTCAATTGGGTTTTTAAAATCTGCCCTTTTTTTAATTTATCAATTCCCACAAAAATCAACAAACCACCGGTGTAACACCCTGCCTCTTAAATCTGCATCAGTACCCTGTTACACTTTCATCCTAGTTTCGACTCGAGGGTACTATGATTGGAGCACAAAAGCTAATAAACATGTCCTCACCTAAACTTCCAAGGTAATACTGAACCACCACTACTACACTAATTCTAGGTTATTTAGGCCTAAACCACACCACACTAGAAGCTACAAATGGTTGGGGTGTTACAACCAGGTCCTTGGATTTCGTACCCTTTCGGAAAGGTAAAACCCTGCCTTTCTTGGTTTGTATTTGCAAAGTGCATTAACTTGGGTTGTTTAATTGTAAGGCTTTACCTGGTGGAGCTGGTCAGTGATGTTCTCACGTGTTAAGTCAGTCAGATCATAAGCAAGTGTTAATATTTCACTATCTCCCATGTGCTCAGTCAGTCGTCGGATTAAAGACAAAGGGTTATCTCAATGTGTCAAACTGCAAAGACACATAAAGCCAGCTAGGGCAGAATGAAGGGCACACATGCATATGATTCAATCATCTGCTACTTACATTTCCTATGCAACACAAGAATTCTCCCTCCCTGCAGTATTTCACCAAGGAGGCTAGACTTCAATTTTCAGATAGCTAGAAAGCGAGTGGGCGACGAAGCCACACTACTTCATGTGTACCATTGTGTGCCGTGTACTAGTTGGGAACGGATGGTACCAGGAATGATATGGATAGCTGGATGTTTTGATGCTGAAGTTTGTGGAGCCTGTTTCATAGTAGTATATTGGTGCCATCACATGAGCCGCTGATGATGTTGTCAGTTGATGGCAAAGACAGAGTATGAGACGTTAGGTGTGGCACTAGCAGGATATTGTTCTTCTTATCGACGCAGGCACCAAACACGACAAGTTCATTTCTGTTGTCCCACAATAGGTATGTATAATAAGTGGATATATTCAAGAACTTATTTTCATCTATCTGCATGATTCTTGTCAAACTGAAAAGTTGTTTTGATAAACAAAAAAGAAGGAAAAGCTATTCAGTCACGACTACAAATCACATTTTTCCTGATAGCCAGAACACGTTTTCGCTAGTGAGCCACCTGACCGCCAGCAACCATAGGCTAGTGAAAATAGACGATCTTCACAAGCAGACGAAAACCGCCTGCGAAAATTGATTTTCATAGGCGACTAGGTTACATGGTCCGACTGTGAAAATGATTTTCAGCGCTAAAACAGAAGCAGTCGACGTCGTTTCTGCCGGGTTGGAAGCTTCCATTTTCCATTTCCATTCAAGCCTTCCCATTCAATCTAATCCAAAATTTCCATTCACAAATTCAAAGTTCAAAGTTCCAAATCCGTAGCATCATGAATTTATAGAAGAAATAGAACAAATCTACATCATCGCAAATTAAAGGATCCAAAACAGACATCACAAATCTCACGGCATCACAAATCACAAATCAAGGTCGACATGGTTGTTGCTGTCGTCATCGTCGCACTTGAGGTCGTCGTGGTCGACTTAGTGGAAGAGCAACGCCGGGTGGCATATCTGGCGCTCCAAGCTCCGTAGCCGTCCTTGCTCCCTACGCTCCCTAGCACTGCTAATGCCATCTCACTTCTCCAGGGTAGCGCCGTGGCCTTTCTTCCGCAGTGGCTCCATGCTGTGGCCCGGATCTGTTCGAATCCGACCTTCCCGCTGGTGGATTTGGGGCCCCACCAGTCATCACGTTTTATCGAATTTTACTGTTTTTCATGAAAATCATCAAACTGCCTGTGGAGGCTTTACTGAGATCGCCTACTGTGCCACCATGAGAACCTATTATCAAGTGGTTGCACCAATGGTAGAGTGGAGCCAAAAGGAGTTTTTGATGTTAGTGTAGCGCTCGGATGTTGTTCTTCTTATCGTGGGAGGCACCACACGTGTGACAAGTCTATTGCTAATTTTCTATGGTAGTGTAGTCCCAATCGGTTTGTTTAACCGGATTGGTTAGATAGCTGTTTTTTATCCAAACTATAGCCTAAGGACTTTCCTTTTATCCAGACTATATCCTAAGGACTTCCCTTTTCTCCAACTACTTTTCACCTAAATGGTTGTAATGGATAACTTCTTTCATTCAAGGTGGTCAAGTTGGTATAAAAGTAAACGACCAAGTCGGCAATAATTTTCAAACATATAAAGGGCTTAGGCAAGGGGATCCTTTGTCTCCAATTCTTTTTAATATAGTGGCTGGTATGCTAGCTTTACTAATTAAGAGGGCTAAAGATGTTGGTTATATAAGTGGGGTAATACCTCATCTAGTGGATGATGCTTTATCTATTTTGCAATATGCAGATGATACTATCATTTTCTTGGAGCATGATTTACATGAAGTCAAGAATCTAAAATTGAATTTATCTGTGTTTGAAAAATTATCTGGCTTGAAAATAAATTTTCATAGAAGTGAATTATTTTGTTTTGGTCAAGCAAAGGAATATTATGATCAATATTCTAATATCTTTGGCTATCAGCTAGGTACATTTCCTGACAAATATTTTGGTATTACAATGCATTTTAGAAAGCTTGGAAATAAATGTTGGAATATTATTGAACAAAGAATTGAGAAGAAACTTAGTAGTTGGAAAGGCAACCATATGTCCGTTGGGGGAAGACTGGTTTTGATTACTTTCAAGTTTACCTATGTTTATGATATCTTTTTTTAGATTCAAAAATGGGATTTTTAAAAAAATGATTATTAAAGATCACGGTTCTTTTGGCAAGGAGATGGTCATAAGAAAACGTATAGACTTACAAGATGGGATATTATTTGCCAACTCAAAGATCCGGGGGGATTGGGTGTTCATAATTTGGAGATCCAAAATAAATGACTCTTGAGTAAATGGTTGTTTGAGTTAATAAATGAGCAAGGGGTCTGGTAGGACTTATTGAAAAGGAAGTATCTCTCTAACCATTCTATAAGCCAAGTTGCCAAGTTGCTAGACCACCCGGATACTTGTATTCAGAACCCCATTTTGGTTTATTTCAGTTTCATCATTTGACAAGTGCCGTGAGCTGTTTCCTTGTCAACTTGTTCTTCGATTGCTTGCAGGTTCAAGGTTGTTCTTGGCACGGCAAGAACAGCAACAACGTGGAGTTGGTGTACCGGTTGCTAAGGCGCAGCACCCCTGTGGTAGTTGTAGTCGGACCGCCAACGTCGTGTCCTCCCCCAAATCGAAGTTTAACCTCCTCTCATCGAAAGATCGGGAACCCCCGTTGCTGCATCAAGTAGTATCAGAGCTCAAGTTGCTCGGTGAGAGATTTTATCACTTCTTTGTTTTTACCTATAGCCCAAAAGAAAAACCACAAAAATAGGTCAGACCCGAAATCACCAAAACATGTTGAGCCTTTGCTGTTCTACTTAGTCTTTGCTTGCTGAGTTTTCGATTGCATCGACTGGTTGAGTTGCTGGTTCTAGTAGTTTAGTCCTTTAGAGTTTCGAGTTCTGCTCACGATTTCGTCACCACAAACACTTCCACCATCACTTCATTTATCTTCATCCCGCTGCCACCATCACCACCATATTCACCACAAAATCCACCTCCAACCCCGCCAAATTTCGTCCACCACAACCAGCAGCCCCCTCATCACCACATCAGCCACCCCCAAATGCATTTATTGCTGCCTCCACCAACAGCCAACCCTTTTGCAACTTTTTGAAGTGAATTAGCCCTTCCCAAGAAAGCATTTAAGTGCTCTCACTTTTGACTTGTTGGCTGAATCATGTAACTAGCCAACCAACCCATCATTACTTCTTTTGATTTGTTGGCTGAAGCTTGTGAAATTTCGAAAATGTTTGAGATAAGGTTATTTTGCTAAGGCTTGTTTTGACTTGTTGGCTGAAGCTTTGAGCTTGCTGTACAAAAAAAAAAGAAAGAAAAAAGAAAGAAAAAAAATCAATCAGAAGTGAAGAGAAGGAAAAAAAAAAGGAAGGGAAGAGAGGAAGTTGTTGTTGTTGCTGTTTTGTTTGTGTTATTTTCGTGCTATTTTGAGTGGCTATGCTTGTGACTAGGCTCGCGTCTCTAAAGGGTTTTGCCTAGGACCAGCACAATACCATCGTTGAACGATTATTCAACTTGCTTTGATTAATGTGGTTCTAGCTGTACCTTGATATTACTTGCAGCCACCTATAGCTCCACAAATTTTTATCTGCTATATCACAGGATCGTGCTTGTTGTCGGCTCCGGTACTACTAACCATTGTTGCTGTTCTTGCTGTTTGCCAACGCCTTTTACATAACAAAGTAAGAACATGTAAGAACTCGTTTGCACAAGTTTGGTAGAAGTGGAGATGGACAACAACTAGCTCCAATAGTTGATAGGAATTTCTTGTGAATTGTTTCTTCCCATTAACCATGACAGGAGGATCGGGGGAGCACCCTCAACATTCACCACGTACGAGGGGCATCATACAACATTTTGAGCGCCAAGTGAGGGAGCATGCTGAAGGCCTTGATGAGGATGTTAGGGTCGCCAATGATCGCCTTGGTCAATTGGAGGCTGCTCAAATTGACACCAACTCCAAGCTTTCCTCATTGGAGAGGTCCCTTGTGGCTGTGAACACTTCTCTTGCAGGTATCTTGAATACGTTGGAGAGAATGGGCCAAGATGGTCATGATGGATCGGCTAGGCACAACCACAATGGCCATGATGCTAATAGCAGCATCGCAGCAAGGGAAGAACTGGAGTACGCTACTGACACCGAGCATGATGAGGAGGTACTTGGTCATCCACAATGACAACAGCGCCGGCAGCGCCATGGCATGGCGCTCCACCACGGCGGGAGGTACGTGATAATGATGATTCTTTAGGCAAGATCAAGTTTACCATTCCTTGCTTTGATGGAAAATATGACCCTGATGCATATCTTACTTGGGAGTTAGCCATTGATCAGAAATTTGCTTGCCATGATTTTCCTGAGAATAAACGTGTTAGGGCTGCTACTAGTGAGTTCACTGATTTTGCATCCATTTGGTGGAGTGAATTTGTTTGTTCCAATCCAAATAACACTCCCCAAACCTGGGATGCAATGAAAAGAGTCATGCGAGCTAGATTTGTTCCTTCATATCATGCACGTGATTTGCTGCACAAATTGCAACAACTTAGACAGGGAAACAAATATGTAGAGGAGTATTATCAAGCTTTGCAAACAGGAATGCTTTGTTGTGGTTTGGTAGAAAATGATGATGCTGGTATGGCTAGATCCATGGGTGGGCTAAACCGAGAAATTCAGGACATTCTAGCCTACAAAGAATATAATTCAATTAATCGTTTGTTTCATCTTGCTTGTAAAGCTGAAAAGGGAAGTACAGGGACGAAGAGCTAGCTTCAGGACTAACATTTCTGCAGGTCGTGCTAGCTCTTGGACACCTTCCAACGCTGCTGCACCGTCAACTCGAGCAGCAGCACCATCGTCCTCAAGCAACAAGCTGCGTTCCTCTACAACAAACTCTACACCATGCCCGAGTGAACCAACAAGAGGGGTTGCTGCTACACCTTCCAAGAGCTCATCATCAGTAGCATCATCAGGAAGGACAAGAGATATTCAGTGCCTACGCTGCAAGGGCTATGGTCACATGCGCAAGGACTGCCCAAGCACTCGTGTAATGATCGTGAGAGCTGATGGTGGGTACTCCTCCGCTAGTGATTTAGATGAAGAAACCTATGCTTTGCTTGCAACTAACAACGCAGGGGAAGGTGACGCGCCCCACCAAGATGAGGAAAACATTGGGGCTGAAGCTGCAGAGCACTATGAGAGCCTCGTGGTGCAGCGAGTGCTAAGCGCACAAATGGAAAGGGCTGAACAGAATCAGCGCCACACCTTGTTTCAAACCAAGTGTGTGATCAAGGAACGCTCTTGCCGCGTGATCATAGATGGAGGAAGCTGCAATAATTTGGCTAGTGCTGAAATGGTGGAGAAACTTGCATTGAGCACATAGCCACATCCGCAGCCCTACTATATTCAATGGCTTAATAGCAGCGGCAAGGTAAAGGTAACACGATTGGTAAGAGTACATTTTGCCATTGGTTCTTATCATGATTCAATCAACTGTGATGTTGTGCCTATGCAAGCATGTTCTATGTTATTAGGTAGGCCATGGCAGTTTGATAAAGATTCTTTACACTTTGGCAAATCCAATCAATACTCCTTTGTGCATAATGGAAAAAAAACTTGTGTTACATCCTATGTCTCCTGAAGTTATTTTAAAGGATGAACATGCTAGAGCTAGCAAACAAAAAAATCAGGAGCATACTAGGAGTGAGCATCTTATTGCGGCTAATGAACTTGAGAAGCATAAGAAGAAACTCACCAACTCTATTCAAAATAATAAAAATGAGATTAAGCTGAAGGGATCTTGTTTCAGATTTGGATGAAGTTGACACTGACACTGTTGTTTGCTATGCTTTGGTTTGCAAAGAAACCTTATTTCCAATTGAGGATACTCCTATTTCTTTGCCTCCTCCGGTCACTAACCTTTTGCAGGAGTATGCTGATATTTTCCCAAAGGAGGTTCCACCGGGGCTGCCACCAATTCGAGGGATTGAGCACCAAATTGACCTCATTCCTGGGGCCTCTCTGCCAAACCGTGCGCCATACAGGACCAACTCGGGGGAAACAAAGGAGATTCAGCGTCAAGTGCAAGAGTTACTCGACAAGGGGTATGTGCGTGAGTCTCTTAGTCCTTGTGCTGTCCCCGTGCTTTTAGTTCCTAAGAAAGATGGCTCATGGCGCATGTGTGTGGATTGTAGAGCAATTAACAACATCACAATCAGATATCGTCATCCTATCCCTAGGCTAGATGATATGCTTGATGAATTGAGTGGTTCACTTGTGTTCTCTAAAATTGATTTGCGTAGTGGTTACCACCAGATTCGCATGAAGTTAGGAGATGAATGGAAAACAACTTTTAAAACTAAATTCGGCCTATATGAGTGGTTAGTCATGCCCTTTGGTCTCACTAATGCACCCAGTACTTTCATGAGATTAATGAATGAAGTTTTACGTGCTTTCATTGGCAGATTTGTGGTGGTATATTTTGATGACATTCTCATATATAGCAGATCAATATAGGATCATCATGGTCATTCGCGTGCTGTTTTTGATGCTCTACGAGATGCACGTTTATTTGGTAACCTTGAGAAGTGCACATTTTGCACAGATCGAGTCTCTTTTCTTGGCTATGTTGTGACTCCGCAGGGAATTGAAGTAGATCAAGCCAAGGTTGAAGCCATACATAGCTGGCCGGTTCCAACAACGATCACACAAGTGAGAAGCTTTCTAGGACTTGCTGGGTTCTACCGCCGCTTTGTGAAGGATTTTAGCACCATTGCAGCCCCACTACATGAGCTTACCAAGAGAAATGTCACATTCACTTGGGCTGCAACACAAAGGAATGCATTCGACACTTTGAAAGATAAGTTAACACACGCTCCTTTACTGCAACTTCCTGATTTCAACAAAACTTTTGAGCTTGAAAGTGATGCTAGTGGGATTGGATTGGGTGGTGTGTTGTTACAAGAAGGCAAACCTGTAGCATATTTCAGCGAGAAATTGAGTGGGCCTAGTTTGAATTATTCTACTTATGATAAGGAATTGTTTGCTCTAGTGTGAACTTTGGAAACATGGCAGCATTATTTATGGCCCAAAGAATTTGTTATACACTCTGATCATGAATCTTTGAAACACATTCGAAGTCAAGGAAAACTTAACCGTAGGCATGCTAAATGGGTGGAATTTATTGAATCTTTTCCATATGTCATCAAACATAAGAAGGGAAAAGAAAATGTCATTGCTGATGCTTTGTCTAGACGTTACACAATGCTATCCCAACTTGACTTCAAAATTTTTGGCTTAGAAACAATAAAAGAGCAATATGCGCACGATGATAATTTTAAAGATGTGTTGTTGAATTGCAAGGAGGGAAGGACCTGGAACAAATTCGTTCTCACCAATGGGTTTGTGTTTAGAGCTACTAAGTTATGCATTCCAGCTAGCTCCGTGCGTATGCTATTATTGCAGGAAGCGCATGGTGGAGGGCTGATGGGACACTTTGGTGTGAAGAAGACGGAGGATATCCTTGCTGATCATTTCTTTTGGCCCAAGATGAGGAGAGACGTGGAGAGGTTCGTTGCTCGCTGCACAACATGCCAAAAAGCTAAGTCACGCCTTAACCCTCATGGTTTGTATATGCCTTTGCCTGTTCCTAGTGTGCCTTGGGAGGATATTTCTATGGACTTTATTTTAGGGCTGCCTAGAACAAAGAAGGGGAGGGACATTATCTTTGTTGTTCTAGATAGATTTTCTAAGATTGCGCGTTTCATACCTTGTCAAAAGAGTGATGATGCTACACATGTTGCTGATTCGTTCTTTCGTGAGATTGTTCGCTTGCATGGAGTGCCAAACACCATAGTTTCTGATCGCGATACAAAATTCCTTAGTCATTTTTGGAGAACCTTGTGGGCTAAGTTGGGGACTAAACTTTTATTTTCTACTACATGTCACCCCCAAACTGATGGACAAACTGAGGTGGTGAATAGAACATTATCTACAATGCTTAGGGCTGTTTTAAAAAAGAATATTAAAATGTGGGAAGAATGTTTGCCTCATGTTGAGTTTGCTTATAATCGTTCACAACATTCTACTACTAAGAAGTGCCCTTTTGAGTTTGTTTATGGCCTTCTACCCCGTGCTCCAATTGATCTTTTGCCCCTCCCAACTTCAGAGAGAGTGAACTTTGATGCAAAACATCGCGCTGAATTAATGTTAAAACTGCATGAGACCACTAAGTAGAACATAGAGAGCATGAATATTAAGTATAAACTTGCTGGGAGCAAAGGAAAGAAACATGTTGCTTTTGAACCTGGTGATTTGGTTTGGTTGCATTTGAGAAAGGATAGGTTCCCTAATTTGAGAAAATCTAAGTTGCTACCTAGAGCTGATGGTCCTTTCAAAGTGCTACAAAAGATTAATGATAATGCATACAAGCTTGAGCTACCTGCCGATTTTGGGGTTAGCCCCACGTTTAACATTGCAGATTTAAAGCCATATTTGGGAGAAGAAGATGAGTTAGAGTCGAGGACGACTCAAATGCAAGAAGGGGAGGATGACGAGGACATCCCTTCCAACGATACAACCATGCCTATTGCACAGCAAGGACCAATGACTAGAGCTCGAGCTCGTGAACTTAATTATCAGGTAAAGTCATTCCTAGCTAATCATACAAGTTCTTCTCAGAATTGGGTGCTACTAAATGGATGTTGTGATCTACTTGTTGTTAGGAATATGGGAGAGGAATCAGATCGCAAGCAGCACTAGCAGCACTGATTTGATGAAGTCAATGCTCTTCACTCCGGAGGGCAAACGGGGCAAATGAGTACTTGTTGGAAAGATCTCCTCGTCTACTTTCAGCTATGTGTGGCCTCACCATCAAATTTGACCCAGGCTGCTCAGAATGACGAAAATAGTTCTTTACATCAGAAACTTAGGCTTGGGCCTTGTATCTTTACAGCCCATTAGGGGTCCACAAAACCTAGGGTTTGCTCCCACCTCCTCTCCTGGTCATTCCTCCACCTATATAAACTCCTAGCAGCCACCATTTTGCATTTTGGGTTTTGTTTTGATGTAAGTTTAGCTGCAGCTACTTCCTTGTACTCGCATGTGTCGGCTAGACCACCCGGATACTAGTATTCAGAACCCCATTTTGGTTTATTTCAGTTTCATCATTTGACAAGTGCCGTGAGCTGTTTCCTTGTCAACTTGTTCTTGCTTGTTCTTCGATTGCTTGCAGGTTCAAGGTTGTTCTTGGCACGGCAAGAACAGCAACAACGTGGAGTCGGTGTACCGGTTGCCCTGTGGTAGTTGTAGTCGGACCGCCAACGTCGTGTCCTCCCCCAAATCGAAGTTTATCCTCCTCTCATCGAAAGATCGGGAACCCCCGTTGCTGCATCATCATATATTTGAAAATTGGCTTATGGAGGTTAACAAAAAAAAGTAGAAAACTTATTCTTATAGGAGCATCTGCTATATGTTGGGCTCTATGGTTGAGCAGGAACGACATGGTTTTTGACAATTCACCATCTATTTTATAAATGCAGGTAATTTTCAGAGCAACATATTGGCTCTGGTCCTAGGCACAACTACAAAAATGTGATGAAGATGGCGAGCTTTTAAAGGTTGCATGTCGTAATCTTGACAACGGTTATGCAACTTTTTGTCAATTTCAGATAGAGGTTCACAAACATAATTCAATAATCGTGTACTCTTTATCTTGTGTTGGCAACCTTTAGTTTGTTTCTTGTATATGGCTGGTCTTGTCTTTATAAGTTTCTCTAAACTACACTCATTTTGATTGTTAGATTATAATAATTGGTTGTAGCTCGTTGAGCCAAGGCCGCGATGTTCTATTCTATTATCTAAAAAAAATAGCCTAAGAACCTCATCCATACTTTCTGCTCTATTAACACAATGGTGCCAAACCCTTACTTTTTTTTTTTTTTGAAGCAGCCAAACCCTTACTTAAAAGAGAGAGAGAAAAAAAAGAACAACTCACATCAGGCTCCAGCCTCCAATCCAGAAATTAGCTCCACTACCAGACAAAATAGAAACACCCACTCGGCATTAGTCACGGGAAAAAATATTGAGTATACAACTCTATCCGTTACAAAATATGAGAAATAACCAAAATGAGACAAAGGGAATAGCATTTTATCATACAGTGGCATCTTATCAAAACGACGTAAAAAAATTTCAGGCTGTCAAATTTCTACATATGAGCACCAAATTCACCGTTGCGCAGACCCATGCCCACAAAATACAAGTACACATAATTGCACGGATAACATAACCATCTAATGAGCCAAATAATTGCTAGAAATTAGACCGTTAAATAAATATAGTGCCTTTTATTCTAAAATATAATATTTTTAGTATTTAAAATTTGTCTAAAAATATAAAAAAATTCCACCTACATTATCTTCTCAACCAATCTCATCTTTTTCATTTCATTTTCACCTATGTTTTCTAATCAACAAATCACAATCCACCATCTCAATTTCACATGTTTTCTTAATATCGTAGAACTCAAACTCTTAAACTTAACTTCATTTGTTAGGTCTAGAGTTGAGTTGTGGAGCTGCATAAATGCATCTCCGCGTCTGTAATTTACTTTTTGAGAGCGCTATCGCCAGCTCAACTCTTATTTCAGGTGAAGTTGAAACTATTTGGTTGGGCTCTAACTCCAAAAGAGGTGGAGCTAGACTAGAGCCGTGTCAAACATGCTCTATAAATCTTAAACTTCTATTATTTTAAAATAAGTACTACCTTTGTCTCAAAATATAACCACTTTACATATAAATCTCAATAAGTGTTCATGCAAATTTATACTATCTCCAATTTTTAATAGATGATGCCGTTGAATTTTTATTATATATTTGACCATTCGACTTACTAAAAAAAATATGTAATTATAATTTTTTTTGTTGAGTTATTTTACCCCACAAAGTAGTTTAAGCCAGGGCAACACTACAATTATTTATCGGGACACCGACAATTTTCTATGAACTTTATATGCCCTCTTTATTTTAGAGTAAATTCTCTGTGTACCCTTGAAAACTCACCCGATCCCCTTTATACCCCTGAAATTTTCCCAATTCATTCTATACCTTAGAAATTTTAACTTGATCCCTTCCATGCCCCTATCGTTACATTTTCCTTCCTTTCACTGTTACAATTGGTTGAAAATGTCTTTTATGCCCTTGATGATTTAGGTTTGAATATAAACTTGAAAAACGATTGAAAATTTTGTTTGAGTGCACAGTATGTGTATTTTATGAAACTAATGAGAATAAATAATTAGTGCAAAAAATTTTGACATAAATTTTGAAAATCAAAAAATGTAATAAAGTAAAATTATTGTTTAAAATTTTAATTGGACAATGAACTTTTTTTTATCAAGAGCATTCATAAAAAAATATCATGAGCATTAGTAGTCCTATCTTTATATGATTGCTCCTAATTTTTTATGAATTTTTAAAAACAAAATAAATACATATTTTTAGTTAATTATCTATTTTTCATAAATAATGTATCAGACAGCAAACTCGTAACAGACTTTTACATTTTCAGTAATATATTCATAAATTTCTATATTCATTCAAAGGATAAAATGGTTATTTTTATAGAATTTAGATGGTCAACTCACGGTCAACTGACGGGAGGGGTGTGGAAGGGATCAAAATCAAAATTTGAAAGTATACAAGGAAGTAAGCAAAATTCGGGGGCATATAAATGATTAGCTAAAATTTTTAGAGGTATACAAAGGATTTTCTCTTTATTTTACTGGCTATGACACCGGTGATAAGAAAGATTAGACCCCAGTGACATTAATTGTTAATTGTCGTGTTAAAACCCAATTGACAACTAGGAACGATGCTAGCGGTAAAAAATAGAAAATTAGCTAGCACTTATGATTATACATCAGCCGAATATGCATATTCATTTGAATCTTTCAAATTTGAGATCATGCATAAGCCTAGTGGCCCACAACTTCTCAAATTCCCTAGCAAAATAATTTCTATGGAAAAGTTACTTTTAGAAAATCATATTAATCTATTTTTAAGGTTTTAAGCTAATACTTAATTAATCATGTGCTAATCCTCGCTCCATTTTACGTGTTGGGAGGGAATGGTTAGCTACGTTCAAACAAACTATGTTTGTATCAGAGTTCACCTCTTCGATTTAATATCGGATTCCGAACCCGACCATATGACTTTTCTTTGCCAAAATTTGATTAATTTCGTTTGACTTTTGCCGTTTCAAATTTGAATTCTCGAAAACTATCCGAAATTTCACTCTAATCTACTTTCGTCCCACATCGAAACATCGAAATAGTGTCGTTTTCCATTGGTTTTGGTTGATAAATAGACCTGGTTAGTGTTGACCCTGGTGATTATTTATGCTAGCTTCACCCCTGATTTAAGCATAATTTAAATCTTATACGTTTACATAAAATTTTTCAATAAGCTGAGTGGTTAAATATATGTTCAAAAGTTAGCGACATTGCGAAAGGGCCTGTAGCCTAGTGGTTACAAGAGCCTTAGTAGCACCTAAGGTCCTGGGTTCGACTCCCCATGGGAGCGACTTTTCCAGGATTTAACAGCGTTGTGCTTTCAGTGGTAGGTGACGTACCCGTCGACAGCGAGGCGCCTGTGGTGACTTCGTCAATCTCTCCAGGGTTTGCAGGCGC